>NC_134358.1:115924153-116253320 GCF_048569485.1 Anomaloglossus baeobatrachus | reverse complement strand
GACAACGTGGAGCCTCCCAATGTTTGGCTTCCCTGCCTAATGGCTATACTATAATACACCCACTTCCTTCCAATGGGCACTTCAGGTTTACAGGCCTTCATGCACGTCTCTATCCAGGGACAACGTGGAGCCTCCCAATTTTTGGCTGCCCTGCCTAAGGGCTATACTATAATACACCCACTTCCTTACAATGGGCACTTCAGGTTTACAGGCCCTCATGCACGTCTGTATGCAGGGGCATTGGTGAACCTCACAATTTAGGACTGCCCTGGCAAAGGAAAATACTACAAAGACTCACTTCCTCAAAATGGGCACATTAGACTCAAGAGGCCTTCATGTACGTCTCTTCTCAGGGACATCGGAGTGCCACACAATGTTTTCACGTAAAATCTTTCATGTATTGATCTCAAAAAGTAACATACACCAGCTCTATCTCACTATTGGGTATGTGCCCTTAACATTTCCGCCATGAAAAATCATTTTGGGGTCATTTTGGAAGGTTTTCTGATGAGTCCGTAAAAATGGCGTAAAACGCGGACAAAATTGTTCACAGCTGTGACTTTTGAGTGATAAATGCTTCAAGGGGTCTTCCCCATGCTGTTGCCATGTCATTTGAGCACTCTTCTGAGACTTTTGTGCCATTTTTAGGGTTTCTCCATGCTGCCGGGAGGTCATTTCACAAAAATACTCGGGTCTCCCATAGGATAACATTGGGCTCGTTGCTCGGGCCGAGTACACGAGTATCTTGGGAGGCTCGGCCCGAGCTTCGAGCACCCGAGCTTTTTAGTACTCGCTCATCACTAATCTTTACCATTAGATGACGACCACATGTTGAACCAAAGGGCTAAAAAAATCTATGCCCAAAGGAGCCGTATAGACTGCCCAGACTCACCACTAAACCGTCCCCTTCAAAAAGAAAACACCACAACAAGTCTTTTTTCTTTTAAATCCAACTTTTTTATTAAATATCATTTTATTATATAAAGGAGAGACTGATAATTAGAAGCTCTCATCTTTTTCTCCAGTGGCAAAAATATAAAGGTCACAGCTTATAAACTCAACAGGAGGCCTTAACAAGGCCAACACACAAAAAATGGGGTTTTTGGGATATTTACCGCCTAAACCGGCCGTCCGGTGCGGGTGTCTCCAGCCACCTCTAACAACCCCTTCCGCTGCTGCGGCTTGTCAAAGAAAAACAACTGAACAAAATAAAACATTTTTATAACCAGGGAGGGAGGGGGGAGACAGGTCCGGGTCCTTCAGAGAGAGGCGGCCCCCGGGACGTGCTGAGGTATATATACTACAGGGGGCGGGGCCAGTGACATCACCTGCACATCACTGCATAACTAATGAGATGTTTCCTTCTTAAAGGGGACATCACTTTATTGACCATATTAGGGCCGGCAGTCAGGGGGCAGCATCACAAACATGGCTGCAATGCCCCACAGACTGATATATAAAGGAGAGACTGATAATTAGAAGCTCTCATCTTTTTCTCCAGTGGCAAAAAATTTAAAGGTCACAGCTTATAAACTCAACAGGAGGCCTTAACAAGGCCAACACACAAAAAATGGGGTTTTTGGGATATTTACCACCTAAACCGGCCGTCCGGTGCGGGTGTCTCCAGCCACCTCTAACAACCCCTTCCGCCAAGGAACAGCAAAATCCTGATGAGCTGTGACCCCCCCCCCAAGCCCATAAGAGCCTGGGCAATACCTTCACGAATCCCTTCCATAAAAATATCCAAACCAGAATCATTTAAATGAACTCCATCTGGACGCAAGAAAAAGGAGTTGTCCCCTTCTAGGCGATGGTGGCGAACCACTACACCGTTCTTGAAACGGACAAACCTCGAAATTCGCTGATTAAGCGTGCGCCTGGTTCTCTCCATGGTGCTACCCTCTCTAGCCCCGTGCCACGTAAGCCTGGGGATCACCTCAGACCAGACTAGCTTGAAAACCGGGAAGAAACATGGAAACTTATCCATGTCTGACCTCATTAACGTTAAAAGTTCTGCCAAGGGAAAAGAGGCTAAGTCATTTCCCCCTGCATGAATGACCAAGACAACTGGCGCTGCCACACTATTTGCAATCTTCACGACTTCCGGTAGGACCTGTGGCCATGACAGGCCCCTATAACCCCTCCAATTGATGTCCTCTTCCAGAAATCCTAGACTTCGACCACCGGGACAGGAATCGGCTCTCCTTGCGGCCCAATATACAAACGAATGTCCCAAAATCCAAACGCTAGGCCGGTTTTCACCTGTAATAAAAACTGTGTTAATACCAGAACTACAAACCCACCACCGAATGTCATATCTGTCCGACAATCCCCCTTTTTTTTTTTTTTTTTTTTTTTTTTATATACATCGTTTTCCGGGGAACTAAACAACGTTTGTAGAGAAAACTGGACTTAGAATCAAATCAGGTCTTATATATCTCATGAAACATTTCGATTGACACCTTCCTACCCTCTGGATTTCCAGTTCTTGCATGCCAGCCCGCGATGCCTCCATAGCCGCCCCGATCCTAAAGGAATGGGTGCCGAATTCCGACGCGGGTAAACCCAATGAGCTTAAAATTTTTCGCATTACCGCCAAAAATTGTCCCGACAAGAGAGGTGAACCATCCTCATGAACGAAAAATTGTTCGCCATTGCTCCTAACCCCTAAGAAGGCCGTAACACATGCCTTCGGGCATACTGGGCCGTCCATAGAAAACAATGGGAACCATGTGCCTCTACCTGACTGATCTGTTTTTGACTTACGCAGCCTGATACGTAACCCATTTCCACATATCAGTACGTCATCTTGGCGCAAGCCCCCATCTGACCCCAGTGTCCTTGGAATAAGCTCCGAAATTCGCAACGCACCAAAAAACGCAATTGCAAAAACGGCCGAAAACAAAATGGACTCATTGTGACTAACAAACCGTTCCCGCGCCCTTTATTAACTCTGCCAGCAAAAGGAATGAAATGGGCCTTCTAGGATCCTTTCGCTTGGCATTCTTCAACCAGCCCTTTAATACCTGGGTCACTAAAAAAGCCTTTGTCACATCCGGCCAGTTCCGCAATTTAAAATGAAAAGCCAGGCCCGATAATCGGTTACGAGCGACAGTCCCAGATGTGTTCCGGTTATTCAGATATGTTAAATAATGCAATGTTTGCTGTAATAAAACATCACTTGAGGGCTTGCCCTCAGCCACACCTCCCAAGTCACACCACTCACTCCATGCTTTACCATAAGCTCGCCAGGTTGATGGGGCCACCGATCCTTGAACCATGGATGTTAGTTCATGGGGACATCCCACAACCATGCCGAGGCCTTCCTCCTGTGCCGAAGGGTGGAGCTCTCGAAATCTCTGGAAATTGAAACATGAGAGCGCATCAGCCATCTTATTACTATAACCAGGTACAAATTTTGCTCTAAACCACGCATTTAAATTTAAGCATTTTAAAACCATGAACCTAATTAACTTGATGACCGGAGGAGAGGAAGCGGACAAATGATCAATAGCGTGTACGACGCTGGCGTTATCGCACCAAAAAGTTATACGCCTGTTTTTCAAAGCCTCACCCCACAATTCCGTAGCGACCACTATAGGGAACAGCTCAAGCAAAGTCAGGTTCTTCGTCCATGCCCGCTCTTCCCATTCTTGAGGCCATTTCTCTGAACACCATTGGTTACCAAAAATTTCTCCAAATCCAGCTGACCCGGCCGCATCGGAATACAGTTCCGCCTCGTCATTTGATTGCATATTTTCCTGGAAACATGTGCGGCCATTATAATTTTCCAAGAAGGACCGCCATACCAATAAATCCTCCTTCAAAGGAACAGTTATAACCTGATTTTATGGTGAGACAATCTTACCCCGTGGGTGGCCAAAGAAAGGCGCCTTGAAAATATTCTACCCATAGGCATAACTTTGCACGCAAAATTCAAGGATCCCAATAACGATTGCATTTGAACTAACGTGACCTTGTTAACGGACAAAAAACCCAGAATAAGGTGCAGTAAACCAGATATTTTGTCCTGTGGGAGCCTGAATTCCATTGCCTTGGAGTTGATCACTATCCCTAAAAATACCAATTCTGTCACTGGGCCTATGGTCTTTTCTTGTGACAGTGGAACCCCAAAATCTTTCATGAGTTGTTTAAATTGAACCAAAATATTTGCGCATATAGGCGAATTCCCGGGGCAAACAAATAAAAAATCATCTAAATAATGGGTTATTGAAGAAAATCCTGTTTCCTTCCGCACTACCCATTCCAGGAATGTACTAAAAGTTTCAAAATACTGACAAGAAATGGAGCAACCCATCGGAAGACAGGTGTCGAAATAATATGCACCTTCTAGCATAGCAACCAAAAGGTGATAACAATCAGGATGTACTGGTAGCACCGAAAAGCGGATTCAATATCAGATTTTGCTAAAAGGGCACCTGGACCTGCCTCCCTAACTAATTCCACTGCCTTATCGAAAGACACATATTTCACCGCAGATTACTCTTCCGGAATACCATCGTTCACCGAAGTGCCCCTTGGATAAGACAGATGATGGATTAAACGAAATTGGCCTTGGTCTTTTTTGGGCACAACCCCCAATGGGGATACCCTTAAATTGCGAAAAGGCCGTACTCTAAAAGGGCCTTTAAAACGGCCAAGCGCAACTTCCTTATCCATTTTTTCCGAATAACCTCCGGATGTTCCTCCGCAGATTTTAAATTTGGGGAAGGAGATGGAGACCTAGCGTAAACAAAAGGGATGAAAAAAACAAAAGAAAAACCAAACCTAAGCTGTGCAGCTGCCGGTTTATTGGGGTACCTGACTAGCCACGGCCCCATCCTGATTACGCTCACCGGGGTCGTGGTGTTCACTATGGGTATTTGGCTTTTGTCCTGGAAACTTTGTGTCCCGGTTTTGGGCACTTTGAAACCGGGTGGAGGGCTCCACATGCTGAACATTCATGTTTGAACTTACACAGCCCATAAAATTTGCAGAACCCCTCGTTAAAAGCCCAACATGTTCCGGGACGGCGGACGGCCACTGGACCTGTATGTTGGTTCCCGTGTCCAGCGGCCGAACCTGGAAAGGGCTGCAAGGTTTTTTGCGCCATCATCAGCCTCAGCCATGAATCCATGGCTTTTACACCCCAACCTAAGTGCGGCTGAATATCCAAGCGCCGGCGGAAATCCTCATCGTATTTCCACCAAGCTGAACCACCATGTGACTTATATGAATTGTAGATAACATCCATATAAATAAAGAGTTCTGAACACCGTTCCGGATGACGTTGGCCCATAACACAACCCATTACTGCGAAAGCCTGTAACCAATTGTTTATAGTCTTAGCGACCTTAGGTTTACGATCGTAAGACTTCTCCCCGAAATGCCGTTCCCTATCTACCGCATGCTGTTCGGTAGATATAAAAGACCAAATGTCCACATATTTATTAGCCCATATAGCTTCTTTTACTTGTTCGTCCAAATGGGCTCCCAATGGAGGGACTCCACAAAATAAGCCCTCTTTATATAAATCCGGGCGTAAAGGGGTGGGCAATGGAGGGACTCCATCAGTATGAAGCAATTTAGGATTGATAAAAACTTTATGACCAGAAGGCTCTATACTCCCCATCCCCTGTGACGAACCACCTTTCCATACACCCACAAAAGGGTACTCACCATGTGGCGATGTCATTGAAACCAGCTCTTGCAAAGGTTCGCTCTGTGTTGGAGGTTGGGCGACCGTCCTGACCAATTGCTCCCTTGTTGATCTTCTGCTGATCCTTGACTCAGCTAGTGAATCTTCCGAAGAAGAGGGAGAACGCCAGCGCGATGATCTTGATCGTCTACTACGCCGTCTGGATCTCGACCTCCTATTACGTCTACTATGCCGACGATGCCCGTAATGCCCTGAATGACGATGCCCGTACCGTTCACTTGATGATGAGGATGACGAGAAGTGATGGCGGCTGCCTGCACCGTGTGACATAGCACCGGCCAGGGTTCCTGCGCATGACCGCTGCGACTGCCGTTCTGTACTATGAACCGCCGCTGCTGCGACCTGCTGTACCCCGCTCTGTACCATTAAAGATGGGTTAGATATTTCCCCTAATGCTTGAGGAGCCGGTTAAACAAGTACCTGGGCATGGGTATTATTGCCCTGAGGCACCGTCGCAGACCCTACAGGGGTGGGAAGCATAGGCAGAGTGGCCTGAGATATAGGGGGAGTTACAATTCCAGGAACCCACTCTGTTTGCTGGCTTGCTGCATATTGTAATATGGTAGGGGTCCTCCCACCCCCCTCTCCCTACCTCCCTCTGAGATTCTGTCATAGTGCCTAGGCTATCTCTCCTGGGCGCAGGGTCACCAGTGGATTCTGAGGAACCCTGACTCACACTCTGATTATTTCCCATTATGGGTCTCCCCAGGTCAGTGTATGTGGGAACAATAACTAAATTACCCTGCTGAGCGTTTATACCCTCCCTTAAATTGCAGCCACCAGCGATGGGAGCCAAAAATTCCAAACTCGGCTGCACTTGAATAGCCCCTTCTGAGGTGAAACAGCGCCCGGACTCAATATAACCCCTGTCCCCCTGAATGACTGGCCTGTGTTGATAAACTCCCACTGGGATTCCCACAGCTGCAGTGGTTACCTCAGAGACCCGAGTGGGTGTGGCTTCCTGGACAGAGCCTGAGGTGAATTTCCTCCCACTCTTTTTTGACTGTAAATGTTGGCTCAAACGCACTGGAGGGCGGGCAATCCTTTTAGATCTCCGCCCCCCGGTCTTTGTTGTTTGAACCTCGGCAGGACCGGAGTCACCCGCGGCTAAAAGCGCCGTGAGCCAGTTGCTCCCTTCCCTGCTGATACGCTCTCTTACCGCTTCCTGAAGCGGGTCCATCGTTCCGGCTGACCAGACAGGTCCGGGTCCTTCAGAGAGAGGCCGCCCCCGGGACGTGCTGAGGTATATATACTACAGGGGGCGGGGCCAGTGACATCACCTGCGCATCACTGCATAACTAATGAGATGTTTCCTTCTTAAAGGGGACATCACTTTATTGACCATATTAGGGCCGGCAGTCAGGGGGCAGCATCACAAACATGGCTGCAATGCCCCACATTCCCCACTAAGAGTTAAGAGGCCCATGCTTTTGTGCTGTGTAAACAGGAGCACTATAGTCGTGGTCAGTGTGTTCTGCAACCCCCTGGCCCTGCTACAGGTAGATTGAGGGCCCAGTAGACGTCCATTTACTTGTCACCTGGGGATCCTTTTACTCCTTCTGTCTTCTGGTTCAGGGTCAATCAAAAAGGTGATAGCAATCAGATTCTCTGTTCTTTAACACAACTTTACTGTTCTTTTGTGGCAGGGTTCTCATACAAGATGCAGTCACTTTAAAATCCTTCCTGTTTATCTGTTCCTATATCTGTTCCTTTAGCTGTGACTTTCAAGCTGTTCCTTTCTTCCTGTGCATACTAGCACTATGCTGCACTTCTATCTTTCTCTGATCCTGTCAACTCTCTTGGCTGCATTCTGTTACCAGCCGACTAGTCTACCCCGTCCAACACCTGGTGTCCTAGCTCAGTTCACTTCCCTGTACCAGGTGGGTCCCGAGAAACCCCTATTGCGACCAGCAGGTGCTCCTCCCACTCAGCCTGGAACTGCTCCATCTGCCGCTGGCATGCCTCCTCGTGTTCGCAGTGGGCTGCCGCGGCCTGTTACTCTTCTGCGTCCCGGGATGGGAGAGTGGACTGTGCGGACTCCGGCTGCCTGCTCTCACTGCCATTGGTGCCCTCTCCGGTCAGGTGTTTGGGAACTTGGCTTGATGCAGGGTCTTGTGGGATCACCAGGGGTCCCTCCGAGGGTTCGTCAGCTGCCGGGGTAGCTGTTACCTTGTTCTCGTCGGTGCCGGTCTCTCTCCCCTCTGGGGTCGGTGTCGCCAAGTTCTTGAGGGCCTTCCGCATAGAATGCTCCCACTTCTGGATGGCTCCCAACTAGATCTCCAACAGGTGGCACCCCAGGCGCCGAACCTCGTCCTCCAGATAGTCTGGGTCCAGGATTGGCAGGGGTACCAGCGCATTCCCGGGACAATCAGGGGAGCCGGTCGCTCCAACCCCAAGCTCTGGGCCACGCCGGTCGTTGCTCGCCATCCCGTGTCTCAATGCTGACTGGCTGGCTAGCCCATGCTAGTTCACTTCTTTAGGGGGCTTAGCGTCTGGGGGTAAGGTTTGTGTCTGGTCTTGTGCGGTCAGGGGCATGCACATCTTTTCACGCTGTTCCACTGCCCTGCCAATGAAGGAATGCTCCCAGGCCGTCCCTTTTACACATGGCGCCTGTACTCTTTCAATGGCTGCCAGTGTACAGTCTTTTTAGTATACAGACTTTGAGGCGCACGGTACCCGTTGTTCGTGACGCTAAGTTGACATGCCCACGGGGTCTCAAGAGTTACTTGTCACCTGGCTAATGTCAGTTTTGGGTTGTCATAGCAGGCTGGCCCGGGTTCCGTGACCCCGGCGGTGTCAATAAAGATGGGGATGATGAGAATAGTTATTCGTGACGCCACCTGTTGTGTGCGGCTAAATATGAGAGTCGCCGCTAAGGGAGGTCTTCTCTGGGGCGGATGATAATGCAGCTGAGATGGTACAGCTCTCCACAGATAAAGCTCGGGCCCCAGGGAGAATGTTGGGAGTGGTAGTCGCCTATGGTGCAGGGGCGCGATGATGGGAGCACCGACATTGATGGGACGACACAGAGGGTGCAGTTCTAGTTCTTTACTCACTGAAGTCACACCGCCTTAGGAGTGCCATGTTCCTCTATGATGGGCTCCAGATGATCCCGGATAGTTCAGAGGTCAAGGCCGGTGTTTCCTTCTGTATGTCCTTTCCAGTGGTCTTCCCTCCACCCCAGTTCTTGGGCCGTGGAATGGGTCATGGGTGCCTGCTGCACTCCCCCTGAAAACTGGGATCCCCCTTCTTCCTAAGAACCCGGGTCGAGCTTCCAGCTTCTGACCACAGTCCACTTTCTGTGCAGTGTCTTGCAACGTCTCTTCCTGAGTCTGACCTGGCGCTTGCCATGCCTGGAGCTAACTGAATGCTGTGTGTAATGGCTCCTCACTTCCCCTGCAGGTGCCCTGCCTCCCGGGTTGCTGAACTAGTGGGCCAGAGGTCCCATACCTCATGATGGCCGCCACTGGCACCTACCCTTGCCTAGTCACAGTGACAGAGCTGCCAAGTTGTGTGTTAGATGTGTTATGGTGATTTACTGGCAATTAACTAATCCGTATACAAGATGAATACTGCACCCCGGGTGAGGTGCAGTAACCTGTGGCGCCTGAAGCCATAGGGGCGCCACACAAGTTCTTCAGAAACAACAGCAGAGGTGAAAGTAGGTTTTTCAGCACCGTGCATCCAGGGTAAAAATTCAGTTTGGCGCCCCCTCCTATATACAGCTTACACAGTTTTAGTAGTTATCAAGTGATTGCTCATATGTCATTTTATTTAATGTCCACAGTAACGAATTGTCCAGTAAAAAACTACATCACCTGCTTCATTGAGAGAAGCAGGAAGAGCAGCTAGTTGGCATGTGGCTGTAAGTATGAAAATCTCATATAAGTGGTCACGTGATGACTGCTGGAATAGGCAAGCCAAGCAAAGTCTTGACAGTGAGTATATTACCCGATGGAAGGATTTGGCAGGTTACAGTGATTCATTGTATAATTAATGCTGCTAACAGAAATATAGATGTAGTAATCCTTAACTTATCAAACATCACAATACTTTATTAACATAGGCATGTATCATGTTATCTGACAAATTATACATGATTACATATGTACAGGTGCAAAAACACTATCTGTACAGGAATATATCACATGAAGCACAAAAAGTACAATGATACATAACCACAAGCACAAACAGTACATTAGTATATTACCAGAACAACCATCAGTACAGGAATATATTGCCAGAAGCACTGATGGACACAAACAGATGCGACTTCAGCAAAGTCATGCCAAGTAGGCAAAAGTCTGGCATTTGTGGTCATAGAATTAAAGGGGTATTCCCATCTCCAAGATCATATCTTAATATGTAGTAGGTGTAATAATAATAATATTAACAAATACCACCAATTAGAAATGTAGTATAATTCTCCTTATAAAGCAATGTTTCTTCATGAGAAGAGCATTGCAGCTTAGGCATCCATATACATATTGAGATAATATATTGGAAATGGGAATAACACTTCAAATTAAAAAAAATATACAACCTTGAAATACTTTTTGTAGAACAGAGGATTTGGGGATTACTTTTCTATTAGGCGCAGCTCTGGAAGGGTTTACACAATAGTTTTTGTTGGTTTTGGACGTGTTGCACCAGTGTTAGTATGAATTATAATCTATACATATGTATTTTGGATTGCCCTAAGGGGGCTATTAGGTCAAAAGACAGACGATTGAGGTACCAGGCAGAGAAAAGAGTGATTTAGGCATGAGCGAACCTGAGCTGTAAAGTTCGTACCGTACACCTAGTGTCCAGGGCTCGATCTCGAACACAGACTTTTCATATTCAGGTGCTGTTCAGTTGCTGAATAAAGTTTGTTGAAAGGCTGGTCCCCCTATTTTTGATAACCAGCGCAGGTAAAACAAACAGATGTGGGCAGCAGCCCTCAGCTGTCTGCTTTTACATTGGCTGGTTATCAAGAATAGAAAAGATCCGTAGCTCTTTTTTTTAATTATTTAAATATTTAAAAAAAAACGGTGTGGAGTCCTTCCCTATGTTTGATAACCAGTCAAGGTAAAGTAGACAGCTGTGGGCTGGTATTATCAAGCTGAGAAGGCCTATGGTTATGTGGCCCTTCCCAGACTAAAAAATAGCAGAAGTGGTGCATCTGTGATGCCCTGGCAAATCCAGGTAGTCACAGAAAGAGTTAATCCTCCTTGGCAGCTACACAACCCCCACCCAGATGTACACCAGCCAATCGGGCCCTACTCACCCCCTCCCCAGGAAAAGTTGAGGGGGCGAGAGGAGTTAAGGAAGTGAAAGAGCAGAATTTAGTTGAGTTGTGCTGTAGCCAGTGGAAAGCTGACAGGGGAGGCTTGCAGCTCCCCGGAGAAAGTGGTAGTCGGGGTTGGAGCCCTGGACTACCGGACTAGGTGGCTGTGAGGGTCACAGGCGACGGAGATCGGCGTCGGGGAACCTGAGGCGACCGGGACAGGATTGTAGCCCGCCGGTGCCGGGAGGGGGACCCAATCCAGAAGCCGTTCAAATGGACTAGTCCAGACAAGAGAGAGACAGACAGAGAGTGTGGAAGGAAGGGCCCCTGGCTGTACATCTGGGTGTGGGACCCGAAGACACCCGCCAACGGTGACTGGCCATTTGGCAAGTTGGTTTACAAAGGACTCTGTGTTTTCTGACCACACACATCAGCCTAGCTTCATTTAACACCAGGACAACCGAACTGTGAGTTTCCTGCTCCCTGTAATCCCTGCCACCACCACAACTCCCAATTGGTCCCAGGACTACAACTCCCCTACCCGTGGAGGGGATCCCACCTTGCTTCCCCACACCATCAGTCCCGGGCATGGTCCCCAGAGGCAGCGGCGGTGCCACTATCTCATCACCGCAACCCACGGGTGGCGTCACAGACAATGCTCCTTTACATATTCCCCTTTTGTTGTTGAGCCTGGGATCACAGACTGGGTCACGCCACCGTGATACATCTAGAAGCGATCTCATTGGCCCGACTCTGAGTAGCCCCTATCCCTGGGTGGCACACATCCATTAGATGTGATAATTCTGGCACTTTGCCCAGCTCTTCCAGGTTGCCCTGATGCAATGGCAACTAAGGTAATACTTTTGGGTTTAATGTGAGCTGTGAATTGACAGCTGTCATGAATCCAAGGGGTTAGGAATGGAAAGACATCTATCAGACACCCCCATTAATAACCCAGTAAGTGTATAGTTAAGAGACACACACTGGAAAATCATGGTTTATTTGAATAAAGACTCCCCTCCGCACTCCTTCGTTCACCAATTTATTAATCCTAAAAGATCCTCAAAGTTCCGGCGTAATCCAATGGTGTAATGTCCTACAATGTCCATCAACGTCATTTTTTACATTTTTTTTCCTTATCCACATTTGCTTGCAGGGCATTGTCCTGCTCTTACCTTCATTTTGCTTCCTTTGCAGCCCCTAGCTCTTACTACCACCATTTTGCAGCCATTTTACAGCACCAAATTTGGGACCCATTGACTTCTATATGGGGTTCGGGTCAAGTTCGGGTCTTGAACTGAACTTTTAACAAAAGTCTTGCTTAACCCGGTGAACCAGAACATCCATAGGTATGCTGATCCTTAGGGGTACTTTGCACGTTGCGACATCGCGATAGTACCCGCCCCCGTCGCACATGCGATATCTTGTGATAGCTGCCGTAGCGAACATTATCACTACGGCAGCTTCACACGCACTTACCTGCCCTGCGATGTCGCTCTGGCTGGCGACCTGCCTCCTTCCTAATGGGGCGGGCCGTGCGGTGTCACAGCGACGTCACACGGCAGGTGGCCAATAGAAGCGGAGGGGCGGAGATGAGAGGGACGTAAACATCCCGCCCACCTCCTTCCTTCAGCATAGCCGGTGGAGGCAGGTAAGGAAATGTTCCTCGCTCCTGCGGCTTCACACACAGCGATGTGTGCAGCCGCAGGAACGACGTATCTCCTATTGGTGCGACATTATGAAAAGGACCGACGCTACACAGATCACCGATTTTCAACGCTTTTGCAATCGTTTATCGGCGCATCTAGGCGTTACACGTTGCGACGTCGTTACCGGCGCCAGATGTGCGTCACTTTCGATTTGACCCCAACGATATCGCAGTAGCGATGTCACAACGTGCAAAGTACCCCTTAGTCTGCAGAGTTTTATGAGGTTGAATAGTAACAATGTGCAAATCCCACGCAAGGGGTATTGATTGGGGGGGGTTCACTTTTTTTTGGACGAGTTCATGTGTTTATTCTATTCATAACATGTCAGTGTGAAAACATTCTGAACTTGATATTGGATTTCCTGAAGCAGAGAAAACCTCCGTGCAAGGTCTGACCTGTTATAAGTGCTTGCCTTTTGTTAATTACCATTCTGTTAATAAATATTTAGAAATATTTTTCCATTTATGATGAACAAAAACATGGACTAGTAAGGCTTCTTTTGATAGGCAACTCAAAAGGGGTATAAATATAAGAGCAAGTCACCTTTAAAATTATTTGGAATAGTCTTACATAGTTATATACAGTTAGTACAACTGGGGCACACTGATACATTTGTCTCATTGTATCCTTTATTATGGTATTTTGTGGTGCAATTACAAACTTTTGTTTAAAGTCCACACAATTTAAATCATAGTTAAATACTGCCCCCTCGTGGCTGATCGAAATAAACACAGTTGAATGTTCTCATGGCACTTCAGTATTTCTCCAAATTGCAATTTCAAACCCACAACCCTGAAGGTGCCCTATGCAGTGAAATAAAAAAAAATATCAATCAACAATATTTTGGACAAAGCTTTCGGAACTGATTTAGCTTCTTTTACAATAGTTTAGATACTGATTTGTTAGTAGTATTTGAAACTCAACATATGTAAGAAAATAGCACTCTGATAATGCCGTGGATCGAGAATGCCAGTAGAAAATTTGCCACTAAACTTATTACTAGAATATAACGAAGACTTTTCAACAGTTGCATTATCATGATTGAGGACAGGGAGTATTACAAAGAAAGGTAATACCTCTGTATTCAGTAGATAACACGGCATCCATCATCCACAACAGATGATGTTACAACTTACCTCCTACATCTCCCATCACAGTGATCTTTGCCCACATTAGAGAATGGTCAGATTAGAAGAACAGAAGGTTTCCATACAAAAAATACATAGAACGCAAAATCTTCACTTTAAAGGGATTGTCCACTAATTGTACAACCCATTTTTAAATTAAACAGTGCCCCATGTAAAATATACACAACCAGAAATATTATATAATCACTGGGACACTGTTTCATTTAAGAAGGGGCTTTATAAGTAGTGGACAACCCCTTTAAGTACAGTTTTAAGTCCAATTAATACAGGGACGCATTAAGAAACAGTAAAACTGAAAAATTTAAGGGACTCTGTCACCATAGAATGACTGTTCAAACCAAGTACAGGCGCTGGGTGCATCATTTACATACACCTTCCCACCTGCTTGATTTCCCCTCTATCTCTAGTTTCTCTAGCTCTATGAAACCCGAGCTGTCAATCACAGAAGAGGTGGGGAGTGGGGATTGAAATGCAACTTCCCACCTGCTTGTTTTTCCTCAATGTTTGGCCCCGTCATGATGCACTGAGTGCCTGTATTTGGTTTGATTAGTCACTTTGTGCTGTTAGAGTTCTGTGACGCCCCTGGACTAGTCAGGGCGTCACAGGGTACTGCACGCTCTTTACCTCTTAGTGCAGGACCCAAACCCCCATGGTTCTGGGTTCCCAATCTATAGTACTGCCTCCATCAGCATCCAAATCCCAACCCCACCTCATACCACACCCTGTCAGACACAACAGTGGGCTGCTGAGCTGGAATAGGGCCGCCCACCTAGGAGTCAGGCAGACTGGTGGGAGGTGACAGAGTAGTCGGCTCCAGTGGAGCAAAGAGAGTGGAGTGGTAGCGCTCGAGCGGCGAGGAGCTAGGGAGTGTGTGGCTCCCGAGGAGTTAAAGGTTTTGTTGAAGACGGTAGTCTGGGCCCGGAGGAGTCAGAGACCCGGTCTCGGGATATTGGGACTGGGTGCATAGACCTAGTCTTGGAGGACGGTCAGCAGCTCGAGTCTAATAGCCGGTCTGGGACCAAAAGCACGGCGGTGTACTGGACCCTAGGTCGGGGAATAACTTCAAGCAACCCGGCAATTAACCTGCAGTGGATAGTGATTTTATGGACTGTCCCCACGAAGCTCAGAGATCAGGGGCACTAGCATAACGAGGGGGATAGGACTTTCCAACCCATGCAGCCCACAGAAATCCCAAGTGTGAGCCCTCGAGAACACAGTTCCACTACTAACAGTAGGGAGCGGGGCCCGGACAGCTTTATGCCTACGGGCCACCTGAACATTTCTAATTTGTACACGGAGGCAGGCTCCGGTCCACCCGACAGTACTATAGAGAACAAATACCCGGACAGGCTCCACCAAGAGGACAGCGGCACAAAGAGACTTGGTTTACCCTGTTGTCAGAGTCTGCTTTTCATAACCGATGCCATCTGAGTGAGTACATGGACCTCCCCCGCATCCAACAAGCCCTGTGCTCTGCTGCATCCCACCATCCAGAGTCCCGGGGCCTTCCCTACCTGTAGAGGGAAACGCCATCTGGCTGCCCACATTCCATTACCACTGGGTACTCCCACCGGCAGCGGCGGTAATCCCCGTTACCGCACACCACGGGTGGCGTCACAAACTATCTCTCCCCTGTAAATAGCCCCCTTTTCATTTGAGTGGCCGCAAGCCCCAAGGGCGGAGACCCTCGAGCCACGGCAACCCCCGGATCCGAGTTGTTCGACTGCTGCAGGGGCGGCACAGTTCCTTTAAAGGGAACTTGTCAGGTTCAATATGGAGTTAATATGCAGGATAATAGTGTTATGAAGTTGCCCAGCTGCTGTCATGAAAGTTCAGCTCATGAGAGAAAATGTTCTTTATTCCTCCATGCAGCTGTTGGCTTTCAGTCATACAGGTATGCTATCACAGCCTCAGCCATGCTCAGTGTAAGGTGAGTGGTGACTGTAGGCACACCCCAGCACTTTGATTGATAGGCAGCTGTGAGTCACAGGCTGGGGAATGCTTACAGCCACCACTCTCAGTGCTGTGAGTGGTGACTGTAGCTGCACTGGTATGCCTGCATGACTGAAAGTCGGTGGCTCCCAGGAGAAATAAAGTTATTTTTTTCTTCAGTGATGCATTTTCAGCACAGTGGCCAGGCACCTTCATAATGCCAGCAAATTAACCAACAGATTAACCCTAAACCTGCATATTGTCGGACGTGGCAGGTTCCCTTTAAGCTCCTACCTTACTTTTTACAAGAAGATAATCAAGTTAATAAATGTTCTTAGCTTTTGGAGCATTTAGTGTGCAAAAATAATGCAATGCATATTGTTATTATTTTCTTTCTTTAGTTTTGATAGGTTTTCTCCAAGTATGACCATTTAACTAGTAATTGAGCGATACTGAGCGAGTCTTCCAGATTTCTCTTATAACAAGAAGATTTTGAATATATTCTATCAATTTAAAAAAACAAAAACATTCTTAAATCTTGCAGTTTAACCAATGGATACTAAGGACCATAAAAGGGCTGATGTTTAACTCTCTTAAAGCTAAATATTGTACATTTACATCATATGGGTTTGGAGGTTTATAAGAGACTCAGGAACCTAGCCTGCACCGTAGCAGGCAGATGCTAGCTGTATTACACAGCCTGCATCTGCCTATAACAGCAGCAAAGAGAGCCCTGATTGCTGTTGTTTAACCATTTAAATTCTGCTGTCAAACACTGCACTTTACATGTGCTGATTCTGCCCCCACCGATCCTCTTGTAATTGCGGTGTTCCCTGCTGATAGATTACCAAAGCACCTGGAGGGCTGATGACTCCCTCTTAGCTCTCATTTAATTCTCAATTTGTGAATGAGCTTCTGAGGAGAACTTCAATTTAACTACCATATATACTGCAATACTGCTCTGTGCTTGGCTTTAGCCTTCTTACCATTAGGATGCATCCACAAATGGCATACATTTGGTTCAGACGTTTATGGAAATGCACCATCAGAGGTGTAACTAGAGTGCAATATGTCCCAATGCAAAATTTGGACCTGAGCCCACACCAGTAAGGTGGGCCAAAAAAAAATTACCTTTCTCCTATTCTCCCTTATTTTTATTCTTTAGTTAATAGTTATAAATAGGCAAAATTTCAGAATCCTAGGTGGAGTATAAGGCAGTGCTGTGCTCAACTACTTACAAATCTTAAAAATGTGATATTTTTCACTGTTTTTATTTTTTGGTTTCTAATAAAAAAACTTTGAAGTTTGGAGCTCTTGTGAATGTTAAATACTGAATTGAAGCAAATGCTCCTTGAGCAGAACTTTCACTATGGAAAGACATGATAAGATACGAAAACATTGACTCTGAAATAAGTAAGGTTGTGAACAATGCCTTAAAGAGGTGGTTCACTAATTATTTTTCCAAGCCACATTGATATAATGTTAAGAATCAAGGCTTCTCTCAAATGCCTTGTTTTGCCAATAGTGTCTGTTAGCGGCGCTATTGCCGTTCACTCATCCCCTTCTCGTGACCGCCCCCCCCCTGGGGTCCATGACCTCTGATGTCTGGTGATGTCACATCAACTTCCAGTTGACTTGACATCACTGCGGCTGACCCCCAGTCTTCCTGAGTCAGCGGTCTGTGGGCAGAATTTCACCCCTTGTCACAGCCCAGCATCGCTCCTGCTTGTGGTGCTTTGCAGTGAAGAAGGGAGAAGAGAGGCAGAGAGCTGCTGTGCTGTAATGAGCGGTGAAACGCCACCCACAGCCCAGTCACTCAGGAAGACTGGGGCCGGCCTTGATGATGTCAGGTCAACTGGAAGTTGACCTGACATCACCGGACATCAGAGGTCACAGAGCCCGGGACCACGAGAAGGGGATGAGCAGACCGCCATAGTGCTGCTCACAAGCACTATTGGCAACATAAGGAATTTGAGAGAAGCCTTGTTTCTCAACATTATATCAATGTAGCTTAGAAAAATAAGTAGTGAACCATCTCTTTAATAACTCATCTTCGGTACTTATCAGATGAACTAGTAGGTCTGAGTTTATTCTCAAATAAAGTATCTACAGAGGATAAGATGGAGTGTCAGCCAGTGAAACATAATGTACGAGTTAACGGAGAACTTCAAACTAATCAGGTTGTTTTTGCTGATTTTGCTTCAAGAAGAACATTCCAGCTGTTTGAGAAGCATAAAATTGATGCAAGTTTTTTGATCATACATCCCAATGAATGGAGCAAGAATGAAAATTAGATTCGAAGGGAAAAAAAATATAAAAACCTCAAAGTTGTATGACATTGCTGAACATGGAAATAAGATATTTGAAGAATTCAATAAGCTACTAACAAATGATGAAGAGGAAAAGCTGTTGCTACTGCAAGAAGTTGAAGCAAACCGAAAATCTGTTCCAAGCCAGACGACGAAAAAAGCAGTTATCAAAAGTGTAAAACCGTCATCTTCAAAGGAATAATACATGTTTAATTTTACAACTATATCCTGACATACATTGTTTTTACTTGTTTACTTGTTAAATATACCTAATTTACTATTTGTCTGTTAATTCAAAATTCATTGAATTAACAGAAGTACCAATTTTCGAAAAAGAAGATTTTATTATGTCATTGATCACTGTCATCCACTTGGATTTTTACCTGTCACGGTCGTCTCCCTGTTTTTGGAAACTAGTGACAGTTTTAGAACTGGAGCTCCTTATCTCTATCTGGGACTCTGCATTTAAATGTTGATTTGTTTCTTTTGTCTCTGAAACAGTTAATGTCAGTTTTTCTGCTAACAGTTTTCCAGCAGTGCAGGTCAGCCACAGCTGCTCTGTAGTCACCCCCCTTGTGTTTAACTAGCTAGGTTTCCCAGCAATCTTTGCTGATTATACAAAACTATTTGTATTGTGGCCGCCTTGGTGGATACCTGCTGTGGATTTGTTCTGATATCGTAGCTTCTCCATTTTGATTGTTTATCCCCTATTTTCTCCCCTACCCTCTTGTCTTACTAGTGACCCTCACTGGCCTCTCACTAGTCAGGGCATCCGTAGGGTTTCCTAGGGTCTCAGGGTGCTGATTGGCAACAGTTGTGGAGACTGTCTAGGGCAGTCATGGCGAACCTTTTACAGGCCGAGTGCCCAAACTGTAGCCCTAAACCCAATTTTTTTTTTCCGAAGTGCCAACCAATCCTATTATATAAAGAATTGATTTTAATCTTACCTTTGCCGTCTTCTCTTCAGCAGGGGGCATCACGCTCATGCATGCTTACCACACATTGAAGCTGAGCCCCTGACCTTTCCAGACACAGCAGTTGGATTGATCTTTCTGGAAAAAATTGCAGCATATTAGACAGAGATTTTAGCCTGGAATGCAATCAGAGGTCACCCTGTAATCCACATCTACATTTCAAAGTCTGAACATCTCGAAATCCCATAAAGACGTTCGAGTTGCTCCCCTCCTCTTCATTCTGTAGTTCTGTCCCTCTTCCTGGCCACTTGCTGGTAAACATGTCCCCCATCCTGATATATATTTCCTACATTCTGTTATATTTGTCCCCATCACGGCCCCATCCTGGTAAATGTCCTCCATCCTGGTAAATGTCCTCCATCCTGGTAAATGTCCTCCATCCTGGTAAATGTTACCCATTCTGGCATGTTCCCCCATGCTGGTAAATGTACCCCATCCTGACATATTGCCCATCCTTGTAAATGTTCCCCCATCCCAGCATGTACCCCATTCCTGGTAAATGTTCCCAATCCTGGTTAATTTACCCCATCCAGGTAAATGTACCCCTTCCTGGTAAATGTACCCTATCGTGGCATGTTTCCCCCATCCTGGCATGCATGTTTCCCCCATCCTGGCATGCATGTTTCCCCCATCCTGGCATGCATGTTTCCTCCATCCTGGCATGCATGTTTCCCCCATCCTGGCATGCATGTTTCCCCCATCCTGGCATGCATGTTTCCCCCATCCTGGCATGCATGTTTCCCCCATCCTGGCATGCATGTTTCCCCCATCCTGGCATGCATGTTTCCCCCATCCTGGCATGCATGTTTCCTCCATCCTGGCATGCATGTTTCCTCCATCCTGGCATGCATGTTTCCTCCATCCTGGCATGCATGTTTCCCCCATCCTGGCATGCATGTTTCCCCCATCCTGGCATGTATGTTTCCCCCATCCTGGCATGCATGTTTCCTCCATCCTGGCATGCATGTTTCCCCCCATCCTGGCATGCATGTTTCCCCCCATCCTGGCATGCATGTTTCCCCCCATCCTGGCATGCATGTTTCCCCCCATCCTGGCATGCATGTCTCCTCCATCCTGGCATGCATGTTTCCCCCCCACACTGGCATGTGCGTTCCCCCCCCACCCCACGCTGGCATGTGCGTCCCCCCCCACCCCACGCTGGCATGTGCGTCCCCCCCCACCCCAGGCTGGCATGTGCGTCCCCCCCCACCCCACGCTGGCATGTGCGTCCCCCCACGCTGGCATGTGCGTCCCCCCCCACGCTGGCATGTGCGTCCCCCCCCCACGCTGGCATGTTCGTTCCCCCCCACCCCACGCTGGCATGTGCGTTCCCCCACCCCACGCTGGCATGTGTGTTCCCCCACCCCACGCTGGCATGTGCGTTCCCCCACCCCACGCTGGCATGTGCGTTCCCCCACCCCACGCTGCCATGTGCGTTCCCCCTCTCCCACCCCACGCTGCCATGTGCGTTCCCCCTCTCCCACCCCACGCTGCCATGTGCGTTCCCCCACCCCCCCCCACGCTGGCATGTTCGTCCCCCCCCCCACCCCACGCTGGCATGTGCGTTTCCCCACCCCACGCTGGCATGTGCGTTCCCCCACCCCACGCTGGCATGTGCGTTCCCCCACCCCACGCTGCCATGTGCGTTCCCCCTCTCCCACCCCACGCTGCCATGTGCGTTCCCCCACCCCATGCTGGCGCTGCCGCACATGAGTTATAAAAAAAAAAAAAGCAACACACAACTTACCTTCCTGCACCCGCTGCACGCTGCTCAGTTCCCACGCGGCCAGCAGACGGCGCTGGCGCCGCTCTCTGACGCTTTTCCGTCTCCTAGGCAACACACCTGCAGCCTGGGGGAGGAGGAGTGTCAGAGCGGAGGAGAAATGTCTCCTCCGCTCCAACACAGATTTGATCTGCCGGCGCGACTGCACTAGCAGACCAAAACTGCAGGATCGGGCGACAGCGCGCGTGCCAACAGAATGGGCTCAGCGTGCCCCTGGTGGCACGCGTGCCATAGGTTCGCCATCACTGGTCTAGGGACTGGCTAGGAGAGTAGGGAGAGCTATAGGTGAGGATAGGACATGCCCCATCTACCCTCTCACTAGCACCAGGGCCCACCATTGTAATTGTATTCCCGGTGTTCCCCCCTTGTTTTTGGTGATGTTGTGCTGATTGCTGGTCATCTCTGCACAGCGTTCACCAGCTCCTGTAACAAGTGACACCAGCTTCACCAATGCCTACAGGCAGCAAACAACCACTTCATATAATTAACATATAAAGGATTAAAGCCTTTACAGTTTCCTAGCTTCCCAAAGCCGAGCTGACCTGGATATAATTTAGTCAGTAATTTCTGGCATTAGGTCTCCTATCTACCAATGATACAGCCTGGGTATCCTGAATACCTCTCAACAAGGCATAATCCACGTTTTCCCTGATCTCGGTTTTTGGGACAGATGTGTGGCGCCCTGGACAAGCCAGGACGTCACAGGTACTGCAACAACACACCCCACACCCCGGTTAGGAACATCTAAGTCAGACACAAATCCTTGTTGCCTCCCTCCAGGGGCTGATGTCCACACCAGGTGGGGTGGAGCCAGGCGGTTGGCTCCTCCCACTGAGGAGTTCACAGTCCTGGAGGCGGGAAACGGAGAGAGGAGTTGGCAGTTGAGTGTAGAGCGAGAGTGAGGGAAGTAGTAGTGGAGGAACTGACTGGCCGTGTCCGGCTACGTGGCCCGGGCACAGAAACAGCAAGGTTGGCAGACGGTGGTGACCGTCTGCAGGAGAGGCCGATTGACGCACAACCGTAAGGACCGGGGACGGGCGGTGGCCCGCCGGTACCGGATCGGGGAGCGAAGAGAAGCTAGCACCATCCGGCAGGGCCTACAGACCCCAACCAGGCTAGGAATCACCGTAAAACCACTCAAATCCGTCAGCGACGGGAACCTCCGGGGTTTCCCAGCAATAAAGACCCGACTGAAGGCAACCGTCCAAACTGTGAGGGAGATAAAGCTACCGCCAGAGCTAGAGCTCCCAGGGCCAGAGCCTGCGGGTAAGAAGGGGCTCCCTTAGCCAACATACCACAGGGGAGCGGGTTACCGGTGGGAAGCCATTGGGGCTGAGAACATAACACCGGTGCAGGGAGAGACAGTTACCGCCAGCCTACCGGGAGTGACCGTTGCAGCCGTCTGTGGGACTCGTCCATCCAGCCGTTTGTTTTACCAGAGACTCCGTGTGCATTACTGGCTGAGTAAGTACCACCGTGCCGTCTGGCACTGCGCTGCCCCGCGACCCTGCACCTGGTCGAGACCCGCAATCCATCAAACAGACAATCACTCCGGGCCCCGGGACTACCACAATCCCCCTACCCAAGGAGGGGAGGAAAACATCCCAGCTGCTCCCTGTCACCGCTCCTGGGATCCCCGTACAGAGCAGCGGTGGTGCCCAATCTCACCACACACCGTGGGTGGCGTCACAAACCGACACCCCCAAACACCAACAAAACACCCCTTTCACTCACGGGCGAGGGGCGCCGCTCGAGTCCCCGGATCCAGCCCACCGCTCGAGCCATCGAGCAGCAGCAACAGCAGCGCTGGACCAGAGCATGGTGAGCGCAGCGCCCCGCCGCCCGCGACAGATGTATTATCTAAAGTTCTAGACTTGTCCTAACAGTCTTCTGGGAAAGACATTGTGTCGAAACGTCAAAAAGATTACTGTCTGTATAATACCTTTGGTCTTTTGTTGAACTTCAACATTTTTATCCTCTTGTTGGATTGAACTTTTATTTGATAAAACGATTTACATTCAGCACATCAGTATTTGGACTTACAATTTTTTCTTATCCTCCTCTTGAGTGCCGGAATTTAATTCTCTTTACTATTTACTACTTTTCTCCTGAGCACCTCTCCAGTTGAGCCAGGCCATATCCTGACTCTCTAAGCTCGTCCAGCTGAGTCGTAGGTTCCAGACCTATCGAGGTTACCTCTGGGTTCCCTGACTGACCCTAGCACTGAGATCACGTCTTCTCACACTTATCCACCTTAACATATACGACCGAGTACACCCCCTCCCCTGGGCGATGTTCCCTACAGCCGGGGGACTTTCAGGGCTACGGCACAGGTCTCCAGCACGGTACTAGGGAAGTTGGCCTCCGCCTCCCCGTTAGGATGGAGGGTTCACAGGATCAGTTCTGTCAGGGAACTGTCCCTTTGTCAGGACTCCTCGGGCCACAACACCTGCTAGAAAGCTCCCTTGGCCATCGTGTGCATGACCGCAACCACGTATCTTCCCTGGGGCCTGTCCTCCCAGGTGAAGCAGACTTGATTTCCCTAGGAAAGAGCAGGACTCTCACACACTGACCCAGCATTATTACAATCTGGTACCGGTCCCCTCCTCCAGAATGAAGCTTTGGTCATGGTGATGGATCACCCCTTGGTTAATGTGGCTGCTTACTGCACCACTGTCAGGGAGTGCCAGTTGAGTCCGAGCCCAAACTTCCCAGTTCTTCCCCTCAATAACCCCGGTAACCCACTTAAACTTCCGCTGGATGCAAAGCCAGTGTCTTTTCTGCCACACAGTATAAGGGTAGGGGCTTTTTTGAGGGGAGCTCACTCATGGTTGGTGTGTGGTTCCCCTGAAGCTTCAGTCGCCAAAGGCTACTGCACCTCACCAGAGGTGCAGTATTCATCATGGGTACAGAGGAGGTCATTGCCCATAAACCACCACAATCCACCAAAACACACAGTTAGTCTCCCTCTCAATGGGACTGGGTTAGGGTAGGGTCATTTGGATGGTCACAACAAGATATGGGACCTCCCACCCTCCCACCCACTAGGTCAGGATTCCGGGGGGCGGAGCTAGACAACGGGGAGCAAGGCGACACACACACAGTCAGTCAGTCAATGACGCTTAGTCAGCAACAAGGGAACGAGTAGGGAGAACACGGTCTGTTGTGAATACATTTGAATTAGATTCCAGTTTGGGGCTCCCTCTTGTGGTCAGTGCTGGTAATGCAGGTGACTTGCTGAGTGGGAACTGGACAGCTGAGTAGGATTTGAAATCAGGACATTTGGTTTGGGCCTATATAACTATGTAGCTTCCTTTTGTTCCTTGCCGATGCTCAATTGTATTTTCTGTGTTCTAAGGACTTCCTGAAACCAGCCCTGCTCTCTGTGTCTACCAGAACTCCTCTCAGATAAGTTGGTCTTGTACCTTTGCTTATGGTTTTTCACTTTCTTGTGATTTTGCCTGTGTGGAGTTCCTGGTGGAATTGATTATTCCCTGCTGGGAGTATCTGTGTACCTTGCTCCATGTTCTGTTATGTATTGTGTTTTTTCATGCTTGGTACAATATTCAGTCCTTTCTCTAGATCAATGTTTTTCTTGGATCCCAGTAACACCAGTGTACTGATATAGCGAGGGAGAGCCTGTTTAGGCTCAGTATTTTTCCATGTCAGGCGTGCTGGTATTTATTAGTGTTTTTTACGCCTGCAGTTAGTGCTATTTCCTATTCTTTCCTATGCAGATAGTTTTGGGCCTCATCTTTGCTAAATCTGTTCTCTAGCTACGTATTGTGTTTTCCTATATCACCTTAAACTTTACATGTGGGGGGCTATTTATTTCTTTGGGGACTACTCCAAGGCAGATTAGCTTTTCTACATTCCTCTCTGCTAGAGTATTTAGTTCTCCGGCTGTGTCGAGACGACTAGGTCATCATAGGCTCGTCCCACGGCTACTTCTAGTTGTCTGTCAGTATTAGATCTGCAGTCCGTTAAGGTTCCAGCCGCTCTGGTTATTTTCTGGGTTTCCAAGTTATTGCTCTTTTTCTGATCCTCCTCGGTCACTGGATCAAAAGAATGATCGCTGAGGGGAGAGCTGCACCATAGCTCCCTCAGGACCGAGCGCACAGAAAAGGGTGCGGAGACTTAGGCTGGTGGGCGCTGCACATTCCGTTAGCAGAATCCGCCGGGCAGAGGATTTCAAGTCTTCTGGCCCACACGAAGCACCTGGGTCACAGCAGCACATAGAGCCAGGAGTCGTGACAAAAGAGCGGCACCAGAAGCAGACTCGCGCTGCCTGCCATACGGGACAGGAACGGAGCACATCCAAGGACTCGGGTCTCAGCGTAGCTTCAATTCGCAGGACCCACACTACAAGGCGCAAGTACGAAGGAATCATATAAACTTTAACTGCAACCCCTGTGTTGTCCAATCCTTCCCACGCCTTAGCTGCACAGCAGCAGGAGACTACCACTCCCAACATCCCTGGGGCCTGAGCTCTACCTGTGGAGAACTGCACCAACCCAGCTGCGCTACCATCTGCCCCAGTGGACATCACCCTCAGCGGCGGCTCCTATGTTAGCCGCAAACCACAGGTGGCGTCACGAATACAAACTCTGTCCTCCCCTGTAAATAGCCCCTTCGACTTTATTGACGCCGCCGGGCTCACAGAACTGGGCCTGGCCGCTGTGACATCCCAAACCCCATACACTTGCCCAGTGAATAGTCATCCCACAAACCCCTGTGGGCGCGTCAACTTAGCATCACGAACAGGATTTCGTGCCTGTTACAGACAGGTACTGTGTGCCTAACAAACTGTGTACATAGTATTCACGAAAAACCACGGTCCCCATTAGCTGAGCAGCGAGGGAAGAAAAGGGGCATGTCATCGTGGGTGGAGCTCAGGGAACAGCACAAAGAGAATCCCTGTGGGTGTGTCAGGTGCAGTCAGGGGTGACAGTGGTTTCAGGGGCACCTCCTTGTCCGGTGTTTCTCAGTCAAGCCCAGGCTGCTTTGCCAGCCATGATGCCTGCAGCTGCTGATCCTCTTTCCGTGGCTTCAGGGCTGCATTGGGGCTGTTGCCGTGACCATCACCTGCAATGGTGGGACTTGGTCCTTAGTGGCCGCCAATTGGCGCCACAGGTCTGGCTCTCTGGGGTCTTCTTCTACAGCTGCAGATCTCCTGGCCTCCCCTCCTTCACCTTTGTGGTCATTTGGGTGACCCAGTCTGACCAGCTAAGACGGCTGCGCTGCCCGTACCAGTGGTCGTCTATGGCTAGAAATGGCTCTATACTCATGAATCAATTCATCACACTCTCCGATGTCATTAGTAATGGCACTAACCTATATTGTTTGGGTAATCTCCATCTTCCATGCCACATGCCCAAGGGAGGGGATCTTCCGGCGTCTCTACCCTTTTTTTCAGTGCCGCTGCACATACCCCATCAGCTTCCTGGGGAGGGAGGGCAGTCTCTCTCTTCTTGGTACACCCACCGGAGTTGGGCATCAATGAACACGGGGCATTTCTTAATCCCCAGCGTTTGAGTACATAGGGTCCAATTTCGTGCTTTTCCTCCACTGTACCACCGATGATGGGTGGAGTTTGTTTCCTGTCCCAGGCAATGTCCTGCCTTCTTAATTTATGGAGCCAGTAGTCCGTTACTCTTAGGCGTCTTGCCCGCAGCCTATTTTTGTCAGGGTGTGAGGAAAATAACCCTGCTTGCAGCACCACTTGAAGGAAGGTGCTGGCCTCAGGCCGCTTAGCGCCACACTCCTTTGCCAAGGAGACTCTGTGTGTGGATGAGACTTTTGGTGGTGTGCATGACACTTACTGGTTTCTTCACGCTAGTGTCCATCGCCATGCGGTAGTCACTGTCATGGATAGGCAGTAGCTCACGCAACACCATAGTTCACATAGCCAATCGAAATAGTTCACTTTTATTCATCACACCGGTTTGATAGACATGGTCTTCCTTTCCTTCCTCTCTGTGTGGGGTAGTGCTACTCTGTTTCCCCTTGCTCACTTGATGTTGTCCTCAAGCTCAGTTTCAATGTTGAAGAGTTGTGTTCTAGACTATATTGTCTGACCTCTGTAGTTTTTTAGTAACGTTTTGTTTATGCAGATAATGGCTGCTGTATGTCCCAAGTAAAACAGTTAATTCTCCTCTAATGTCTTAGTACTGATTAATTATGCAGAAGGCTGAAATCGGCAACAACCCAGTCCCTGCTGGTCTGTACTTTCCTGTCCTGTAATAACATTGTAGAAATGGCTGGAAATCATTTCTCAGGCAATCAACTGGCCATAGAAATGACATGTCTGTACAAAATCAAAGACATATGTAGGTACAATAATGATTGCATGCAGCAGTTTTGATTAATCAAAATGTTTGTGTCATGAGTAAATGTTTCTACCATTTCAACCAATTGCATGATACCATTTGAATATAGGGAGCAGAATTTTTAGCATGAGCAATTACTTCTAATGATTATCCCTACTCATTTGTATCTTCATTTGAGAGATAAAATCATAACTATAAAATCACCCTAAGGGTATGGGCATATGACATCCTTTTCAGGAAAATACCACCGGGAATTCGCCTGAAAAATTTCTCTAAAATAGCTGCAAAAAAATCATAATAGTGTACAGCAATGTCAAATTGGCATTGCTGTGCAGATGTTCATCTTATGTCACTTCTTTGAACCACTTCAGGGTTCTGAAACCTTAAAGAGGTTAAAAGGCGTAACATTTTTATTTTTCAGGTGCCTTTGTCTTTAAGCCGCCCACTTTTCAATGTACAGAGCAAAGATGCCAGCGGCAGAGCTGCAAAAGTGTTGGCAAAGGCACCAGTAAGGAAGGACAGCTCTTTTCTGAAGTGACTTCAACCTTGGAAAACTCAACGTTACAGCCGAAGTCTTAAATAGTTGTTTTTTTTTTTAGAAAAGTTTACAGTAGAAACTGAATGGAAGCTCTCCACATTCTTCCTCAAAACTTGGAAGTTTCTGCTCATTTTCTGACCCAAAACATAGCAAAAATGCTCAGTGAGTACATACTCTAAGTAGCATGGTAGTTTTGAGGGTTTCTTCTCTTTATGTTTTTCCCTTAATATAAAGAAGCAATCATTGGACTAGAAATTTAATTAATACATGTTTCATCAATTTTAATGCTATACAGAGTTCATGAAAATATTTTTTATTTTTACATATTTTACACGCTGCGTCATCACTAGCGATTGCTAGCGATGTCGCGAGCGATAGCACCCGCCTCCGTCGTTGGTGCGGTATGTGGTGATCGCTGCCGTAGCGAACATTGCTACGGCAGTGTCTCACGCACATACCTGTTCTGCGATGTCGCTGTTGATGCCGAACAATCCCTCCTTCAAGGGGGAGGTGCGTTCAGCATCACAAAACGGCCGTCCAATAGAAGAGGAGGGGCGGAGATGAGCGGCCGGAACATGCCGCCCACCTCCTTCCTTCCTCACTGCCGGTGGACGCAGGTAAGGAGATGTTCATCGTTCCTGCGGTGTCACACATAGCGATGTGTGATGCGGCAGGAACGACAAACAACATCGTACCTGCAGCAGCAACGATATTAAGGAAATGAACGACGTGTCAACGAGCAACGTTTTTTCACGTTTTTGCGCTCGTTGATCATCGCTCATTGGTGTCACACGCTGTGATGTCGCTAACAGCGCCGGATGTGCGTCACTAACGACGTGACCCCTACGATATATCGTTATCGCAGTCGCAGCGTGTAAAGCACCCTTTCATGTTAACAGACATCAGATTGGCCTGTTTGACAATACCTAAACTTTTCTTTTATCTGCCAGGGTAATCTGAAAATACCCTGATTGATACGGAGGGCGACTGTAACTTCCCACTCATGTTGACAAACTGCAATATAACCTAAAATACTGGAATGTGTGAAATCTACATAATTATAGTGAACATTACATTCTGTTGATAATGAAAACAACATATCATCCTTTCAAGTAGTTCTCTTATCTGTCTAAACTCGAACATAATATTTCCTGAAGGCACTGTCTCAGTCAATAATAAGTTAGATTATACTTGAACAGTATTAGCTTTCTAGTGGTTAGATAGCTGCAGAGATATCATAAAGTTCGGAACTTGGAATGTACAAATCATGAACCAAGGCAAACTCAACATAGTCAAAGCCAAAATGGACAAAACAGGAAACAACTTACTTAAAATTTAGCAGACTAAGATGGACTCGATCCGGACATTTACAGTCAAACTAACATTGGGTCTACTATATTGGCAATGATGACCGAAAAAGAAACTGTGTCACTTTTATTCTCAACCGAAGATTGGCCGACACTGTCCTGAAGTACATTGCAGTCAGTGATAGTTATCTAGATATGACTACAAGTAGCACCAATCTATGGCACAGTTATAAACGTCTACTCATCAAAACAGATGTTGATGGGGAGGACGTTGAATTATTCTAGGATCAAGTTCAAGAAGAAATCAACAAGAAGTCAAAACAAGACTTGCTCTTTATCATGGGATCAAAATGGGCCAGAGCAAACATGGAATCATTGTTTGAAAATTTGGACTTGGTGAACAAAACAAGACTGGAGAGATGAGATTACTTGACTTTTGTATGACAAATCATCTGTCCATCTTGAATACCTTCTTCCAAAATCAAACAGAGGCTCTACGCATGGACATCATCAAATGGGGCCTATAAGAATCAGATTGGCTATGTGTTTGCCAAAGATGGAGGTCATTGATCATTACCACAAAAACAAGGCCAGTAGTTGACTGTTGAACTGATCGTAAACTTCTGACAGCAAAGATTAGAGTCAAGCTGTGTAAATTGACTAGACAACAGGTCATTTCCAACTTTGTTTTGACCAACATATGTGAAGATTTTTGGTCTGCACATTTAATTTATATCACCAGACAAGGAACAAAGATGAAAGAAAGCCTGAGGAATTATGAATATATTTAAAGACTAATTGATCATCAAAGACTATAAAGATCATTGAAGAAGACAAATGGCAAGAGCAAAAGGTAACAAGCAAGATGCAGACAACATCAGTAAAAGA
Organism: Anomaloglossus baeobatrachus; assembly: GCF_048569485.1. Classification (NCBI taxonomy): domain Eukaryota; kingdom Metazoa; phylum Chordata; class Amphibia; order Anura; family Aromobatidae; genus Anomaloglossus; species Anomaloglossus baeobatrachus. Next base: position 116,223,415 of record NC_134358.1, on the reverse strand, counting down.
TGAAAGAGAGACATTCAAGTAAAGAACTTTATTACCAAAAGATTTGTACGGAGATGAAAACCGAACATCTGAATTGCAAGACCAGGAAGTCATACCAAAATATCAAAGAGATATGACAAAAATTTCAACCAAGAATGGGAATGTTGAAAGACGCCAACAGAAACAAACTAACTGAGCCAGAAGAGATTAAGGAAAGCTAGAAAGCATACATGGAGCACTACTACAAGAGTGACTCAGTGATACAAATAGATCCTGAGACTGGAAATGATAGGAAACTGAACATCTTGACGAAGTCATTGCTGTGATAAAGCTTCTGTCAAAAAACAATACACCCGGATGTGACAATATTCCAATAGAGCTAATAAAGTCTTCTAATGCAGCAGCTGATATCTTCACATGCCTCTGTCAACAGATCTGGACAACTGGTAAATGGCCCAAGGACTGGACAAGATCGGTGTTTATTCCTATTTTGAAGAAGGGAGACACTACTGACTGTGGAAACTATTAGACTATTGCATTCATACCTCATGCCAGCAAAATGCTACTAAAGATCCTACAAAGTTGGTTATAGCCTTACTTCGACAAAGAGCTGCCAGAGGAATAAGCAGGATTCAGAAAAGACAGAAAAAGAGATGTATTTGCTAAAATTAGATAGATAATGGAAAAGGCCAAAGAATAAATCAAGAAGCTCTAGATTTGCTTCATCAATTAAGTCAAAGCCTTTGATTGTGTTGATCACCAGAAACTTTGGAATACCATAAAGGACATGGGTGTGCCAAACCATCTGATCAGCCTTATCAGGAAACTTTACATCGACCAAGAAGCAACAGTCATAACGGAACATGGTGACACAGCATGGTTCAGAGTAGAGTGAGGTGTCATACAATGTTGCATCCTGTCACCATTTCTGTTCAATTTATATACACAAGCTTTTTCAGGAAGGCTAGACTCTTTGAAAAAAAAAAGGAATGAAAATTGCTGGATGAGTCATCAACAACCTTAAATATGCAGATGATACAACATTGAAAGCTTAGATGCAACAAAGGACTTATTACAGAGACCCTGATGGACCTACCAAAGCTTGAACATGATCAATCTTCCTACAGATTGTTCAGATATCAAGTCACCATGGCTTGGCATTGAGCTAAAGGCCATTAAAATAAAATAAGTTAGGGGGATTAACAATTAATTGTATCTGTTATTCACGTGTCATCCTCCAGCAAAACTCCCGGAAATCTACTATAGTCTAGATTATTACATTTTCATCCTTTAGGAAATTGTAGGTTTTTTTTCTTTTTAATTTCCAGGTTTCTTTACTTTAATTTTAATCATGCTCATAATATTATCTTTTTTAAAGATTATCTACATCCACACTGCAAATAACTTGGCTTCCTTGTTCTTTTTTTTCTTTTTTTTTCTCTTATCCTAGATGGTTTTGTTTTGATTATTCCTCTTATTGCACCATATAGAAGTCTTGAAGCATTTCATTTCAGTTTAAGTAATCTTTTTCATGACCTAAAGAGTAGAGTTGAGCGCGGTTCTAGGTTCGAGGTTCTCCAGTTCTAGGCTCGAGTGATTTTGGGGGCTGTTCGAGATCGAACTAGAACTCGAGCTTTTTGCAAAAGCTCGATAGTTCTAGATACGTTCGAGAACGGTTCTAGCAGCAAAAAGCAGGGCTTTTTACAGCTACAGTGTGCAGGAGCCATCGCTGGCAGCCTGCCAGAAGCTGGTAACCAAGATAAACATCGGGTATCCAACCAAAGCACTTTGGTTAGTAACCCGATGTTTATCCTAGTTACGTGCAGGAAGCCCACACTTCCCCGCTCAGCTCACTCCGCCCCCTCCTGCCCGCGGCATGTATTGTACACACGTACACACACACACACACACTCACACACACACACACATGGTCCCGCTCGGCTTACCTGCGGTGATGAAGTCCCGCCATCCTGACCTCAGTGATGTCACTGTCCTCCATGGCCGCCGCTTGTCACATCACCTACTCTCGCTTCCGACCCGAGACTGACTAGCGGTGACGTCACGGGCCTCTCGCGATACTTGGTGTGAAGGCGGCGGTCATTGAACTCAGTGACAGGGGCTGTCAGTGTGCTAGAGATCAGCGCAGGTAATGTACCTCGCTGACAGCAGCACTTGTCATGCCCTGCAGTGACCTGGGCTGACCCATTGATGTTAGCTCAGGTCACTGCATTGCTCTCCCAGCCAATGGGGAACATCCTGCTCTTCATTGACTGGGACAGTGTGGATCGTCATGGCAACCCCTTGGATTACACCAGACCTGGATTTGTTTTTCTTTCTAATAAATTGGTTAAAGAGGGAATGTTTTGGGGAGTGTTTTTTCAAATAAAAATGTGTTTGTCGTCTATTTTTTTTATTACTGACTGGGTTGGTGATGTCGGGTATCTGATAGACGCCTGACCTCACCAACCCCAGGGCTTGATGCCAGGTGACATTACACATCTGGTATTAACCCCATATATTACCCCATTTGCCACCGCACCAGGGCGCGGGATGAGCTGGGGCGAAGCACCAGGATTGGCGCATCTAATGGATGCGCCACTTCTGGGGCGGCTGCGGCCTGCTATTTTTAGGCTGGGGAGAGTCCAATAACCATGGACCTCCCTAGTCTGAGAATATCAGGCCCCAGCTGTCTGCTTTACCTTGGGGGACCCCTACGTGTTTTTTTTTTTTAATTATTTATTTAATTTAAAATAACAGCGTGGGGTGCCCTCAGTTTTGGATTACCAGCCAAGGTGAGGTTGCCAGCTGTGGTCTGCAGGCTGCAGCCGTCTGCTTTACCCTAGCTGGCTACAAAACTAGGGGGAACCCTACGTCATTTTTTTTTTCATTTTTTTGGCTAAATACAAAGCTAAGCACCCCTTAGTGCCACATGAAGGGCACCAAAGGGTGCTCCACTTTTTCTCCATTTTTTCTCCACTTTTTCTACATTTTTTCTCCACTTTTTCTCCACTTTTTCTCCACTTTTTCTCCACTTTTTCTCCATTTTTTTCTCCACTTTTTCTCCACTTTTTCTCCACTTTTTCTCCACTTTTTCTCCACTTTTTCTCCATTTTTTTCTCCAGTTTTTCTCCATTTTTTCTCCACTTTTTCTCCACTTTTTCTCCACTTTTTCTCCATTTTTTTCTCCATTTTTTCTCCACTTTTTCTCCACTTTTTCTCCTTTTTCTCCATTTTTTTCTCCATTTTTTCTCCACTTTTTCTCCACTTTTTCTCCATTTTTTTCTCCATTTTTTCTTCACTTTTTCTCCACTTTTTCTCCACTTTTTCTCCATTTTTTTCTCCATTTTTTCTCCACTTATTCTCCATTTTTTCTCCACTTTTTCTCCACTTTTTCTCCACTTTTTCTCCACTTTTTCTCCATTTTTTTCTCCACTTTTTCTCCACTTTTTCTCCATTTTTTCTCCACCTTTTCTCCATTTTTTTTCTCCATTTTTTCTCCACTTTTTCTCCACTTTTTCTCCACTTTTTCTCCACTTTTTCTCCACTTTTTCTCCATTTTTTCTCTACTTTTTCTCCACTTTTTCTCCACTTTTTCTCCATTTTTTTCTCCATTTTTTCTCCACTTTTTCTCCACTTTTTCTCCATTTTTTCTCCACTTTTTCTCCACTTTTTCTCCACTTTTTCTCCACTTTTTCTCCACTTTTTCTCCATTTTTTTTCCACTTTTTCTCCATTTTTTCTCTACTTTTTCTCCACTTTTTCTCCACTTTTTCTCCATTTTTTTCTCCATTTTTTCTCCACTTTTTCTCCGTTCTTTTTCTATGGTCGGTCTACCCATTAGCTCTGCCATGCATACTGTAGCTCTACACCTACTGCACATGTTACTTTATGATTGACATCTCTTTCGTACCAGAGCTGTCTAAGCCTACTCTGACCCCATATTTGTCATTACTATATTGTCCTTGTACTGTATTATGACATTTGTATCATGTGTTTCATTTCTTGCTGTGTTGCAATTTTTTTGCTGCATCCCAATTGTACCTCTACATTGTTCGTGTTTATGTTATTGTTCTCTCACTCTTATGTGATACTGATTATTGTTATTTTTCATGATTACATGCAGATAAGTCCAATCTGACGAAGGCTCAAGCCGAAACGTCATTTGTAACTTGTTTTGGACAAAAACATATATGCTTATGAAAAATTTTTTTTTCTTAATACGGACCAATAAAGAGTGATTTTGCATTACTATCCGTTGTGACTTACTGACTTAGTCTGGGAGATTAAAGGCCCCGTCACACACAGAGATAAATCTTTGGAAGATCTGTGGTTGCAGTGAAATCATGGACATATTGTTCCATTTGTACACAGCCACAAACCTGGCACTGATTGTCCACAATTTTACTGAAACCACAGATCTGCCAAAGATTTATCTCTGTGTGTGACAGGGCCTTTAGAGTGCCGAGGTTACTCACTAATTTTATCTATTATTACCTCTGAGCACCTATATACCAGTGAGCAGAGCTTCCTCTACAGTAGTTCTCCTGATTAGGCATGCCCTTACCTCATGAGCAGGGCATTGCAGCTTTGGTAGCAACCATTACGACATGGACTCTGCTGCTGTGGACCCGAGAAGAGTGAGTGCAGATTCATTGCACCCACACTCCTCACATGAAGGGTCCGCACTCCTAGAAAATGGGGGATACGTTCCCTGAGTGTCTCCCCCCCATATTCTAGACGGTCCAGAGTCGTCTTGGGACCCCTTTATTTTTTTTCTTACAATAAATTGGTGAAAGAGGAAATGTTTTGGGGACTGTTTTTTCAAATAAATTTCTTTTGTCGATTTTTTTTTTTTTGTTAGTACTGACAGTTTATGATGTTGGGTATCTAATAGACGCCATGACATCACAAACTGCTGGGCTTGATCTCAGGTTACTTTACAGCTAGTATCAACCCGATTTATTACCCCGTTTGCCACTGCACCAGGGCAAGGGATGAGCTGGGGTGAAGCGCTAGGATTGGCGCATCTAGTGGATGCGCCACATCTGGGGTGCCTGCGGCCTGCTATTTTTAGGCTGTGAAGGCCCAATAACTATGGACCTTCCCACCCTGAGAATACCAGACCACAGCTGTCCGCTTTACCTTGGCTGGTGATCCAATTTGGGGGGGACCCTACTTTTATTGTGTAATTATTAATATTTATAAAATAATTATAAAAAAGAGCCTGAGGGGACCTCCACATTGGATCCCCAACCACGGTAAAGCTGCCAGCTGTGGTTTTCAGGCTACAGCCGTCTGCTTTACCCTAGCTGGCTATCAAAAATGGGGGGACCCAGCGTCATTTTTTTTTTTAACTATTTTTTAAATAGAAAAAATTAATGGGCTTCCCTGTATTTTGATTGCCAACCAAGGTAACGGCAGGCAGATGGGGGTGGCAACCCATAGCTGTCTGCTTTATCTGCGCTGAGAATCAAAAATACAGCGGAGCGCTACGTCATTTTTTTAAAGATTTATTTTTACAGCACTGTGATGGCCAGCAATCAAAATACAGGGAAGCCCATTTTATTTTTAGTTATTTAAATAAATAATTAAAAAAAATATATATGGGCTCCCGCTGCATTTTTTGTATTGCTAGCTAAGGGTAATCCAAGCAGCTACTGGCTGCTAACCCCCACTGCTTGGTGTTACCTTCACTGGCAATGGAAAATCCAGGGAAGCATTTTTTATTTTTTTTGCCAAAAAACTACAAAAAAAGGACGTGAGCTTCGCCATATTTTTGTATGCTAGCCAGGTATAGCAGGCAGGTGCTGGAAGAGTTGGATACAGCACCAGAAGATGGCGCTTCTATGAAAATGCCATTTTCTGAGGCGGCTGCAGACTGCAATTCGCAGCAGTGGGGCCCAGAAAGCTCAGGCCAACCTGTGGTGCGGATTCCAATCCCCAGCTGCCTAGTTGTACCTGGCTGGACACAAAAATGGGGCGAAGCCTACGTCATTTGTTTTCTAATTATTTCATGAAATTCATGAAATAATAAAAAAAGGGCTTCCCTTTATTTTTGGTTCCCAGCCGGGTACAAATAGGCAACTGGGGGTTGGGGGCAGCCGTACCTGCCTGCTGTACCTGGCTAGCATACAAAAATATGGCGAAGCCCACATAATTTTTTCAGGGGGCAAAAAACTTGTGCATACAGTCCTGGATGGAGTATGCTGAGCCTTGTAGTTCTGCAGCTGCTGTCTGTCTGTATGGAGAAGAGCAGACAGCAGCTGCAGAACTACAAGGCTCAGCATACTCCATCCAGGACTGTATGCAGAATTTTTTTGCCCACCCAAAAAATGACGTGGGCTTCGCCATATTTTTGTATGCTAGCCAGGTACAGCAGGCAGCGACGGGCTGCCTCCAACCCCCAGTTGCCTATTTGTACCCGGCTGGGAACCAAAAATATAGGGAAGCCCGTTTTTTTTTAATTATTTCATGAAATAATTAAAAAACAAATGACGTGGGCTTCGCCCCATTTTTGTGTCCAGCCGGGTACAACTAGGCAGCTGGGGATTGGAATCCGCAGCACAGGTTAGCCCGAGGTTTCTGGGCGCCTCTGCTGCGGATTTCAGTCCGCAGCCATCCCAGAAAATGGCGCTCTCATAGAAGCGCCATCATCTGGCGCTGTATCCAACTCTTCCAACAGCCCTGGAGCCGGGTGGCTTGTTGGGTAATCATGAGTTAATACTGGCTTTGTTTTACTAGCCAGTATTAAGCCAGAGATTCTTAATGTCAGGCACGTTTGACCCGGCCATTAAGAATCTCCAATAAAGGGTTAAAAAAAAACACCACACAGAGAAAAAATACTTTAATAGAAATAAATACACAGACACATTAGAGACTCCATCTTTATTACCCCCTGTCAGCCCTCCACAATCCTGCTCTTCTGTCTTCTTTCTAGTGTAGTAGTAGTGACGATTGTAGTGAGGATGAGGTTCACCAGCTCATCACTTGGGGCTGGGGAACCTCATCCTCAGTACAATCCTCACTACAATCGGGAAGCAGCGTGCAGCCTTCACTCCGTGAGTGATCAGTGCTGGCTGTCAGCGGTAACAGCGGTAACGCTGACAGACGCGTTACCATAGCAACGGTGCTCTCGGAGCCGCGGTTAGCGGTGACGTCACCGCTAACTGCGTTGCTATGGCAACGGTGATCTCCGTTAATGACTGGCTGTGTCAGCCGGTCCCTAAAGGAACGGGGAGTCGACCGTGTGCTAGAGCATGTCGCCGGTACACGGCGATACACATATGTGCACCGTGTACCGGAGAGATGCACTCGCAGGTCCTACATGACGCGTCATAGTCATGTGACCAGTCTGTAGCCAATGAGATAATAGCCACGTGACTGGTCACATGGCTATTTTGACGTCACGATAGGTCCTGCATCTCTGCTGGCAGTGCCGTCACCGGGAGGATTCAGCGATCATCGGATGGAATAGCGGCAGGAGACAAAGTGCAGAAGGGATCGCGAGGACCGGTAAGTGTTATGGCAATGTTTATTAACTGTTTGTGTACATTTATAATGCATTTTTATGTGTTTGTGATTGCCTCCCATTATAGCCTATTGGTTCGAGTTCGGTTCGTCGAACGTTTGACGAACCGAACTCGAACGGGACCCCCGTTCGGCGAACCGACCTCGAGCCGAACCGCGACCGGTTCGCTCATCTCTACTAAAGAGTAATTACACTTTGATTTATTAATCTGTAGAGGGATGGCGGGAGCCGCAGCATGGACTGAGTCCCTCTGCTGTGATGTGGCCTTTCAAACTTTAGCCCATACCCCGGTCATCTCTACACAGCAAGGGTATAGGGATGTTTGGTAGGGGTCCTGGTCAGGTGGGTGGACTTTGTTTGTGCAAGCCATACCTTATTACATTATGCAGGTCCTTGAATAATTCAGGATTCTCCCGCCGGGGCTTGATGGACACAGATTGTTTCCTTTATTTACTAATAGTTACACACAGTACTTCATTCACATCATTACTGTGGGCACAACACTTGAACATTGTAGGCATGGAACACTTTACTTCTAAATACACTTCTATCGCAGACTGCTCCTTGGATCTTAGTATTAATGCTGCTCTTATACTGTCTTTTCCTTCATTTTCTGACACCATGATTCCATTCAATAAAGTCAAAGACTCTTTTGGCCATGGCTGCATCCAGCCCTGAAGGCCCTGTTCACAAATGGTTCTTGACGACCTCCACTTGCTATGGAACAGAGTTCATTCACTTAGTTTCTCTGTGCTGACCTGTTCACCCAAGTCTATATCAGCTCTCTTCTAGTGGATTAGTACCACTGGATGCAGTTGCAACCCAGGATGCTTGGGTTAGGTCATGTACTCACTTCGATGGGGTAGATCACTCTGCTGTTCCGTCCTACGTTACAGGTTTTGTTTCTGGTGTTGAGCCTCGCCATGTACACCTGTTCTCACAGCTAGGTATTTGTTGGCTTGCACACTACCAGTTCTCTCTCAACTTTACTAGACCAGAGTTGTTTGTGGAGCTAGGACAAGACTGCCCAAATATCATCACCTTCTGACATATCTTTGGGATGAGGGTCAGCTACGTTTCCCCCAGCCTGAGGGCCAATTTAGGCTCCCCTGTTTCTAGTGATCCCGTCACACCCCAGGGGTTTACAGTATATTCAGATTAAACACACTTGATAAACATGGATACAGGATAAACATGCAATGAACATAACTCTTATTAGCATGTTACCACCATAACTAACCCCAGAAGTACACTCTTCTTACAATAAAAAGGGATAATTCAATTAACTACTGTCAGGTCACAAATCTGGTCATCTCACTTGGAAAAGTATCAGCAGAATGGGGCCTAAGCATCTCTCTTAATTGATATAATGCCCTTAGATACCGCATAACCCAGCAAAAGGCAAGGGTCCAGGCCATTCCGTGGGCACGATGTTGACAGACGGTGTATGCAGCTTGACCACATAGCTCAGACTCAGGGTCTTGACAGGCGGCATCTGCAGCTTGACCATGTAGTTTCAGCTCGAGATCTTGACAAGCGGCATCTTCGGGTGGCTCGCGTAATTCAGGCTTAGGATTGGGGTCTTGACAGGCAGTGTCTGTGGGCAGCTCACAGGAGTGACTTAAACCTATTATCTACCAATATCCTTTTTTGGGACGCCTAATCTATTGCTTCTAGCAACTAAGATTTTATAAATAGGTCCAATTTTTTGTGTTGTTTTTGTAAAAAGAATGTTTGCAAAACAGGAAATCATGTCATTGTCATTTTTAATTGAATATTCTTGCACCCAGGGAGCTTTCAAAACACCTATTTTCAAGTTTTTTTCAAAATTTGGCAAATTATGTTTCTGATTCATTAGGACCCAAATCATTAAAAATCTGTCATTTAATTAAAAAAAAAATGAAAATTGCTAATTTGGCAAGTATGGGTTTTAACACACACACTCTTCACTGTCAGCAATCAGCTTGCTTGCTCCTTCAGCAGGGAGGGTAATTTCCCGCACCCCTGGGCATGAGTCTGCTTGCTTTAACTTCTTGGTGCCAGTCTCACCACTCTACCAACATCTTCTCCTTTTATATCTTTTTGCTGTGCCATAATTCCCACCTGGTCTGGCCCTCCTCTGCAACTATTTCCCCACAGAAACTGCATTCTCATTTCTTGGTTCTAGGCGGCATCTGCGGCCAGCAGAGGACAGTGTCTCCTTGCTAGCCCCACAGGACCAGTCTAGAGGTATAGGCTGTTGTAGCCGCTTCTCTACAGATCAGCAGAATGTTAACAGCATATAAGCTTATTTGCTTATTTTTACTGATACTTACTTCCCTGTACTGCAGCTCAGTTACATTCTAGTGAATTGGGGTGATCAGCAGGACAAGGCACAGTCACAATATAATGTGGGGTACTGTGTGTGTGTGTGTGTGTGTGTGTGTGTGTGTGAGTGTGTGTGTGAGAGTGTGTGTGTGTGTGTGTGTGTGTGTGTGTGTGTGTGTGAGAGTGTGTGTGTGTGTGTGTGTGTGTGTGTGTGTGTGTGTGTATAAGCAAGGAATGGTGTACAGCAGTAGCTGAAGATTTATCATACAAACAAAAGGATGAGACAACTTGCAGACAGAGATTTTATCTGTATAGTGTCTATGCATCAGCTGTTTGTCAAAGCAACTAATAGGGTCCTATCTGTGTTGTCATTTGTAAACCTTGTCAGAAAATGTGATGTTCGGGAATCTGGAGCTACACTTTAATAATTAAAAAGAGAGACATTTCATTTTTTCAAAGTTGTACAGGTAGCATGGGATTCTACTTCTGAAATGAAAACACTTTTGGATGGTATCGTTTAACCACAATTAGTTTTGTCAGACGTCTAGTATTGACCACTACAGCTTTATTAATTATAGAGACGTGTCCAATGTTGGTACAATATACAAACGGCGAATGATGTATGGTTTTCATATTTTGACACAGAATGAAAAATCTAAAACTTGCTGGCCCTTCTTTTATCCATTCTGTGCCATGCAAGTGCACGTCTCCCTTTTATGATCCAGTGTCGGCTTTCTCACTATACAGTAATATTTTAAGTGTAGGACAGTGTTTTTACTTCCCAAACAAAGCCTAATTAAAGGCCACAGTCATGGGGGATCAAAAGTTTACATAATAATAGAAGTAAGCATCTGCTAAAAAAAACTTCCCTAATCTCAAAGTATTGTCTCAATGCAAAGCTCTTTTCAAATTTATTTTATACTTCCCCAGGTTGTGTGGATTTCTGTAAATTCTGTTACTAAAACTATTTCCCCCCTATACATGTCTATTATTTTCAAATTTTAATATTATGAACATGATTTAATCTTGTAGTATTAGGTAATAACAGCTCAAGTAAAACCTTAAAGGGAACCTGTCACCAGATTTGGTGACTATCAGCTGCGGCCACCACCAGTGGGCTCTTATATACAATATTCTAACATGCTGGATATAAGAGCCCAGTCCGCTGTGTAGAACGTAAAAATGACTTTATAATACTTACCTAAACGGTCGCTACAGTGCAGACTGGTCAAATGGGTGGCTCTAGTCTCCGTGTGTGGCGCCTCCTCTTTCGGCCATCTTTGACCTCCTTCTTCTGAAGCCGGGGTGCATGACGCGTCCTTCACGACGGCATTGAGGTCCGAAAGAGGAGGCGCCGGTACCAGAGAACGGAAACACCCATCTGACCATTCTGCACCGAACCGACCGTTTAGGTGAGTATTATAAAGTCATTTTTATGTTCTACACAGCGGCCTGGGTTCTTAGATACAGCATGTTAGAATGCTATATATAAGAGCCTGGTGGTGGTGGCCGCAGCTTATAGTCACCAAATCTGGTGACAGGTTCCCTTTAACCCCTTCCCGACCTTTGACGCACCATATGCGTCATGAAACCTTGTGCCTTCCCGACCTTTGGCGCACCGTATGCGTCATGGCGGGTTTCCGTTCCTGTAGCGCTGGTGACAGGGTTTACTGAAATGTTACCAGCGCTGCAGGTACATAAGGACTTGTAGTTGAGCCCACGGGGGGTGGCTTTGCCTCCCCCCCGTGGCTACAATCGCTCTGATTGGCTTTTGAAAGTGTCACTTTCACTTTCACATTCAATCAGAACGATTGTAATATTTCACCAATGAAACTTGGTGAAATACTACACTCCAGCCATGGCTGATGATGCAATATCATCAGCTATTGGCTGGAGCAGGGAGAGCTCCGTGTAATGCCCCCCCCATCTGATTGGAGGTAGCGTCCATGTGACCCTATCCCTCCAATCAGATGTGCAGGAGCGATGTGACCGGTGGGTGCCCTCCCCCTTCATCTTCATCCTGACCGTGGACTGCGACGCTGAAGAGGAGGGTCACCTGCTGCCGCTGCCACCGCGATCTGCCGCCACCGATCACCATCTGGTAAGTTTTTCTCCCCTCTTTGCTGTCTTTCCCTTCGTTTCTGTGCTGTCTTCCCCCTCCCTTCTTTGCTGTTCCGCGCTCCCCTCTGCTGTCTTCCGTCTCCCCCCTGCTGTCTTCCGTCCCCCCCCGTTGTTAAATCCCACCCCCACCCCGACCTCCGCTCCCCCCGCCGTCTGATTCTACCCCTCCAACCCACACTGAGCTCCACTGCCTTCCCCGACCTCTGCTTCCTGTGATCACTCTTCGCCGGTGTCCTGCTTCTGACACCCGGCTGGTGTGAGTGACTGCTGCTGCTGCCAGTGATCAATCCCCCGCCCTGGTGATCACTGGGCAGCAGGGGGGCCGATCACTGGGCAGCAGGGGGGCCAATCACTGGGCAGCAGGGGGGCCGATCACTGGGCAGCAGGGGGTGATCACTGGGCAGCAGGGGGCTGATCATTGGGCAGCAGGGAAGTGATCACCCGGACCCTCCTGCACCTCTGCGATTGCATCCCACCTGCACCCCTGCGATTGCGTCACACCTGCGCCCCTGCAATCTGCGCCCCTGCGATCTGCGCCCCTGCGATCGCCCCACCTTCGCCCCTGCGATCGCCCCACCTGCGCCCCTGCGATCTGCGCCCCTGCGATCGCCCCACCTGCGCCCCTGCGATCTGCGCCCCTGCGATCGCCCCACCTGCGCCCCTGCGATCTGCACCCCTGCGATCACCCCACCTGCGCCCCTGCGATTGCGTCCCACCTGCGCCCCTGCGATTGCGTCCCATCTGTGCCCCTGCGATTGCGTCCCCCTGCGATTGTGTCCCCCTGCGCCCCGGTGATTATGCCTCTGTGATTATGTGTCCCCCTGCACCCCGGTAATTACACCCCTGCGATTGCGTCCCTGTGATTGGATCCCCCTGTGATTGCGTCCACCTGTGCCCCGGTGATTGCGCCCCAGTGATTACGGCTCCTGCATCTCCTCAGCCCTCTCCTGCAGTAGAAAGTTTCACCAAACACTTGCACATACACACTAAAATAAAGTTTAGGGTTTGGGGTTTTTTTGCACACGCGCACACAAATGTCCTGCTCGTCCCTCCGTAGCTGATAGTGAGGTAGATGGTCCCACCTTTCTCTATTTCTCCCACTCTTCCTCCTCCAGTGACACAGACTTGACGTCGCAGGACAAGAAATCGTCCGGAGGCTGGGAGGAGAAGAGCCGGAGGCCGGGAGGAGAAGAGCCGGAGGCCATGGAGGAAGGCCCACAGTAAAGTGTGAGTAACCCCCAACCTAGCACTAGTTCACTAAACCACACACACCAAACTGAAGTACATTACACCACACTAACCTGAAATACACTACGTCAGGTTGGTATGCGGTGTGGTATAGTGTACGTCAGGTTGGTGTGTGTGTTGTAGTGTACATCAGGTAGTGTGTGTGTGTGTGTGTGTGTGTGTGTGGTGTATACTACACCACACATCAACCTGACACACACCAACCTGAGGTACAGTACCCTATACCACACTGCACACCAACCTTACTTAGTGTATGTTAGGTTGGTGTGTGGTGCATGTCAGGATGGTGTGTGTGGTGTATACTACACCACACATACCAACCTGACGTACACTACACCACACACACACATCAACCTGACCTACACTACACCACATACCAACCTGACATACACTGCGTCAGGTTGGTATGTGGTGTAGTGTACGTCAGGTTGGTATGTGTGGTGTAGTATACACCATACACACCATCCTGACATACACCACACACCAACCTAATATACACTAAGTCAGGTTGGTGTGTGGTGTGGGGTGTAGTGTATGTTAGTTTGGTGTGGGGTGTAGTGTACGTCAGGTAGATGTGTGTGTGGTAAACACCACACACACCAACCCGATGTATACTACACTACACACACACCAACCTGACGTATAGTACACTACACACACACACACACAACAACCTGACATACAGTTAGGTCCAGAAATATTTGGACAGTGACACAAGTTTTGTTATTTTAGCTGTTTACAAAAACATGTTCAGAAATACAATTATATATATAATATGGGCTGAAAGTGCACACTCCCAGCTGCAATATGAGAGTTTTCACATCCAAATCGGAGAAAGGGTTTAGGAATCATAGCTCTGTAATGCATAGCCTCCTCTTTTTCAAGGGACCAAAAGTAATTGGACAAGGGACTCTAAGGGCTGCAATTAACTCTGAAGGCGTCTCCCTCGTTAACCTGTAATCAATGAAGTAGTTAAAAGGTCTGGGGTTGATTACAGGTGTGTGGTTTTGCATTTGGAAGCTGTTGCTGTGACCAGACAACATGCGGTCTAAGGAACTCTCAATTGAGGTGAAGCAGAACATCCTGAGGCTGAAAAAAAAGAAAAAATCCATCAGAGAGATAGCAGACATGCTTGGAGTAGCAAAATCACCAGTCGGGTACATTCTGAGAAAAAAGGAATTGACTGGTAAGCTTGGGAACTCAAAAAGGCCTGGGCGTCCACGGATGACAACAGTGGTGGATGATCGCCGCATACTTTCTTTGGTGAAGAAGAACCCGTTCACAACATCAACTGAAGTCCAGAACACTCTCAGTGAAGTAGGTGTATCTGTCTCTAAGTCAACAGTAAAGAGAAGACTCAATGAAAGTAAATACAAAGGGTTCACATCTAGATGCAAACCATTCATCAATTCCAAAAATAGACAGGCCAGAGTTAAATTTGCTGAAAAACACCTCATGAAGCCAGGTCAGTTCTGGAAAAGTATTCTATGGACAGATGAGACCAAGATCAAACTGTACCAGAATGATGGGAAGAAAAAAGTTTGGAGAAGAAAGGGAATGGCAAATGATCCAAGGCACACCACATCCTCTGTAAAACATGGTGGAGGCAACGTGATGGCATGGGCATGCATGGCTTTCAATGGCACTGGGTCACTTGTGTTTTTTGATGACATAACAGCAGACAAGAGTAGCCGGATGAATTCTGAAGTGTACCGGGATATACTTTCAGCCCAGATTCAGCCAAATGCCGCAAAGTTGATCGGACGGCGCTTCATAGTACAGATGGACAATGACCCCAAGCATACAGCCAAAGCTACCCAGGAGTTCATGAGTGCAAAAAAGTGGAACATTCTGCAATGGCCAAGTCAATCACCAGATCTTAACCCAATTGAGCATGCATTTCACTTGCTCAAATCCAGACTTAAGACGGAAAGACCCACAAACAAGCAAGACCTGAAGGCTGCGGCGGTAAAGGCCTGGCAAAGCATTAAGAAGGAGGAAACCCAGCGTTTGGTGATGTCCATGGGTTCCAGACTTAAGGCAGTGATTGCCTCCAAAGGATTCGCAACAAAATATTGGAAATAAAAATTTTTTTTTTGGGTTTGGTTTATTTGTCCAATTACTTTTGACCTCCTAAAATGTGGAGTGTTTGTAAAGAAATGTGTACAATTCCTACAATTTCTATCAGATATTTTTGTTCAAACCTTGAAATTAAACGTTACAATCTGCACTTGAATTCTGTTGTAGAGGTTTCATTTCAAATCCAATGTGGTGGCATGCAGAGCCCAACTCGCGAAAATTGTGTCACTGTCCAAATATTTCTGGACCTAACTGTACACTACATATTCTCCATATGCCACATGGTGTCCGTAAATAATTGGAGCTAATTTTCCATTCAAATTGTTAGCAGACACCATGTCGCGTATGGAGAGCCCCTGTGTGCTTACACATTGGTGCTCCCCCAAAAGGGACCCCCATTTTGGAAACTAGACCTCCCAAGGAACTTATCTAGATGCATAGTGAGTACTTTGAACCCCCAGGTGCTTCACAAATTGATCCGTAAAAATGAAAAAGTACTTTTTTTTTCCTGATACCCTTGTGAAATGCTACATTTTATGGCTAAAGTAACATTTTTGTGTAAAAAAAGTAAATTTTCAGTTTTTCCTTCCACATTGCTTTGATTCTTGTGAAGCACCTAAAGGGGTAATAAACTTCTTGGATGTGGTTTTGAGCAGTGTGAGGGGTGCAGTTTTTAGAATGGGGTCACTTTTGGGTATTTTCTGTCACCTAGGCCTCTCAAAGTCGCTTCAAATGTGATGTGGTCCCTAAAAAAAGTTTTTTGTAAATTTTGTTGGAAAAATGAGAAATTGCTGATGAACTTTGACCCCTTCTAACTTCCTAACAAAAAAAAAATTTGTTTTGAAAATTGCACTGGTGTAAAGTAGACATGTGGGAAATTTTATTTAGTAACAATTTTGTGTGACATATTTCTCAGATTTACGGACATAAAATTTAAAATTTTGAAAATTGCGCAATTTTCTAAATTTTCGCCAAATTTCCAAAATTTTCAAAAATGAACGCAAAAAATATCAGCCTAAATCTACCACTTTCATGAAGTACAATATGTCACAAAAAAACAATGTCAGAATCGCCAGGATCCGTTGAAGCGTTCCAGAGTTATAACCTCATAAAGGGACACTGGTCAGAATTGCGCAAAATGGCGAGGTCAGTAAGGTCAAAATAGGCTGGGGGCTGAAGGGTTAAGACAGTCTTGAGGTTTTATTGCATTTATTTAAAGTAGCTATCTAAAATCTGGACAACCTCTTCTTAAAGGGAATCTGTCAACACTTTGACCTTTTTACAATGTTAATATGGGCGTACAGGTTATAGAATGGTAAAAAAAGGCCTACCTTTATGTCTCCTATCAGATGTCTTGTTGTGGATAAATCATCTTTTATCACTTTATTTAAGTGAGTTCTTGCAGGCTATGGGGCAGATGCTGCCTGGAAGAGATAGCAGATCTCTTAAGATGGCTTTACACACTGCAACATCACAAACGACATCGCTGTAACGTCACCGGTTTTGTGACGTAATAGCAACCTTCCCAGCGACATTGCAGTGTGTGAAACACATCAGCAACCTGGCCCCTGCTGTGAAGTTGTGATCGCTACAAATCGTTCAGGACCATTCTTTGGTCCTTTGTTTCCCGCTGTGCAGCAAAGTCTCAGTGTGTAAAAGGACTTTACAGCGACTTCGTTAGCGACTTCCCTTTCAAAAAGCTGCTTTACAACGTCCCCAATGACTAGCTCGGTCGTTCTGCAGGTCCGGATCGCTGTTGCGTCGTTGGCCAGGTTTGCCTGTTTGACAGCTCACCAGTGACTCACCAGAGACTTTGTAGCGATCCCGGCCAGGTTGGGATCGCTGGTGGGATCGCTAGAAAGTCTCAGTGTGTAAAGCGGCCTTTAGGGACCATCCATATTTTGGTAGACATTACCATGAATAGAGGCTATTGCATTCTTTGATAAAAAAAAAAACGCTAAGTACCTTACACTTCATTTATCTGTTAATCGCAATGTGCTGATGTATTGTGTATATGTGTGCATGTTGTTGTTGCAAGGTGTGCAAGCACTAATTTTTATGGTAAAAGGTCTCATTTTTCTTCTTACAATCTTATATTAACTTTTGTTTTTCACCAGCTGCCAGAGACTTATATATCCTTCTACTTTTTGTAATAAGCTGATAACTGAGCCTCGAGGGAGTTAGTGCTGAAGGTTTAACAGTTACCAACTGCTTGTGCAAATCATAAGCTCAAACATCAATAAAGTAAGGAAGAATGTGCCTTTAATGGTCATAATGCTCATAAAACTAGTACCCACAAGTCTAAATAACAGGAATTCAGAATCTTAGCTATGAACCAAGTGTCAACTGATCAACAAAATTACCAAGAGGTGTCCAAAGATACAAGCATTATCTTTCTTTTAACATACTTTGTGTTATTTTATGGTTAGAGTCTTGCTGAACAACGGTTGGTCATCTTAGGAATGAAGGTCTGTAGAAGACGAAATATTACTATACAGTCATTAGAAGGAAAATAGGGAGGGAAACAAATCCAGCACCGTTGTCTTTAAAAATCTTGAAGTTTATTGAGTCACATTAAAAGTGTGTTAATGGATCAACAAAATCTCTCCATGTGTCTTTCTACGCCTTACGTGTTTCAGGGAACAACTCCTTAATCATAGGCAAATACAAAGAAATGAAGTGTATAGTGGCTTTAAATAGATCACATTGACAGCCGGATCCGTTTTTTCAATGTACGGGTTTTACAGCCAACGTAATATTTGCAGCAGATGTCACAGGTGGCCATATATACTAAATGTTCTATGTACTAAATGTACCTGTGACATCTGCTGCAAATATTATATTGGCTGTACCACCCGTACATTGAAAAAATGGATCAGTGAACATGTCTCCTCTGCGTCTCTGGAATCTGTGGCAGGACGTACTACCTCTTGCCTCGCCAGACATTTCAGAGATGTGCATCAGGTAGACATGAGTTCATTAAGGGTACAAGGGGTGGAGAGAGTAAATAAATCATATAGAGGAGGGGATTGGCAGAGTCTCCTATTTGCTAGGGAAGCTTTTTGGATAGTAAAATTAAAAGCACGTTATCCTAATGGTCTTAATTTCCGATCCGATTTGTCATACATTTACTAAAAATTGCTATTTAATTGTCGGAGTTTTTTGAAAATAATACTTTTTTGAAAATAATGCTTTTTATATAGTGAAAAAATTGGGGTTTTTTTATATTTTTTGTATATTATTCATGATGTTTTTTGCATATTTTATTATGTTTTTATATATTCTATGATGTTTTTTCAATTCATTGTGTTAGATTGTGTATGGATATCCATCTGATGGTACTACTTTATATATAGATCCGGCTGTCAATGTGATCTATTTAAAGCCACTATGCACGTCATTTCTTTGTATTTGCCTTTGATTAAGGAGTTTTTCTCTGAAACGCGTAAGGCGTATAAAGACACATGGAGAGATTTTGTTGATACATTAACAAGTTTTTAATGTGACTCAATAAACTTCAAGATTTTTTAAAGACAACGGTGCTGGATTTGTTTCCCTCCCTATTTTCCTTCTAATGATTATGTCAGCTGTGGATGCCAACCATGGATACCATGCACCGACCCAAATGGACCTTTAGGCCCCTTTCACACGTCAGTGATTCTGGTACGTTTGTGCTTTTTTTTAAACGTACCAGAATCACTGACATACGCAGACCCATTATAATGAATGGGTCTGCTCACACGTCAGTGATTTTTCACTGCACGTGTCTCCGTGCGGCGTACCCGCGTGTGCGTGATTGCTGCACGGAGACATGTCCATTTTTTTCTGGCATCACTGATGTTCCACGGACCACGCAGTGGTGTGATCCGTGAAACACGTGCCAGAAAAAAACGTGCTTTTAAAATAATAAACATTTTAACTCACCCGGCGTCCAGCGATGTCCTCTGCAGCCCGTTCTCCCTGCTGCTTCTGTGCCGGCTGATTACTGTCGCGCATATTCATTATGCGCGACACAGCCGACCCGGAAGCAGCTCCTGCAGGGGTCACCGCCGGCCGGATGCTGCGTCGTGGGAGGATTCAGCACCATGGACAGCGGGAGCGGGCGCAGGTGGGTGAATCTCTAAGTGCAATCACAGGCCACGGAGAACGGAGCCCGGATTGCACTTAGACAACCCACGTGTGCCGTGATTTTCGGCACACGCAGGGACATGTGCGTGTTTTACACGCCAGTGAAAAACGTCTGTGTTTTTCACTGACGTGTGAAACAGGCCTTATGCAGAGGAATGGTGAGCTGGAACTTGTTTTTTGTTATTATTACTGTACAGTACTTCTTCACACAGCCATGTAATTCTACTGATAGGTCTACAGATTTGGACTAATATAAGTTTCTTAAATCTAAATTTAAAGGTTGTCCTGTCTCAAATGACAAGTCTGCAGTTACTCTATGTAACTGCAGATTTGTGAATCCTCCCAGCACATGCACTGCACACTGTGAGGAGTCTCTGGTATCAGCACCAAGAAATGCAATCACATGACAGCTAGTATTCGATATCCTTACTAACGGACAGAATCTGACTAGCATGTTTCCAGTGTGTTCTATACAAGTGTATTGTGCAAGGCAAGGAACAGTTTTTTTCTAGTGATGAGCGAGTACTAAAAAGCTCGGGTGCTCGAAGCTTGGGCCGAGCCTCCCAAGATACTCGTGTACTCGGCCCGAGCAACGAGCCCAATGTTATCCTATGGGAGACCCGAGTATTTTTGTGAAATGACCTCCCGGCAGCATGGAGAAACCCTAAAAATGGCACAAAAGTCTCAGAAGAGTGCTCAAATGACATGGCAACAGCATGGGGAAGACCCCTTGAAGCATTTATCACTCAAAAGTCACAGCTGTGAACAATTTTGTCCGCGTTTTACGCCATTTTTACGGACTCACCAGAAAACCTTCCAAAATGACCCCAAAATGATTTTTCATGGCGGAAATGTTAAGGGCACATACCCAATAGTGAGATAGATCTGGTGTATGTTACTTTTTGAGATTAATACATGAAAGATTTTACGTGAAAACATTGTGTGGCACTCCGATGTCCCTGAGAAGAGACGTACATGAAGGCCTCTTGAGTCTAATGTGCCCATTTTGAGGAAGTGAGTCTTTGTAGTATTTTCCTTTGCCAGGGCAGTCCAAAATTGTGAGGTTCACCAATGCCCCTGCATACAGACGTGCATGATGGCCTCAAAACATTAAGTGTCCATTGTCAGGAAGTGGGTGTATTATAGTATAGCCCTTAGGCAGGGCAGCCAAAAATTGGGAGGCTCCACATTGTCCCTGGGTAGAGACGTGCATGATGGCCTTTAAACCTGAAGTGCCCATTGTAAGGAAGTGGGTCTATTTCAGTATAGCCCTTTGCCAGGGCAGCCAAAAATTGGGAGGCTCCACATTGTCCCTGGATAGAGCCGTGCATTATGGCCTGTAAACCTGAAGTGCCCATTGTAAGGAAGTGGGTCTATTTCAGTATAGCCCTTTGCCAGGGCAGCCAAAAATTGGGAGGCTCCACATTGTCCCTGGGTAGAGACGTGCATGAGGGCCTCAAAACATTAAGTGTCCATTTTAAGGAAGTGGGTGTATTTCAGTATAGCCCTTTGCCAGGGCAGCCAAAAATTGGGAGGCTCCACATTGTCCCTGGGTAGAGACGTGCATGATGGCCTCAAAACATTAAGTGTCCATTTTAAGGAAGTGGGTGTATTTCAGTATAGCCCTTAGGCAGGGCAGCCAAAAATTGGGAGGCTCCACATTGTCCCTGGGTAGAGACGTGCATGAGGGCCTCAAAACATTAAGTGTCCATTTTAAGGAAGTGGGTGTATTTCAGTATAGCCCTTAGGCAGGGCAGCCAAAAATTGGGAGGCTCCACATTGTCCCTGGGTAGAGACGTGCATGAGGGCCTCAAAACATTAAGTGTCCATTTTAAGGAAGTGGGTGTATTTCAGTATAGCCCTTAGGCAGGGCAGCCAAAAATTGGGAGGCTCCACGTTGTCCCTGGGTAGAGACGTGCATGAGGGCCTCAAAACATTGTTCCCATTGCAAAGGAGCGGGTCTCCTGTCGTTGTAATGTCCATTCTGCAAAGAATGGGCGAAAAAATTTACCACTGGGGGTATACCTGAAACAAAGACCTAACTATTGTAACGGTCATCATGATGGCGCATGAGGAGAAGGAGGAGCAGTCCAGCGATTATCCAAAGTCGAGAAGTGTACCCATGGGTGAGTGGAGGTACATGGCAAACTTTAAATTCCGCTCTCATTTGCTGGTGGTGTGGTGAAGTCTGGCCCAATCCAACCCTTGTTCATCTTTATCAGAGTCAGCCTGTCAGCATTTTCAGTTGACAGGCGGGTGCGTTTATCTGTAATGATTCCACCTGCGGCACTAAAAACACGCTCTGACAAAACGCTAGCAGCAGGGCAGGCCAGGACTTCCAAGGCGTAGAGAGCCAATTCATGCCACGTGTCCAGCTTGGATACCCAATAATTGTAAGGCACAGAGGAATGTCGGAGTACAGTTGTTCGATCTGCAAGGTACTCCTTCAGCATCTGGGCAAACTTAGGATTTCTTGTGGCACTACCCCGCACCTCAGGGGCTGTGGTACGTGAGGGGCTGAGAAAACTGTCCCACATCTTAAAGACTGTTCCCCTACCTCTGGCGGATTGGACTTGTGCCTCTCTCGGCTGTACGCCTCGGTTGTCCACTGATTCCTGACCTATGCCGCTAGCGTTTTGTGAGGGGAATGCTTTGCCTACTTCCGTGAGTATGGCCTTCCGAAACTGCTGCATTTTGGTTGACCTCTCCTCCACGGGAATAAGAGACAAAAAGTTCTCCTTGTAGCGTGGGTCTAACAGTGTTACCAACCAGTAATGATTGTCGGCCAAGATGTTCTTAACGCGAGGGTCACGAGACAGGCAGCTTACCATAAAGTCAGCCATGTGCGCCAGACTCTTAACAGCCAGGACTTCAGTAGCCTGACCAACAAGATGACTGAACATGCTGTCCTCCTCCTCCTCCTCCTCCTCCTCATCTACCCTGTCCTCTGGCCAGCCACGCTGAATCGAGGATATGACTGGTGTGCATGTCATATCCTCAATTTGGCCGGAGAGTTGCTCCATGTCTTCATCCTCCTCCTCGTCATAGTCCTCCACTGCACGTTGTGATGAGACGAGGCTGGGCTGTGTGTTATCACCCACACCCACTACTGTTTCTTGCTGCAACTCATCGCGCTCCGCCTGCAATGCATCATGTTTGTTTTTCAGCAGGGACCGTTTTAGAAGGCAGAGTAGCGGTATGGTGACGCTAATAATGGCGTCATCACCACTCACCATCTTGGTGGAGTCCTCAAAGTTTTGGAGGATGGTACATAGGTCTGACATCCATCTCCACTCCTCAGGTGTTATGTGTGGAGTTTGACCCATTTCCCGACGGCTTAGGTGATGCAGGTACTCAACAACTGCCCTCTTCTGCTCACATATCCTGACCAACATGTGCAGAGTTGAATTCCAACGCGTGGGGACATCACACACCAGTCTGTGAGCCGGAAGATGCAAACGGCGCTGAAAGCCGGCAAGGCCGGCTGAAGCAGTAGGTGACTTTCGAAAATGTGCAGACAGGCGGCGAACTTTTACCAGCAGATCAGACAGCTCTGGGTATGACTTTATAAACCGCTGAACCACGAGGTTGAGCACATGGGCCACGCATGGAACATGTGTCAGCTGGCCTCGCCTCAAAGCCGCCACCAGGTTCCGGCCATTGTCACAAACGACCTTTCCTGGCTTTAGGTTCAGAGGTGTGAGCCAGTGATCTGCCTGCTGTTTCAGAGCTGTCCACAGCTCTTCTGCATTGTGGGGTTTGTCACCTATGCAGATTAGCTTCAGCACAGCCTGTTGCCGCTTCGCCGAGGCAGTGCTGCAGTGCTTCCAGCTTGTGACTGGTGTGGAGGGCACAGTGGATGAGGATGCGCAGGAGGAGGAGGAGGCTGAAGAGCATGACATTCCGGAGCTGTAGAGTGTGGGTGAAACACTGACTGAGGTAGGGCCTGCAAACCTTGGTGTGGGAAGGACGTGTTCCGTCCCTCGCTCAGACTGGGTCCCAGCTTCCACAATATTAACCCAGTGTGCCGTCAACGAGATGTAGCGGCCTTGCCCACAAGCACTTGTCCACGTGTCTGTGGTTAGGTGGACCTTGGGTGAAACAGCGTTGTTCAGGGCACGTGTGATGTTTTGTGACACGTGGTTATGCAACGCGGGGACGGCACACCGGGAGAAATAGTGGCGGCTGGGGACCGAGTAACGTGGGACAGCTGCCGCCATCAGGTCACGG
This sequence comes from Anomaloglossus baeobatrachus, assembly GCF_048569485.1. Taxonomy (NCBI): domain Eukaryota; kingdom Metazoa; phylum Chordata; class Amphibia; order Anura; family Aromobatidae; genus Anomaloglossus; species Anomaloglossus baeobatrachus. Next base: position 116,199,796 of record NC_134358.1, on the reverse strand, counting down.
AATGCTTCTGTCTCCACCAGCCTAAAAGGCAACATTTCCAGCGCAAGCAGTCGCGAAATGTTAGCATTTAGAACTGTGGCATGTGGGGTGTTGGCAGTGTATTTGCGCCTGCGTTCAAAGGTTTGCTGAATGGATAACTGAACGCTGCGCTGGGACAAGGACGTGCTTGATGATGGTGTTCTTTCTGCGTAGGCAACTGCAGGTGCAGGAGTGGAGGAGGCTTGTTCGCAGGCAGCATGGACAGAGGATTGGCTCGCATGCACAACCAGCGAAGACGTAGCAGTGACATCAGCAAGCACTGCTCCTCGACTCTGTTGTACTTCCCACAAAGTCGGGTGCTTGGCTGACATGTGCCTGATCATGCTGGTGGTGGTCAGGCTGCTAGTTTTGGTACCCCTGCTGATGCTGGCACGGCAGGTGTTGCAAATGGCCTTTTTTGAATCATCTGGATCCAACTTAAAAAACTGCCAGACTCGTGAAGACCTAACATTTGTACAGGCACCTTGTGTCGTCGTGTTGTTCCGGGGAACGGTTGCCTGACTTCTGCCTGGGGCCACCACCCTGCTTCTTACTGCCTGTTGTGATGCTACGCCTCCCTCCCCCTGTGCACTGCTGTCCTCGCTCTGCATATCCTCCTGCCAGGTTGGGTCAGTTACTGGATCATCCACCACGTCGTCTTCCTCTTCCGCACCCTGCTCCTCCTCCTGACTTGCTGACAATTGTGTCTCATCATCGTCCACCACTTGTTGAGACACGTTGCCAACTTCGTGAGAACGTGGCTGCTCAAATATTTGGCCATCTGTACAGACGATCTCCTCATGACCCACTTCAATATGAGCTGGCGAGAGGCCAGAATGTGTGAATGGAAACGTGAACAGCTCTTCCGAGTGTCCAAGTGTGGGATCATTAATGTCCGAGGAGGACGTGTACTCAGCCTGGTGGTAGGAAGGAGGATCAGGTTCAGAAATGTGCGGTGCAGTATCACGGCTACTGACACTTGACCGTGTGGAAGACAGAGTGTTTGTGGTGGTGCCAATCTGACTGGAAGCATTATCCGCTATCCAACTAACAACCTGTTGACACTGGTCTTGGTTCAAGAGCGGTGTACTGCTGCGGTCCCCAAGAATTTGGGACAGGACGTGCGAGCGACTAGATGTGGCCCTTTGTTGTGGCGAAATTAGAGCTTGCCCACGACCTCGGCCTCTGCCTGCACCACCATCACGTCCACTTCCTTGTTCCTTGCCAATGCCCTTGCGCATTTTGCAATGCTGTGCACTGCTGACGTGTATATTCACTACTTGTGCGTTATATCAAAGTTTCTGGAAATTGCACACAAGTGCACCTGTACGCTGCCACCGACAGGCACACACGTGCGGTTTTTAAATGCAAGCACGGACGCACTAAGAACCTAACACAGGTTTTAGGAGCAAAAATTAAGAACTCTGACACTATCAGCCACTGCTGACTGACGTGTATTATACACTACACTTGTGCGTTATATAATAGTTTGGTAAAAACGCACACCAGTGCACCTGTACGCTGCCACCAACAGGCACACACGTGCGGTTCTAAAAACCAAGCACGGACGCAATAATAACCTAACACAGGTTTTAGGAGCAAAAATTAAGAACTCTGACACTATCAGCCACTGCTGACTGACGTGTATTATACACTACACTTGTGCGTTATATAATAGTTTGGTAAAAACGCACACCAGTGCACCTGTACGCTGCCACCAACAGGCACACACGTGCGGTTTTAAAAACCAAGCACGGACGCAATAATAACCTAACACAGGTTTTAGGAGCAAAAATTAAGAACTCTGACACTATCAGCCACTGCTGACTGACGTGTATTATACACTACACTTGTGCGTTATATAATAGTTTGGTAAAAACGCACACCAGTGCACCTGTACGCTGCCACCAACAGGCACACACGTGCGGTTTTAAAAACCAAGCACGGACGCAATAATAACCTAACACAGGTTTTAGGAGCAAAAATTAAGAACTCTGACACTATCAGCCACTGCTGACTGACGTGTATTATACACTACACTTGTGCGTTATATAATAGTTTGGTAAAAACGCACACCAGTGCACCTGTACGCTGCCACCAACAGGCACACACGTGCGGTTTTAAAAACCAAGCACGGACGCAATAATAACCTAACAGGTTTTTTTGGGGAGCGACAATTACAGTACAGACAAGTCAGACACTATCTGGACTGTTTTACACTGTGTACACCAGCCCCAGATATGAAGGCTGGTATACGGTCACCACTACCCTGCCTGCCTGCCTGCCTGTATACTGCTACAATAGTCCTGACAAGGACTCTTTTGGTCACTAGCCTGTATTCAGACCTGGCTATACCCTGCCTGTATATAGCAACAATAGTCCTGAGAAGGACTCTGCTACTGTACGCCGACCTGGCTATACCCTGCCTGCCTGTATACAACTAGAATAGTCCTGAGAAGGACTTTTGGTCACACTGTTTGCAGCCCTGCAACTGAAAAAGCTATAAAGGGCCGCAAAGCTTTCCCTGAATCAGCGACACTCTCCCTACACTCACTGTCAGAATAGCTGTGAGCAGAGCACAGCGCGCCGGCCTATATAAAGGCTCGGTGACGCTGTGCAGGCCGGCCAATCACTGCAATTCCACAACTAACAGGGCTGTGGCATTGCAGTGGTCTGCCAGCCAATCCCTGCATGAGGGCTGGCTCTCAAAAGAGCGCCAACATGCAGAAATGAAGACCACGAGTAAAGCACGAGTATCGCGAGATTACTCGGTCCCCGCCGAGCAGCCCGAGTACAGTGATACTCGTGCGAGTACCGAGTAGTGACAAGCATGCTCGCTCATCACTATTTTTTTCGGATTCGGACCCAGAGTATGGATATTGCATATTTGCATTCACGTGACTGCTGTTCACTGCACTGATGCTGAAAATTCCTCAAAACACACAGCACGTGATATGAGGATTCACAAGTCAGCAGTCACATAGAGTGAAGCAGACTTCTCAATTTACAACAGACAAACTTTTTAATTTTTAGGGGATACGCCCATGTAAAACTTTAGGGTATTTGCGCATATTAATTATTTGGATGCAGAAATTTCTGCACCATTTCTGCATTTCTTGGCAGGAAAAACAGCGTAAAAAAATGCCCGATTTTGCACATGTTTTTCACCTGCATTTTTTTTTAGCATTTTGAACACTAAAGAATGCTATAGAGATAGATAATAAAGATAGATAACAGATACAGATAGATGTAAACAGACAGATATATAGACATACAGAAATATAGACATAATTGCACAACCCTCCACATATAATAAAATTGCACAATATGGAGCTTATTGAACAATTTTTTGTGTGTTTTTTCTTTCTACTTACGGGGTTAGTATTGGAGTGTTTGTAAGATGCCTCTTCATTCCTAAATGGAAAAGAAAAAAAAAATATTGACTTATACACAAAATCAACCACAACTAACTGTTATTAAAATTTAACATAAAAAAATTAACCAGAGCATGGCAAAAAATAATTATTTATGGAGGTCAACCATACATGTAATATTTAAAAAAAAGCTTAAAATACCCAAATTTAGCTCTTTTTCCAGGGGAACAACTCTCCCATCCATTGTTTGGGCATACCTCCTCTGCTACCACCTTCCATGTGCGTTCTACTATTGCACAGTCCCGGTAGCCTTCAGTCCTTGAATCCCATAATTCTTGGTGTCCCTCCACTACAGATATTAAACGCTTGGTATCCACACGAGGACCCATGGATTTTTAAAGATAAAATCCAAATGTTCACTTGAATGCTGAAGAAACCAAGCAAAACACTCCTTTCCTCACTGTGTACTGGCTACAAAATGAGTTTTACAAATGCACTTTTCAAATAACATGCACCTTGTTCAAAATGTAACAATTATTGCCATAATTGTTCCAAAAACAGACACAGACCACACGGAGATGCATTCGTGTCACGTACGTGTGCTCACGGACCCATAGACTTTAATGGGTGCGTGTGTGCGTGTTCTGTGAGGAAAATGGACAAACATCCGTGTATTACGGATACACATACGTATCACGCACACGGACACATGCACCGTATAAAGGAACGCACGTGTAACCCCATACATTTGATAACATTAGAGTACGTGTGTCCGTGTCTCCGGTACGTACAGGAACGGACCAAACACGTACCGGAGACACATGCGTGTGAAAGGGGCCTAAAACTGGCCTTGATAACAGGAAGAGATATATGGGGATGAGGAACATGTGAAAGCAAGTCATTTGAATATAGGACAAATTTATAACGTGTGTTGCCCACAGAAACCCTTGTTATATTGGGATTTTTCATCATGGCATTTGCCAGGTGCTCTATTACAGCAAAATATAAAAGGGGTGAAAGAGGGCAAACATAACATAATAAACAATTAAAATGGTCCAACAGTAGTCTATTAACCCACACCAAAGCACAAAAATTGCTGTGCAGTGGCCGTATTCTAGAAAGACATACGAGATCGAATATGCGCCATAGACACATGCATTCGCTGCTCGGCAATGACAGAGAAGACAGCATTTTGTGGTTTGTTTCCTAGCCTGGGCAATAATAAGTTCAGATACTTAATCTTTTTCAAAATGAATCATCTTAGGGAGCAGAGTCCAATCAAATAGGAAGTATTGGAGTATAATGTTATATATATTTTAATTAAAGAAATAGAGTAATAACTAGAACATTGGGTGAAATTCTTTCCTGGTTTAGGAATAACCATCATATATGACTGCTTTAGAAAAGAGAAAAAGTAGAAATTGAGTTGAAGACTTTCACTAGAAAAAACAGGAGAATATTCTTGTAAAGTTTCATTGAAAGGAAGGGAAAAATGCATCTGACACTAATGAATTTAGCTGCTGTCATTGCTTTGATAATGTTCTCTTGTGAACAGTGAAATTTGATTCTAATGAATATAAAGTTTCAAACGAGAAATAGGAGGGCATTGAGGTGATGAGGTGATATGATCTCTGATTTTAGCACTCAAATAATAAGAATGTAAGTCAGAGTAACTGGAATATTGTACAATTAATAATATTGCTGGAAGGAGGATGCAATAGTTGGAGAGCCCTAAGTTTCTTTAGCAGGTTTAATGGCAGGCGCATAGATTAAGGCGGGCTTTGCACACTACGACATCGCAGGTGCGATGTCGGTGGGGTCAAATTGAAAATGACGCACATCCGGCATCGCATGCGACATCGTAGTGTGTAAAGCCTGGATGATACGATTAACGAGCGCAAAAGCGTCGTAATCGTATCATCGGTACAGCGTCGGCGTAATTCATAATTACGCTGACGCAATGGTCCGATGTTGTTCCTCGCTCCTGCGGCAGCAGACATTGCTGTGTGTGAAGCCGCAGGAGCGTGGAACATCTCCTACCGGCGTCACCACGGCTTCCGTAGGATATGCGGAAGGAAGGAGGTGGGCAGGATGTTTACATCCTGCTCATCTCCGCCCCTCCGCTCCGATTGGCCGCCTGCCGTGTGACGTCGCAGTGACGCCGCACGACCCGCCCCCTTAACAAGGAGGCGGGTCGCCGGCCAGAGCGACATCCCAGGACAGGCGAGTCCATGTGAAGCTGCCGTAGCGATAATGTTCGCTACGGCAGCTATCACAAGGATATCGCAGCTGCAACGGGGGCAGGGACTATCGCGCTCGGCATCGCAGCATCGGCTTGCGATGTTGCAGCATGCAAAGTACCCCTTAGGTCTTTTTTAACCTTCGTAACTATGTAACTATAATTAGTTGTCATATGTTGGTGTAGAGAATCTTCTTCTCATGGCAGGTGAGAGAGGCTGTACCACTTTTATAAGACAACACACAGGAAGATAAAAGGAATGCCTTATATCTAATGATGAGCGAGTTTCAAAATACTCGGATTCGTGATACTCGGAACGAGTACTGTTTAATACTTGTGACGCGCCCACGGGGTTCCTGGGGTTGTTGGGTTACTTTTCACTGGGCCAGTTTGGGGGATGTCACAGTGGCCTGGTCCGGTTCTGTAACCCCGTCGGTGTCAATAAAGATGGAGGGGTTATTTACAGGGGAGAAGGATAAAGTTTGTCTACATGACGCCACCTGTGGTGTGCGGCTATGATGGGAGCCGCCGCTGCAAGATGTCTTTTTCTCTCTCTCTATGGGGCAGATAGTAACGCAGCTCAGATGGTCCAGCTCTCCACAGGCAGAGATCAGGCCTCAGGGAGGATTTTGGGAGTAGTAGTCCACTCCAATAAGGGGAGCGCGGGGCGTGGGAAAGCTTAGACAATACAGAGGTTGCAGTGTAGGTTGTTTACTCACTGAGTTGCTCCCACCGTTGGACTGCCGGACTCCGCTGTGATGGGCCCCAGCTTATCCCGGATAGTTCGGAGGCCAGGACCAGTGTTTCGTTTAGTGAGTCCTTCCTCACTGCGCTGTGTTGTGCGGGTCCCTGTGGCTTGAAGCTACGCAGGGACCAAAGTCCTTGGGGTTTGTTCAGTCCCCCGTCCCGTATAGCAGGCAGCGCGAGTTCGCAGATGGAGCCGCTCTATGGTCACAACACCTGGCTCTATGTGCTGCTTTTCCCCGGGCCTTGTGTGTGGGTCAGAAGACTTGAAATCCTCTGCCCGGTGGATTCTGCTGGTGGGACTTGCAGTGCCCACCAGCCTAGGGCTCAGCACCCTGAGATCTATGCTGGTCCTGAAGGAGCTATTAGCTCTCCCCTCAGTGACCGTGTTCTCCTGTGTCTCAGTTGGCTCCCGGTAGTTTGAAAACCGATTGTGTGTTTGTGTCGCCTTGCTCTCCCGAACAGTCGCTCCAAGAGCTAGAGAGTGGGAGGCCCCAGATGATATGGTGACCATCCTAAATGCTCCTACACTAACCCAGTCCCAGTGAGAGGGCAACTAGATATGTGTGTTGGTGAATTGTGGTGGTTTACCGGCAATGACCTCCTCCGTACAGCAAGGAATTCAGACCACACAGAGAATATCTGGTACAAACTCCTCAGTAAGAGCAGGTGCACATGTGTTGTGCTTTATTTTTACAAGCCTTTTATAGAGCAATAATGGGTTAATCTCTTAGTAAAATTACTAAGTATGCCATTGGTTATATTAAAAACATATGCAGAAAGCCTGTGATGTTTATCCATTTTTTGGGACTTCCCCTCCAGCCCCTCCTGTGTTCCAACTCCATTACAGACCATTGTTATCAATATTTTCATTCTGTTCCCTTGTTTCACGATATCAGCTGCTGACATCAGCTGTAGACATGCTTACAGGCTCTTGTTACTCATATAGAAAAGAAAGCTTGGTTATAGAAAAGGCATATAGAAAAAATATATTAGATTCTCACAGTAGAAAAGCACATAGAAAAATATATTGTATTCTCACAGCATTACTTATAGCTAGGGAAAGGTGGAAGTGGTGACCCCTGACAATAACCTACAGCTGGTCCCTGGGGTCTCTATCACCACCCTAGATAAGTCCATACCTATGCGCAGAGTCGGTTACTTGACCCTAGGTATCCCTAGTCCTGGACCCTAAATAGGGAACGGGTGGAATGAACTCTTCATCAACCCCATGAAAACACAAGAAAACAATACAGGGGAAACATGACTACACTCACCAGATAGCAAAAGACAAATACTTATCTTAGCAGCAGCAACCACAGTCTCAGAAGCACCAGAAGCACCTTTCCAGAGCTCAGCAAAGAACAAACTATGAACTGCATGCAAACCACGCCAGGGTCAGGTGAATAAAGGAAGTCAGAAGATACCAACTGCTATGACAGACTGACAGTTTCCCAGGGTCCTAGAGTACACTGCCTTTGGAAACGGAAAATTGTCAGATAACAACACATGCCACCAATCTCTATGATCTTCTAGCACTCACTGCCACTGGATTGTCAGCCAGCTGTGATACCTCTGTGACAGATCATGACACATCTGTGACACTTCTACATTTGTCTGCATAGTTACAAAAAATATCTTCTTTGTGAATTCCTGAACTAAAAGTATTTTTGATCAAATAATCTAATCAGCCAACTCAGACTACTCAGACAACCTCATCTTAAGTATACTTTATACTCATGTCCTGTAGTCAACACTATTCCAGCAGTGTTGGATGAAGGCTTGCATGACATTTTTATGCCTTTTAAGATCTACAACCAATCAGCAGCCACTATTGGGCTGCTATACTCTCACTTCTTTAGGTCAAAACTTGGCCATCCAGTGAAGGTGTGAGCACAGCAGCGCATTAAATACTGCAGATTGATTGCAGGGCATACGTGGCATAACAATGTCACATGAGTGCCGAGAGACCCAGCACTGACATCGCTTAAACGGTGCTTGAATGAGAGGTGAATATAACGTGTTTTATTTTACCCTAGGGGTTGTGCTAGTTAAGAAGAGGTTGTCTGAGAAATTGGCCAATCCTTTAAGGGTTCTTTGTAAAACATTCATGAAATCAGCGTGTTCATTCATGTAATCCCATAACCTTCAGAATGTTCTGATTTCTCAGTTCTCGGCCTCTTCAAACATATCATGCTGTTGCATATTTTGGTGCACATTTTTGTCCCTCGTGTGCTTTTTATTTGTAGCCGACGTGGATAGATTCTATACTGAGTCCTCAGAAGCATTTGTCAGCTGTTTTAGTCTGTTTTTGAGAGAGGCGATATCTTGATTTATATGCTGTTTCCAATATAGAGACATACACTGATGAGCAAAAGGGTAACAATCTTTTGAACTCTTGGCTTTCAGGCTCTATATCTCACCATCCACTACAGTTTCACACATGAGATTATGTTATGTTATAGACAATCTTGACTATCTCATACATATATTTGACAGCTATTTAGCCTATGATTAGTTATGCAGATTCTTGTCATGTCACTGCATTGTTACTGTTTTGCTTCTAAAAATCTAAATTTTAATTTTTATTATTTTGTTAGTATTTTATAAATCCACCTTTGATTTTCAATGTTGCCTGATGCTCTCCATCAGATTCAACCATATCTCAACTACAATCTGATCCGAGGTCTCTTCTACATATTCCCAATGTTGGTGCATACTGGACGGCTCACTTGTGCATGTCTTTAGCTTTTTCTTCAACTCTACCCACAAATGTTTAATAGGGTTGAGATCTGGGGACTGTGGGGAACCAATCCAGTATCTCTACTTCATGGTCATTGAACCATGACCACTGAGGAAGTATTCTCCGGTCGTGATGGTTTACCATATCCCCCCAACTTAACCTAATAAATAACACACCGACTGCATGCGACTTTGGTTAAACAAATTGGCCACAGCAGCCTTTATTGCCTATTATTAACATTCTAACACCAGGGGGCGCTGTCCAACGGGCGACCCCAAACAAATAATAATAGGTAACACATAAATAATACACTGTACAAGTACCCTATGTAGGCTCGGTCCAGAAACCCTTTCCTACACCAAATCCCTGGCCGCAACACTCCGACCCAGAGATGAGGTATTAATCACCCCACGGATTAATACCCCCCAAACTTTGCAGAACCCCGTGCCTGCAATTTACCGGAATCCGGAGACACCATACCAAGACAGTGCCTCTCGGTCCAGCCACCAATCCCTTACAACCGCCTCTGGACCAGACCTACCCCCGCTGCTGCGACAGAACATATGACCCCCACCAACTTAGTCTTCCTTTTGTTTTCTGTTTTTCTTTTTTTTTTTTTTTTTTTTAACTTTCTTCAAACAGTTTATCCATTGAATTAATGTTTTATTGTTAAAACGACATAGCCGGAAAACACACACAAAACACAAGGGAGGGTGGGCGAGAATCCTTCGCCGTCCGGAATCACAAGGGAAGGTAAGACCCCTTCCCTATAGCTTATATACTCCCCCCCTCCCCTATAGGGACCCTTTTCCACCAATCCCCTACGATGTCCCATAATCCCCTTATTTCACTTTATTAACCCCCTCACTCCCTCCCTTCCCTTTGGTCATGTCACCCCTCCCCCCTATGGGGTCCATGGCTTTCTTGACCACTGAGGAAGGATTCTCCGGTCGTGATGGTTTACCATATCCCCCCAACTTAACCTAATAAATAACACACTGACTGCATGCGACTTTGGTTAAACAAATTGGCCACAGCAGCCTTTATTACCTATTATTAACATTCTAACACCAGGGGGCGCCGTCCAACGGGCAACCCCAAACAAATAATAATAGGTAACACATAAATAATACAATGTACAAGTACCCTATGTAGGCCCGGTCCAGAAACCCTTTCCTACACCAAATTCCTGGCCGCAACACTCCGACCCAGAGATGAGGTATTAATCACCCCACGGATTAATACCCCCCAAACTTTGCAGAACCCCGTGCCTGCAATTTACCGGAACCCGGAGACACCATACCAAGACAGTGCCTCTCGGTCCAGCCACCAATCCCTTACAACCGCCTCTGGACCAGACCTACCCCCGCCACAGGACAGGACACGTGACACCTTACGTGGCCTGGACCCGCCACACACCCAAGGCTTGCTCCACACCCTCACGCAAACCCAAGGCCCATAGATCTGAACCAATGTCATTAAGGTGAACCCCATCACCCCTCCTAAACTGCCACTTCGGCGACTCCAGATCTACATGCCGTACCACAACACCGCCGTTTCTTCTCACAAAATGAGCAATCACCCTGTTCACTTGAGCCCGGGCGCGATTCAGCTTCTCAACCGACCGTGCCCCCCTCCACACCAATCTGGCCACAATATCTGACCACACCACTATCAAACCCGGATACTTAGTCCATAAACGTAATAAATCAATCTTAATGTCCCTGATCAAGTCCCGGGACGCCCGCGCACCCAAGTCATTCCCCCCCACGTGTAAAACCAACATGTTCGGAGGTCTATCTACCCTACAATAATACTCAAACTCCGGCACGACCCGGCTCCATTCCATGCCCCGCATGCCGATCCACTTGACTGACGCCACCAATCTGTCCAGGCCCAGCTGCCGACCATTCGGGCGAGCGTCGGCCCGACGAGCCCCCCAGAACACGAAAGAGTGCCCTAGAATCCATATCAGGCAACTTCCTACAATAAAGGAAACAATTTTAATAAACAAAATATCACCACTCCCCAATACACGCAAAGGAACAATCAACCTACGGCAAACCAACCGACTCAAACACATCCCTCAACGAGACAACAACTGTGGACGCACATAACCCTTAAAACGAGAGGACTCCCAACGACCAATCCGTCTCACCATGTCATCTCCCAGGCCCCAACGCGAAGCCTCCGTAGCCGCCCCGATCCTGAAGGAATGGGACCCAAAATCCTCCGGGCACTCCCCCGCCCAGCGCAAACAACTTCGCAACACTGCCACAAACTGGTAACGAGACAACCACCTACCATCCTTGTGCCGTAACCCGGAAGACCGCCCCGCAAACTGCAAAACTTGCTCACCACCTGCACCGGGCACAACTCCTCCCCCGGCACCGCATACAGCACAACCAACCTGCCTCGACCAATCTGGTCCGTTTTTGACCGCCGAAGCCGACACTCCACTCTCCGTCCCACTACTGCCACGTCCTCAGACAGCAAACCACCCCCTTTTACCCTGGACGGGCTTACCAATTCCCTGATTCTAAAAGCCCCAAAAAAGGCTAACACAAAAGCAGTTCCAAAAAGCACCCTCTCATACCCTGAGACACAGATTACCCTCAAACCATCCACCAACCGCTGTAACAACTCAAATGAAATGGGCCGCCTAGTGTCCCGTTCCTTCACCCCTTTTCAAAAACCTTTTAAGGCCTGCCACACCCGAAAATCCCGCGACACGTCTCGCTCGCCCCTGACCTTCAACCAAAAGGCAACAGCCGCCACCCTAAGGGCTACCGCCGATGCCGATCTCCCGGCCCTAAAATCCTCACTCACCAACGCCAGTAGTGGCAATAAATAATCCGCTCGCCCATTACCAAACATCTCACCTAACACTACCTGCCACGCAACCCACACTTTAGCATAACGGCACCAAGTCACCTCAGTCACCGAATTCCGAATCAAACCCATAATTACTGCCTCACCAGGCTCCACAAGTCCTCTGGACACACCGCTCCGATCTCGTCCGCCCCCGGCATCAACTCCCGAAATTTGCGAAACTGAAAACGAGATAAAGCGGCAGCCACCCCGTTGTCAACCCCCGGTACATGTTTTGCCACCACATGAATGTTCCACAGTAAGCATTTGAGCACCAAATGCCGCAGATACGCCACCACAGGCCCAGACTTTGCTGACAAGCTGTTAATTGCATGCACGACCGCCTGATTGTCGCAGTGAAAACACACTTTCCGTCCAGAAAATTGTGACCCCCACAACTCCACCACCACCACGATTGGGAACAACTCCAGCAGAGCCAGATTTTTAACCAGGCCACCCTGCCGCCATTCCTCAGGCCACCTCCCGACACACCAGTGCCCTTGAAAAATTGCGCCGAAACCCGCCGACCCGGCCGCATCCGTATACAGTTCCAGCGCACCGTTGGGCACCACCTTCTTCAACCACAAAGCTCGGCCGTTAAAACGCCGCAAGAAGACATCCTAAACCACCAAATCTTCCTTGATCTCCCGCGTGACCCGCACAAAGTGCCCTGGGGAACGTACACCTGCTGTAGCAGTAGCCAACCTCCTGGCGAACACACGCCCCATCGGCATAATCCTGCACGCAAAATTCAGCTTCCCAAGCAACGACTGCACCACCTTAAGCCGCACTTTCTTTGCCGCCAGCATTGCTGCTACTGCGCACCGCAAATCCGCAATTTTTTCTTCCGGCAACCTACACTCCATCGCCAAAGAGTCAATTTCAATCCCCAGGAATCGCATAACCGGCGCCGGCCCCTCAGTTTTTTCCCGCGCCAAAGGTATCCCAAAACGATCCGCTACCTTCTGCAAGGTAAACAACAAACCAGCGCAAACCATGGAACCCGCCAGCCCAACACAAAGAAAGTCATCCAAGTAATGGATAATAGAGGACAAGCCGGACACGTCCCGCACCACCCACTCGACAAAGGAACTAAACGCCTCAAAATACGAACAAGAAATTGAACAACCCATAGGCAAACAATGATCAACATGAAACTTCTCACCCCACCAGCAACCCAGAAGATGCTGGCTCTCCGGATGCACCGGCAACAAACGAAACGCCGATTCCACATCCGCCTTTGCCATCAACGCACCACGCCCCGCCGCCCGCAGCAAGTCTAGCGCCTTGTCAAACGAGACGTAATACACTGCCGACAATGCCGGCTCAATGCCGTCATTCACAGACGACCCTTCCGGAAATGAAAGATGGTGAATGAGCCGAAATTTGTTCGGCTCCTTCTTCGGCACCACCCCCAATGGAGATACCACCAGATTACTGCACGGCGGGCTCACAAATGGGCCCCCCATCCTACCCAGCTCAACCTCTTTCCCCAATTTCTCACCCACCACCTCAGTGTTTTCCCTCGCCGACCGCAAATCACGACACACCGGAGGCAGTGCCTCAACCGCTGACGGAATCTGAAAACCACACAAAAAACCACCACGCAAAAGTGACGCCGCTGCCCCGTCCGGATACCTATTTAAAAACGGCGCCATCGCCTCTATTTTCACTGGCGTCCTCCCTTTTACCAGATCCGTCCCCGGCCTTGCCCCTCCCTTTTTTAAAACACTTGGACAAACTATGTCCCCCCCGCAGCCGGAGCACTCATGCTTAAACCTACACGCTGCACCAAATTTGCACTGACCTTCATTAAATTGCCAGCACAATCCCTTTTTCTGTGTACCCGAGGGCCCGGTTCCCGTTCCCACGACAGCGCCACGAAAGGGCTGACTCGGGGCCGCCATTAGACGCATCCACAAGACAATATCCTTGTGGTCCCACCGTATATTGGGCCGCAACACCTTCCTCTGCCTAAACTGCTCGTCATACCGCAGCCACGCCAAACCCCCGTACGTGCGATACGCCTCCCCAATAGCATCCATATAGCCGAAAAGGGCTGAGCAGTGCTCCGACTCCTTTTCCCCTATCACGCTAGCCAAAATTGCAAATGCCTGCAACCAATTAGAAAAGGAACGAGGAATGAGCCTATAACGGCGCTTTTCTTCCTCCTCCTTTTCTTTCTTGGAATCGCTCGGCCTGACCTTGTCCAGGTTAAATTTTTCCTGGGGTAGCAGAGAAAATATCTCCACATACTCCCCTTTCCAAATTTTGTCCCTCACTTCTTTTTTGAGGTGCGCCCCCAGCGGCCCCTCAAAGCACACATACACCTCGCTCTTAGCCCTGTTATCCAGCCGCACCACCTCATCCTCCTTTTCCTTCTCTACCACTTTCTCACCTACAGACTCAACTACTCCGCTAACCGCCGCTGCCCCCACCGGCGCCGCCTCGCTGCCGACCGCCGCCGCGCTATCCGCCGCCGACCCCGTCCAGGCCGCCGCAGCCGCCGGTGCTCGCTCTAATCCCTGCAGCAGCCCCAACAACTGACTAAGCAAAGCTGACCCCTCCGGCGCTGCCGTGCCCACAGCCGCCTCCCCAACACCAGCGCCCCGCGCCGCAATCAATGCCGAATCCACGGCCAGCTCACCCGACCGTGATGTAGAGATGGAAAACGGTTCCGCGACGTCAGCCGCCAGCTGCTCCTCTGATTCGTCACTCGACCGGATGGCTCCCTCTTCCTCCTCACTGTAGTCGTCCCCTACCGGTCCCGCTCCAGAGGACGCAGCCGATGCGTCCCCTCCACCACGGCCACCCTCCTGGGCCGCCGAGTGGGCACTGGTGGTCGACATCCGTCGCTTGCTGTGCGGCGACAGCCCACAAGACCGTCCTGTCCCCTGGGCCGCCGCTGACCGAGGCCTCTTCCTGGAGGAGCCGCTCCCCGGACTCAGGGGGCTCCCCACTGTTGTTCCTCGCCCTCCAGGGCCTCCGACCGGAACCTCCCGCTGGGTCCTCCCCCGCCCGGGGGAGACCGCGGCCGCCGGGCGCAGTGCAGCTGATCTGAGGGACCTGGCAGTCACCGCCGGGCTCCCGCCGTCCCCCCTACTCTCCCCAGCCTCGCAGGTATCCGGGTGGCGCCTGCCCACACCGGTCCCCCTGCTGGCTGCCTGCGCCCGGCTCCCCCACGGTCCTTGGGGGGTACTGCCGGCCTCATTCCTCTGCCGGGAACGCTCCTGTGTGGTTGCTGCCGCCGGGACGTGCCCCACCGCCGGGGGCCTGGCGTCCAGAGCGGGCCGCAGGCTGGACACGCCCCCTCCCCGGGCCTCCGTCCCGCGCTGGGCACGCCCCCGATCCCGGGTTGCCGCCGGCCTGGAAAATTGAGCCCGAGGCCTGGGACCGGAAGTAGGCCCCAGGCCGGGCCCGCCTCCATCCAGGCCGCCGCTGGCCTCACATCGTCGCCGGGCTCGCTCCCAGCCGGGAGACGCCGCAGGGGTTCGGATTCCAGCCCAAGGCCGTAGACCGGAAGAAGGCCCCGGGCTGGCCACGCCCCCTTCTCGGCCGCCGCGGCCTCGCCGGAGATTCCTCCCGGCAGCCGGGGCAGACGCAGGGAGCTGCCGCTGCCCACCCCGCCGCGGAGGGTCCCGAGGGGGGCTCTCACTGTGCCTCCTTGTCCCCCCTGCACCTGGGGAATATCGGATGGGGGGCCTGGAATTCCGCCCGCGTCTAGGGGGGAGCAAGGGGCAGGTGCCGACGGGGAAGCCCAGGCAGCCCTGACGTGGGACTGCACTGCCTGAGCCCCGTGCACCGCCATCGCCGCTCTGAGGAGCCTATCGAGCTCCTGGAGGTCCGCTATTCTGGGTGCTGAGTCTGAATCCTTCGCCGTCCGGAATCACAAGGGAAGGTAAGACCCCTCCCCTATAGCTTATATACTCCCCCCCTCCCCTATAGGGACCCTTTTCCACCAATCCCCTACGATGTCCCATAATCCCCTTATTTCACTTTATTAACCCCCTCACTCCCTCCCTTCCCTTTGGTCATGTCGCCCCTCCCCCCTATGGGGTCCATGGCTTTCTTTTCATTTCGACGTAGGCTTCAGGTCGTTGTCTTGCTGGAACTCTATGTCGTCCATTTCATATCCATAGTGTTTGAGTGTATGAAGTAACTCGTCTTGTAGGATAATGACATATAGCTCAGCATTGAGACCACCATCGATCCTGGTCAAATATCCAAAGCCATTGGCCGTGAAACAACGCCATATCATCAAGATTCCTCCATCCAACTTGACAGTTCCTATAATTTTTTTTATCCATTAGGCCCTTTTCCCTTGTTTCTTCCAGACCCATTTGCACCCATCAGAGCCTAGTCTATTGACTTTTGTCTCATCATTCCAAATGAACCATTTCAATAGTTATACTGTCCACTTTTTGTGCTTTTTTTAAAAAAAAACTTGAGCCGATGCTTTTTATGATGATATTTGCCTTTTTCAGGCCCCCAGACTTGTGAAATGTGGTGCATGGATGCATGGCATTGATGTCTGTGATCTCACTATTACAAAGCATATCATACACCTTTACTGCTGTGTTTGTCGCATAAGAACTGATAGACGTTGTGATGAACCAACTTGTATACTTCGATATTTTGGATGGGCGGACTTCATAGTCTTCCAACTGTCATGATACTTATGTGGTGCAGTTTGGCAATTGTCTTAGAGACAGCTATTAATGAGCTGGATGATGCAGTTTCTCTTTTTTTGTGAAATCTTCTTCATGGCTTTTACTTGATTTGGACTAGTGACGTTTCACTTGGAAATCAACATAATAACAAAATGAGCTATTAAATAATGCGAGAACAGGTTGTAATTTGTAGTATACAGGAAGAAAAATATATTTTCACCACCAAAAGCAAAACAGTAACAATGCAGTGACATGACAAGAATCTGCATAAGTAACCATATGCTAAATAGTTGCAAGTCAGATTCATGTATGAGATAGCCAAGATGATTGTCTATAAAATGAATGTGGTCTCACGCTCAAATCTGTAGTGAATGGTGAGATATGGAGCCCGAAAGTTAAAAACATTGCTACTCTTTTGCTTGTCAGTATACATCTCCATGTTGTCTCTAGTAAGTATGTCCCACATGTCATCGCCTGAGACGCTCTTGGAGATGGAGAAGGTACATGTGAGGGAGACAATCAACTTAAATAAGGGCTTGAGTCTGGCGAGAACTAAGGTAGCTCCAGTTTGTGACATAAATCTCAATGGAGGAGGGCTGTTGTCCGAGGCCTAAGCAATATCTATCAGGTTAAATATATTCCAGATTACAACTTGTCAACCTTTGAAAAGATCAAGGGGACTGAAGTCTCACTTTTACTGTCACTGGAGAAAGAAGAGTGCCGTGAAAAAAGATAGCAAAAAATTCTGTGGTTTACTGGTAATATTTCAATGTTAGGTTTCAGTATTTGGCCTTTTACATGGAAAAATTGTATATTTGCCTTCAAGATCAAATAGATTGGGAATGAATATATTGTAACCAGACCACCATCTGTGTTGCACCATAAGTTATTAATTTTACAAACAATAGCAGTATAATAAAAACCTTGTCTTATTCCATGAATCACCAATGCCAAAAGTAAATCAAACCCATTGTCCAACCTTGTAAATAATTTAATTTAAATAATTACAATGAAGAAAAGAAAGACACTGAAATAATGAAATAATGTCCAAAATGTTTTGCCTACTTTCAGATGTGAATGCAAATTTCTCACATTAAAAGTTTTCTAAAAAAAAAAAAAAATATTTGAAGGTAATGTGAGGAATGACAATTTAATAAACTGTCCAAAAATATGATAGATTTAATCTACACCTCCTAAGGCTACTTTCACACTTGCGTTGAACGGTATCCGTTGCATTGCGTTGTGTAACGGATGCAACGGATGTGTTGCATATAGTGACACAACGGATGCAACGGATGCTGCAAAACAACGCAATTCGTTTTGATTTTTTTTTTTTTTTTTTCCCGGTTTTACCAGCGGCAGACTATAGTGAACGATCAGCTGATCGTTCCCTGCAGCCGGCCGCTGGGTGATCAGCTGATTGCTCCCAGTAGCCGGCCGCCGGGTGATCAGCTGATCGCTCCCGCCCGCCGGGTGATCAGCTGATCGCTCCCGGCTGCCGGGTGATCAGCTGATCGCTCCCTGCAGCCGGCTGCCGGGTGATCAGCTGATCGCTCCCGGCCGCCGGGTGATCAGCTGATCGCTCCCGGCCGCCGGGTGATCAGCTGATCGCTCCCTGCAGCCGGCCGCCGGGTGATCAGCTGATCGCTCCCTGCAGCCGGCCGCCGGGTGATCAGCTGATCGCTCCCTGCAGCCGGCTGCCGGGTGATCAGCTGATCGCTCCCGGCCGCCGGGTGATCAGCTGATCGCTCCCTGCAGCCGGCCGCCGGGTGATCAGCTGATCGCTGTCACTTGCCGGCGCCCGGGCATGCCGGCGGGCGGGCGCTCAGCTGAGCGCTGTGACTTGCCGGCGGCCGGGCATGCTGGTGGCCGGTCATTCAGCTGAGCGCTGTCGCTTGCCGACGGCCGGGCGCTCAGCTGAACGTTCGGCCACCGCGAGCCAAAATAAAGTTTGATTTAAAAAAAAAAAAAAAAAAAAAAAAAAAAGAGCATGCGCAGTGAAATCCAGAGGATTCCGCTGCTCAAAATACCGTTACATGCTGCGTTCCTCCCGCTGGGCGGAAGCAACGGAGCGTCGCCCAGCGGAAGCAACGCAGCTCCTTTTGGTACAATCCGTCAACCATACAAGTCTATGGGAAACAGCGGAATCCGTTAACGGATTCCGCTGTTTCCCAAAAGGGCGGATTGTAACGGAAGGAAAATAACGCAAGTGTGAAAGTACCCTAACTCAGCTGAGCGAGAATAAGGATTCATGTATGAGCCTTAAGAAGATACAGTAGACACTTCATGTGGTTTTATGGAAGCCTTATTACCTTTCTTAAAAAAAAAGAGCTGTAGTAGTAATAATAATAATAATAATAATAATAATAAAAAAATAAACAAATCCTGTAGCACCAATATATTCTGCAGCACTTTACAATTCAGAGGGTGCTTGTACAGATATTAAAGACATTACAGAGTAACTCAAATTTCAACAGATACCAGAGAACTGAGGGCCTTAAGGCCACTTTACACACAGAGATAAATCTGCGGCAGATCTTTGGTTGCAGTGAAATTGTGGACAATCAGTGCCAGGTTTGTGGCTGTGAACAAATGGAGCAATATGTCCATGATTTCACTGCAACCACAGATCTGCCAAAGATTTATCTCTGTGTGTAAAGTGGCCTTAACTCGCAAACTGAGAGGCCTTAACTCACAAATCTCTGTGAGGATTAAGCCCGCTTTACACGCTACAATAAATCTTACGAGGTGTCGGCGGGGTCACGTCGTAAGTGACGCACATCCGGCATCGTAAGTAATATTGTAGTGTGTAAAACCTACGTGCGATTGCGATTGAACGAAAAAACGTTCATCGCATGCACATTGTTCAAAAGCTAAAATTTGTACGCCGGGTTGTTCAATGTTCCCGAGGTAGCACACATCGCAGTGTGTGACACCCCGGGAACGATGAACAGATCTTACCTGCGTCCCGCGGCTCCCGCCGGAAATGCGTAAGGAAGGAGGTGGGCGGAATGTTTACGTCCCGCTCATCTCCGCCCCTCCACTTCTATTGGCCGGCTGCCGCATGACGTCGCTGTGACGCCGAACGTCCCTCCCATTTCAGGAAGTGGTTGTTTGCCGCCCACATCGAGGTCGTATGGAAGGGTAAGTATGTGTGACGGGAAATAATCGTTTGTGCAACACGGTCAACAAATTGAACGTGCCGCACATACGATGGGGGCGGGTACGATCGCATACGATGTCGTATGCGTAATTGCAAGGTGTAAAGCAGGCTTAAGACATGGAAGGTAAATAGTAAAAACTGCTTGTATTGTATGGTCCAGCCCAATATATAATTAAGGTGTTCAAATAACGCTGCCTGAACCGGTCACTAGCCAGTATATATACGAGTGCTATTAAGTGCATGGAGGGTGTATAAACAGATTCTATGAGTGACTAGATTGGATGAAGATTTTGTAAAGGCAAAACTTGAATAGTTACATACAGTCGGGAAAAAAGTATTTAGTCAGCCACCAACTGTGCAAGAGACAAAATGAGAAAATAAATCCAGAAAATCATCTTGTCTGATTTGGCAAGATTTTTTTTTGCAAATTGTGGTGGAAAATAAGTATTTAGTCACCTAAAAACATGCAAGATTTCTTGTGCTCACAGACCTGTAACTTCTTCTTTAATTATTTAAAATTATTTAAAATGCCGGTGTTTTTAATTCCAGACATTTTACTATAGTCTCTGGCAAGGCTCATTTATATCAAGGCACATATCACATAATGAATTTATGGCATCTTCTATGTGGCATGCACCTCTTAAGTAACTTGGTCCACTGTACTCCTTTTATTAAGACTGACATGCTCAGTCTTACTGAATCAGATTCAATCAGTTTTGAAGCAAAGGTATATATAGAAGTTGTGCAAATTTAAGGTGCAAGAAGACATACTTTTAAGTACCGTATTTTTCGCTTTATAAGACGTACTTTTCCTCCTAAAAATTTGAGAGGAAAATGGGGGGTGCGTCTTATAAAGTGAATATAGCGGTACCTGGGGGTCCTGTCTGTGCGGTGATTGGGCGGCCGGGTGCCTGTGGCTGCGTGCGGGCGGCAGTCAGGTGCTGTGTGCGGGCTGCGACCGGCGGCCAGGTGCTGTTTGCGGGCGGAGGCCGGGTGCTGTGTGCGGGTAACGGACGGGTGCTGTGTGCGGCCGGCGTCCAGCGGCCGGGTGCTGTGTGCGGGCAGCGGCCGGGTGCTGTGTGCGGGCAGTGGCCGGCGGCCGGGTGCTGTGTGCGGGCGGCGGCTGGGTGCTGTGTGCGGGCAGCGGCCGACGGCCGGGTGCTGTGTGCGGACGGCGGTCGGGTGCCTGTGCGGGCGGCAGATGGCTGCCGCCCGCACGCAAGCACAGGTACCCGGCCGCTTGCATGCAGGGTGGGAGAGCAGCCTGTTGGCTGCCACTCTGTGCGTGCGGGGCGGGTGGCTGTGCAGCAAGTTACCCAGTTTGTCCGCGGTCCCAGTTTCAAATGATGGCAGCGGGCGCGTGCGCAGATGGAGCTCTTGAATGAGAGCTCCATCTGCACATGCGCTCCCCCGGGAGTCAGCGCGTGCGCAGATGGAGCCCTTGGATGAGAGCTCCATCTGCGCAGGCGCCATTATTTGAACTGGGACTGCGGACACTGGGACACTCACTGCACCAGCCTGCTGCATGACTCACCCGCCGTTGCCGACGCTGCTGCTGCCGCCACCACCACGGGCCCCGTGGCTCCTGTCACCACGGGTCCCCCGGCTCCTGCCACCTTGGATGCCACCTGCCACCACGGACCCCGCTGCCACTGACCCGCCGTGCCTGCCAGCACAACCTCTGCCTCCTGTGACCCCGCTTCACCACCACTGCTGCCCCCCTCCGGTAAGAGAACACCGGATTATAAGACGGACCCCATTTTTCTTTTTTTTTACCTTTTTTATGTCTAAGTTTGGGGTGCGTCTTATAATCCGGTGCGTCTTATAAAGCGATAAATACGGTACATCCATTTGGATAATATTTTAAAATGTATTTATATAATACTAGAAGGTGGCCCGATTCTAACGTATCGGGTAGTCTAGAATGTGTATGTAGGTTAGCAGATTGAATAATAAGGTAATAAATGGACTGGATGGGTTAGGTTAAATTTAGCATTCTTATAATTCTTTACTGGTTTTAAAATTACAAACAACAGTTTTAATAGATGAGTCTAATGTTTAATGATGTCCATGGCTTGTAATGAAAGAAGGCCATGAACAGTGTAAAGTTAAGTAAAAATATGCTGATGCTGTGATGTGGCCCAATGCTGCTATGTGCCCCCATCGTGGTGCAGCCACCATCCTGACATATGCCCCCATCCTGCGGGGTAATGTGTGTGGGGGGCGGAGTGCGGGGGTGGTGGAGCCGAACGGGGCCATGGCACTGAGGACGTCAGTGCTGAGGACTGCATGGCTGGGGACAGGTGACTTCATGTGTGTGTGTTCAGTGTATACATGTGGAGAGCGGAGTGCGGGGGGGGGGTAGAGCCAAGTGAGGTAATGTGTGCGGGGGGCGGAGGCGAGCGGTGGGTATGTGTCGGCTGGATTGTCGATGTGGGCACCCGGGGGTGCAGCACTCACCAGGGAGTCAGGGCTCCATGTGGGTGCGGGGAAAAGTGTCGGGCGTCATCCTGTCGGCCCATAGTTCGGGCTGTTCACTTAGCTGAGCCGTTGGTTGCAGGCTCTGTAGCGCGTGCGGTGTGGCGACGGTTGTCACTGTAATGACGTCATTTTGGAGCAAGACAGACAGACAGAATAAGGCAATTATATATATAGATTTGATTTAATATAGCGCTGATAATTGTTTTAACCAAATGAAAGAATTTTGGGGGTTCAGGACATATGTTAGTCATTCCTGAAAGTGTTCGCACCCTTGAAATTGATTCAGAAGAAAAAGTATTTCTCCCAGAAAAATATTGAAATGACACATGTTTTGTCATAGACATGTTTATTTCCTTTGTGTGTATTGGAGCAACACGTTAAAAAAAAAAACAGAAAAAAAAAGGAAAATTGGACATAATTTTACACAAAAACTCAAAAGTGGGCCATACAAAATTGTTTGCACCTTTCTAAACTTTTGGCTAAACAACTCTGTTTACGACATGTGATTTTTGTTCAAACTAACCCTGACAAATAACACATATGGGCAATATGAAAATCACACCTGAAACCAGATAAAAAAATGGAGAAGTTGATAATCTTCTTGGATGTTAATGGCAGTGAAAAATTGCTGGAAGGTTACAATATAGGAGAGTCTGCATGGTGAATAAGCAGCCCCAATCAAGATCCAAAGAACTTCAAGCTGCTGTGTAGACTCAGTTTGCATCATTGTCAGTCGAAATTTGAATGAAATAAAAGCTATGGTGGGAGAAACAGAAGGACCCCACTGCTGACACAAACAAATAAAAGTTAGACTATAAAGTTTGACAAAATGTATGTAAGTCAAAATCCTTTTGGAAAAGCATTTTGTGTATAGATGAGACCAAGCTAGAACTTTTTGTAAAGCACAACATTCTACGGTGTACTAAAAACTGAATGAGGTATACAAAGAAAAGAACATAATACCTACAGTCAAATGTAGTGGAGGCAAAAAGATGTTTTAGAATTGTTTTGCTGCCTCTGGCACTGGGTGCCTTGACTGTGTGCAAGGCATCATGAAATCTGAAGATTATCAAAGTATTTTGAGTCGCAGTGAAGTGCCGAGTTTCAAAAAGTGGGATTTGGATCTTTCAGCAGGACAATGACCCCAAACATAATTCAATAAGCAACCAAAAATGGATGGAAACAAAGTGCTGGAGACTTCTGAAGTGGGAGCAATGAGTCTGGATATAAATCCCATTGGTCACCCGTGTAGAGATCTTAAAATTGCACCCTTCAAATATGAGCGACCAGGAGCAGTTTGCAAAAGAAAAATGGTCCAAAATCCAGTTGAGCGATGTAAGAAGCTTGTTGATGGTTATAGGAAGGGATTGATTGCAAATATTTATTCCAAAGGATGTGCAACCAAATATTAACTTGAGGGTGCTATCAATATTGTCCTGGCCATTTTTTTGGGGGGTGTGAATTATGTCCAATTTGTATATCAAAACATGTGTATTTACAATAATTTTCTTGGAGAAATGCTTCATTTTCTGGAACAGTTTCAAGGGTGCCAACACTTTTGACCATGACTGTATCTCCAATGGTCAACGACGCTATAAAGGGGTTGTACTTTATGGTACAGACCATAAAAATTAGCACTAAGTTAACCCATATCTCTGGAACAATGTAGAGGATGTGAATTTTTTTTTTTTTAAAAAAAAAAAAGTATTCAGGGGAGCAGCAAAAATTAAAGTGAGAACAAAAACTAGTCACTATTGACCTGTTGACAGATTCTGGTGTGCTCTCACTACATACACCAGGAATACCCTCTGCCCTATAGAACGTCTGAGGCTGTAATGTACTTATATAGCGCCACATGGAACCTGCAGGGCTACTCATCACCAGGCCAGTGGTATTTGGGGTTGCTGTGAATGGCCTGACCCAGCTCCGTGGCCCTGTCGGCTACATAAGAGGGTGCAAGGTGTAGGTTGATAGCGGATGGGGGTTTACTTTGCAGCGCCACCTGTGGTGCATGGCCAGGGATTAGCTGCCGCTGCGAGATGTCGCTCTCCTCTGAGGCTGATGGCAACGCAGCTGAGATAGTCCAGCTCTCCACAGGTGGAGCGAGCCCCAGGGAGGACGGTGGTGATGGGGGAAGGGTCGTTGGCGCTGAAGCGCGGGGCGGTGGCGCTGGCAGTAAGAGGCTGAGGCAGCTGTTGCTGTTCCAGGTCTTTTACTCACAGTTAGTGTGCAGCGCCCTCAGAGTACTGGTCATTGTCGTGATGGGCCCCAGGTGATCCCGGATGAATCAGAGGTCACCACTGGTGTTGTCAAGCGCTTGAGACCTTCCTCCATTGCGCTCTGTAGTGTGGATCACCGTGGCGTGAAGCTACTTGGGGATCCCAGTGTCCTTGGCTTTAGTTGTCGTCCCGTACGCAGACAGCGCAAAACTTGTTTTGGACCCGACCGTAGCCATGGCTTCTGTCTCTATATGCCGCTGGTGCCCCGGGACTTTTGGTGGTGGGCAATGGGAAGTGAAATCCCCCTTCCCTGTAGATTTTGGCAGTCCAACTTGAAGTATGTTCTACCCTAGGGTTCTGCACCCTGTGTGGTGCAGGTCCCAAAGGGGCTGTTGGGCTCACCCTCTGGCTACCGTGTTGCTCTTCTGTCTCACAGCTCCACCCATTCGTCTCCTGCTTCTCTCTCGGTCTGCCCGGTACCTGGTCCGCTCCTCCGAGCGGAGCCTGTCAGCATCCCCTCAGAGGCCTTGCTCTTCTCTGTCTCAAGCTGCTCTCTCCTGAAACTGTTCTGAAATTCTTCTGAAGTGAAACTGTCTGTGCTCGCTCATTTCCCCAGGCAGCCCCCACCTTCCTGATGACTGACCAGTGCTAGGAAAAACCCGTTGCTATGGTGCCCACCTGTGTTATGTAACTGCTGGCTGTGATGTGTAAGCCATGAGCACAGGATGTTGTGTAACTGCTGACGCATTGTGCTGTGTAAGGCTGGTTTCACATCAGCGTTTTTTTAACTGCGGCACAAATGGATTTTTTGCCGCAAAGCCAGATACTTTACAAATTCGTTGTCATTTCAATGCATTTGCAATGGAATCACGGCAATATGCGGTCACATGCGGTTGCGTGCGGCACACATTGGATCCGTTGCTTTGCGGTATTTTACCTTTGTTCAAAAACGTTACTTGCAGCGTTTTTGTCCTCGGGAAAAATACCATATGTCAATGGATCCGTTAGATTGTGGTGGTACCTGCAATGTATTTCAATGGGCGCCGGATCCTGCTGTACCGGAAGTTGCCGTATCCTGATAGACAGGATCCTGTTTTCTGTACTGAGCATGCCCAGAAAGCAGCCTGGCATGGTCAGTACAGAAATCTCTTTCTCTCTCGCTCTCTCTCTCTGTCAGACAGAAGACCAGGATCGTGGAGGGGTAAGAGGGAGTAATAAAGATGGAGTCTTTGTGTATGTGTATCTATTTCTAAAAGAGTATTTTTTCTCTGTGTGATGTCTTTTTTTTAACCCTTTATTGGAGATTCTTAATGGCCAGGTCAAATTTGGCCTGACATTAAAAATCTCGGGATTTATACCAGCTGGTAAAACAAAGCTGGTATTAACCCCATATTACCCAGCATGCCAACCTGCAGGAAGAGTTGGATAAGAGTTGGATACAGTGCCAGAAGTTGGCGTTTCTATTAAAGCGCCATTTCCTGGGGTGGCTGCGGACTGCAATTCGCAGCGGGGGTCTAGAAAGCTTGGGCCACCCTGCGCTGCGGATTCCAATCCCCAGCTGCCTAGTTGTACCTGGCTGAACACAAAAATTGGGCGAAGCCCACACCGTTTTTTTTTTTTTTTTAATTATTTCATGAAATTCATGAAATTATTAAAAAAAGGGCCTCTCTATATTTTTGGTTCCCAGCCGGGTACAAATAAGCAGCTGGGGGTTGGGGGCAGCCCGTAAATGCCTGCTGTACCTGACTAGCATACAAAAATATGGCGAAGCCCACGTCTTTTTTTAGTTTTTTGTCAAAAAAACTTTAAAAAAAAAATGGGCTTCCCTGGATTTTTCCATTGCCAGTAGCTACTTGGGTTACCCTTTGCAATAGAAAATGCTGCGGGAGACCACGTATTTTTTTACCCCTAACCCTAGGGTTATGTGTTTGGTGTTTTTGTTTTTTTTTAAATTTTTTAATGAATTTAAAAATAAAACGACATGGGCTTTTCCCATCGAGCACCCAAGCATTTTACTGCTCACTCATCCCTACTCCTGACCACACAGCCAGCAGAACAAGTAATCAGATCAGTTGACTCCAGAGTCGGCCGCTTACTTGTTCTCCATCGCAGCGTGTGCGGTCAGCTGAGTTTGGCCAGCACTGGAGTCGGCTGATCTGATCTGTGAGATCAGGAGTTCAGGAGTTCAGCTGAGTTCAGATCAGCTGACTCCAGTGCCGGCCGAACTCAGCTGACCTCACAGCCCATACACGCTACAATGGATGCAGGGGGACACAAAACAAGTAATCGACTGACACTGGAGTCAGCTGATCTGAACTCGGCTGACTCCTGACCACACAGCTCACACACGGTCACATATGATTGGCAACAGGCAGTGGCTGCTGTTAACCTGCATACATCGCAGCATGTACGTGCTGTGAGATCAGAAGTTCAGCTGACTCCTGATCAACTGACTCCAGTGCCGGCCGATAAATTCTGTGTCCCCCTGCATCCATCACAGCAGCCATAAAAAGTAGAATGATCTTGCATGCATTGCAGATTCAATCCACAGAATCCGGTCATATGCGGTTTGCGTTTTTTGCCTACAGGCAAAAAAACACTGATGTGAAACCAGCCTAAGCTAGAAAACACCAGTGGTTAACCTCTTATTACCCGTATGAGCATTGCACCTTAAGTCAGATGCAATACTCTGTGGCGAGTGAGCCCCAGGGGCGCCACACCTACATGTGCAAATGACAGTATTGTTTTGACATATTTTGGCAATTATGGCTTGGCATCAGTGGTAGAGTTGAGCGCGGTTCGTGGTTCGAGGTTCTCCAGTTCTAAGCTCGAGTGATTTTTGGGGCTGTTCGAGATCGAACTAGAACTCGAGCTTTTTGCAAAAGCTCGATAGTTCTAGATACGTTCGAGAACGGTTCTAGCAGCAAAAAGCAGGGCTTTTTACAGCTACAGTGTGCAGGAGCCATCGCTGGCAGCCTGCCACAAGCTGGTAACCAAGATAAACATCGGGTATCCAAGCAAAGCGCTTTGGTTAGTAACCCGATGTTTATCTTAGTTACGTGCAGGAAGCCCACACTTCCCGCTCAGCTCACTCCGCCCCCTCCTGCCCGCGGCATGTATACATACATATACACACACACACACTCTCACTCACGCACACCTCCCCCCCTCCCAGCTACAGTGTGCAGGAGCCATCGCTGGCAGCCTGCCACAAGCTGGTAACCAAGATAAACATCGGGTATCCAAGCAAAGCGCTTTGGTTAGTAACCCGATGTTTATCTTAGTTACGTGCAGGAAGCCCACACTTCCCCGCTCAGCTCGCTCCGCCCCCTCCTGCCCGCGGCATGTACACATACATATACACACACGCACACACACACACAGTCTCACCCCCCCCCCCCCGCTCGGCTTACCTGCGGTGATGAAGTCCCGCCATCCCGACCTCAGCGCTGTCACTGTCCTCCATGGCCGCCTCTTGTCACATCACCTATCGCTTCCGACCCGAGACTGACACTGGCGGTGACGTCACGGACCTCTCGCGATACTTGATGTGAAGGCGCCGGTCATTGACCTCAGTGACAGGGGCTGTCAGTGTGCTGGAGATCAGCGCAGGTAATGTACCTCGCTGACAGCAGCACTTGTCATCCCCTGCAGTGACCTGGGCTGACCCATTGATGTTAGCTCAGGTCACTGCACTGCTCTCCCAGCCAATGGGGAATATCCTGATCTTCATTGACTGGGACAGTGTGGATCGTCATGGCAACCCCTTGGATTACAGCAGACCTGGATTTGTTTTTCTTTCTAATAAATTGGTTAAAGAGGGAATGTTTTGGGGAGTGTTTTTTCAAATAAAAATGTGTTTGTCGTCTATTTTTTTTTATTACTGACTGGGTTGGTGATGTCGGGTATCTGATAGACGCCTGACCTCACCAACCCCAGGGCTTGATGCCAGGTGACATTACACATCTGGTATTAACCCCATATATTACCCCGTTTGCCACCGCACCAGGGCGCGGGATGAGCTGGGGCGAAGCACCAGGATTGGCGCATCTAATGGATGCGCCACTTCTGGGGCGGCTGCGGCCTGCTATTTTTAGGCTTGGGAGAGTCCAATAACCATGGACCTCCCTAGTCTGAGAATATCAGGCCCCAGCTGTCTGCTTTACCTTGGCTGGTGATCCAATTTTGGGGGGACCCCCACATGTTTTTTTTTTTTTAAATTATTTATTTAATTTAAAATAACAGCGTGGGGTGCCCTCAGTTTTGGATTACCAGCCAAGGTGAGGTTTCCAGCTGTGGTCTGCAGGCTGCAGCCGTCTGCTTTACCCTAGCTGGCTACAAAACTAGGGGGAACCCTACGTCATTTTTTTTTTCATTTTTTTGGCTAAATACAAAGCTAAGCACCCCTTAGTGCCACATGAAAGGCACCAAAGGGTGCTCCACTTTTTCTCCACTTTTTCTCCACTTATTCTCCACTTTTTCTCCACTTTTTCTCCATTTTTTTCTCGACTTTTTCTCGACTTTTTCTCCATTTATTCTCCACTTTTTCTCCACTTTTTCTCCACTTTTTCTCCACTTTTTTCTCCACTTTTTCTTCACTTATTCTCCACTTATTCTCCACTTTTTCTCCACTTTTTCTCCACTTTTTCTCGACTTTTTCTCCATTTATTCTCCACTTTTTCTCCATTTTTTTCTCCACTTTTTCTCCACTTTTTCTCCACTTTTTCTCCACTTTTTCTCCATTTTTTTCTCCACTTTTTCTCCACTTTTTCTCCACTTTTTCTCCACTTTTTCTCCACTTTTTCTCCACTTTTTCTCCACTTTTTCTCCACTTATTCTCCATTTATTCTCCACTTTTTCTCCACTTTTTCTCCATTTATTCTCCATTTATTCTCCATTTATTCTCCACTTTTTCTCCACTTTTTCTCCATTTATTCTCCACTTTTTCTCCACTTATTCTCCACTTTTTCTCCATTTATTCTCCACTTTTTCTCCACTTTTTCTCCATTTATTCTCCACTTTTTCTCCACTTTTTCTCGACTTTTTCTCCATTTATTCTCCACTTTTTCTCCATTTTTTTCTCCATTTATTCTCCATTTATTCTCCATTTATTCTCCACTTTTTCTCCACTTTTTCTCCATTTATTCTCCACTTTTTCTCCACTTATTCTCCACTTTTTCTCCATTTATTCTCCATTTATTCTCCACTTATTCTCCACTTTTTCTCCATTTATTCTCCACTTTTTCTCCACTTATTCTCCACTTTTTCTCCACTCTTTCTCCACTTTTTCTCCACTTTTTCTCCACTTATTCTCCACTTATTCTCCACTTTTTCTCCACTTTTTCTCCACTTTTTCTCCATTTATTCTCCACTTTTTCTCCACTTTTTCTCCAATTTTTCTCCACTTTTTCTCCATTTATTCTCCACTTTTTCTCCACTTTTTCTCCACTTTTTCTCCACTTATTCTCCACTCTTTCTCCACTTTTTCTCCACTTTTTCTCCACTTATTCTCCACTTATTCTCCACTTATTCTCCACTTTTTCTCCACTTTTTCTCCACTTTTTCTCCATTTATTCTCCACTTTTTCTCCATTTATTCTCCACTTTTTCTCCACTTTTTCTCCATTTATTCTCCACTTTTTCTCCGTTCTTTTTCTATGGTTGGTCTACCCATTAGCTCTGCCATGCATACTGTAGCTCTACACCTACTGCACATGTTACTTTATGATTGACATCTCTTTCGTACCAGAGCTGTCTAAGTCTACTCTGACCCCATATTTGTCATTACTATATTGTCCTTGTACTGTATTATGACATTTGTATCATGTGTTTCATTTCTTGCTGTGTTGCAATTTTTTTGCTGCATGCCAATTGTACCTCTACATTGTTCGAGTTTATGTTATTGTTCTCTCACTCTTATGTGATACTAATTATTGTCATTTTTCATGATTACATGCAGATAAGTCCAATCTGACGAAGGCTCAGGCCGAAACGTCAATTGTAACTTGTTTTGGACAAAAACATATATGCTTATGAAAAAAAAAATGTTCTTAATACGGACCAATAAAGAGTGATTTTGCATTACTATCCATTGGGACTTACTGACTTAGTCTGGGAGATTTAGAGTGCCGAGGTTACTCACTAATTTTATCTATTATTACCTCTGAGCACCTATATACCAGTGAGCAGAGCTTCCTCTACAGTAGTTCTCCTGATTAGGCATGCCCTTACCTCATGAGCAGGGCATTGCAGCTTTGGTAGCAACCATTACGACATGGACTCTGCTGCTGTGGACCCGGGGAGAGTGAGTGCAGATTCATTGCACCCACACTCCTCACATGAAGGGTCCGCACTCCTAGAAAATGGGGGATACGTTCCCTGAGTGTCTCCCCCCCATATTCTAGACGGTCCAGAGTCGTCGTGGGACCCCTTTATTTTTTTTCTTACAATAAATTGGTGAAAGAGGAAATGTTTTGGGGACTGTTTTTTCAAATAAATTTCTTTTGTCGATTTTTTGTTTTTGTTAGTACTGACAGTTTATGATGTTGGGTATCTAATAGACGCCATGACATCACAAACTGCTGGGCTTGATCTCAGGTGACTTTACAGCTAGTATCAACCCGATTTATTACCCCGTTTGCCACTGCACCAGGGCACGGGATGAGCTGGGGTGAAGCGCCAGGATTGGCGCATCTAGTGGATGCGCCACGTCTGGGGTGCCTGCGGCCTGCTATTTTTAGGCTGTGAAGGCCCAATAACTATGGACCTTCCCACCCTGAGAATACCAGACCACAGCTGTCCGCTTTACCTTGGCTGGTGATCCAATTTGGAGGGGACCCTACTTTTTTTGTGTAATTATTAATATTTATAAAATAATTATAAAAAAGAGCCTGAGAGGACCTCCACATTGGATCCCCAACCACGGTAAAGCTGCCAGCTGTGGTTTTCAGGCTACAGCCGTCTGCTTTACCCTAGCTGGCTATCAAAAATGGGGGGACCCAACGTCATTTTTTTTTTTTTAACTATTTTTTAAATAGAAAAAATTAATGGGCTTCCCTGTATTTTGATTGCCAACCAAGGTAACGGCAGGCAGATGGGGGTGGCAACCCATAGCTGTCTGCTTTATCTGCGCTGAGAATCAAAAATACCGCGGAGCGCTACGTCATTTTTTTAAAGATTTATTTTTACAGCACTGTGATGTCCAGCAATCAAAATACAGGGAAGCCCATTTTATTTTTAGTTATTTATATAACTAATTAAAAAAAATAAATATGGGCTCCCGCTGCATTTTTTGTATTGCTAGCTAAGGGTAATCCAAGCAGCTACTGGCTGCTAACCCCCACTGCTTGGTGTTACCTTCACTGGCAATGGAAAATCCAGGGAAGCATTTTTTATTTTTTTTGCCAAAAAACTACAAAAAAAGGACGTGAGCTTCGCCATATTTTTGTATGCTAGCCAGGTATAGCAGGCAGGTGCTGGAAGAGGTGGATACAGCGCCAGAATATGGCGCTTCTATGAAAATGCCATTTTCTGAGGCGGCTGCAGACTGCAATTCGCAGCAGTGGGGCCCAGAAAGCTCAGGCCAACCTGTGCTGCGGATTCCAATCCCCAGCTGCCTAGTTGTACCTGGCTGGACACAAAAATGGGGCGAAGCCTACGTCATTTGTTTTCTAATTATTTCATGAAATTCATGAAATAATAAAAAAAGGGCTTCCCTTTATTTTTGGTTCCCAGCCGGGTACAAATAGGCAACTGGGGGTTGGGGGCAGCCGTACCTGCCTGCTGTACCTGGCTAACATACAAAAATATGGCGAAGCCCACATAATTTTTTCAGGGGGCAAAAAACTTCTGCATACAGTCCTGGATGGAGTATGCTGAGCCTTGTAGTTCTGCAGCTGCTGTCTGTCTGTATGGAGAAGAGCAGACAGCAGCTGCAGAACTACAAGGCTCAGCATACTCCATCCAGGACTGTATGCAGAATTTTTTTGCCCACCAAAAAAATGACGTGGGCTTCGCCATATTTTTGTATGCTAGCCAGGTACAGCTGGCAGCCACGGGCTGCCTCCAACCCCCAGTTGCCTATTTGTACCCGGCTGGGAACCAAAAATATAGGGAAGCCCGTTTTTTTTAATTATTTCACTTATTTCATGAAATAATTAAAAAACAAATGACGTGGGCTTCGCCCTATTTTTGTGTCCAGCCGGGTACAACTAGGCAGCTGGGGATTGGAATCCGCAGCACAGGTTAGCCCGAGGTTTGTGGGCGCCTCTGCTGCGGATTTCAGTCCGCAGCCGTCCCAGAAAATGGCGCTCTCATAGAAGCGCCATCATCTGGCGCTGTATCCAACTCTTCCAACAGCCCTGGAGCCGGGTGGCTTGTTGGGTAATCATGAGTTAATACTGGCTTTGTTTTACCAGCCAGTATTAAGCCAGAGATTCTTAATGTCAGGCACGTTTGACCCGGCCATTAAGAATCTCCAATAAAGGGTTAAAAAAAAGACACCACACAGAGAAAAAATACTTTAATAGAAATAAATACACAGACACATTAGAGACTCCATCTTTATTACCCCCTGTCAGCCCTCCACGATCCTGCTCTTCTGTCTTCTTTCTTTCTAGTGTAGTAGTAGTGACGATTGTAGTGAGGATGAGATTCACCAGCTCATCACTTGGGGCTGGGGAACCTCCATCCTCACTACAATCATCACTAGTGTAGTAGTAGTGACGATTGTAGCGAGGAAGGATGAGATTCACCAGCTCATCACTTGGGGCTGGGGAACCTCCATCCTCACTACAATCATCACTACAATCGGGAAGCAGCGTGCAGCCTTCACTCCGTGAGTGATCAGTGCTGGCTGCTAGCGGTAACGCTGACAGACGCGTTACCATAGCAACGGTGCTCTCGGAGCCGCGGTTAGCGGTGACGTCACCGCTAACTGCGTTGCTATGGCAACGGTGATCTCCGTTAATGACCGGCTGTGTCAGCCGGTCCCTAACGGAACGGGGAGTCGACCGTGTGCTAGAGCATGTCGCCGGTACACGGCGATACACATATGTGCACCGTGTACCGGAGAGATGCACTCGCAGGTCCTACATGACGTGTCATAGTCATGTGACCAGTCTGTAGCCAATGAGATAATAGCCACGTGACTGGTCACATGGCTATTTTGACGTCACGATAGGTCCTGCATCTCTGCTGGCAGTGCAGGTCACCGGGAGGATTCAGCGATCATCGGATGGAATAGCGGCAGGAGACAGAGTGCAGAAGGGATCGCGAGGACCGGTAAGTGTTATGGCAATGTTTATTAACTCTTTGTGTACATTTATAATGCATTTTTATGTGTTTGTGATTGCCTCCCATTCTAGCCTATACGTTCGAGTTCGGTTCGTAGAACGTTCGACGAACCGAACTCGAACGGGACCCCCGTTCGGCGAACCGGCCTCGAGCCGAACCGGTACCGGTTCGCTCATCTCTAATCAGTGGTACTCTTGTTTTACTACAAGTATATGTCTCACCTGGCTGAAGTTGTCCTTGCAAAGGTATGTTAATGATTACATCAAAATTAACATTTTATCATTGACTGGTATATTTTTTTAATTTCTAAGGAATTACGGGACAATAATACCTATTAGGGCATGCAAAGAAATTTATTCTGAGTGAAGGAAAAATCAAAGCTTACCATTATCACCTTCAGGGTGGCACTCATCCAACTATATTACTTTCAAATGGACATAACATTCTAGAGGCATTGTTGCTCTTTAGGAAAGACAGAGGCATTATTACTTATCAGGGGGCACAAATGGGGTATTATTATTGTGATTTTGCAGAAAGTGTTGTTATTACTATTAGTGATGAGTGGACCCATGGATGTTTGGGTTCACCGGGTTTGGCCGGACATTAAACAAAAATATATAAATTTTCTTCTCCCCGCTCATTTGTCATTTATTTTCATTTTTTTTTTGTTCATTCCACCCTCCAATCTATTTATTGTTACCATAGTTCACTGTGGGGGGTTGGATCTCCCGCTCTGTTATCTCCCCCACCACAGTGCAATCGGCAACCTGAGCGTCTATTTGCTTGTTCCCCGCTCCCCATATGATATGCCCCTCCCTTCCACGTCATTGCCTGGGGTGGTACATTGTTGTCTCCGTGGCGAGTCTTTTGTTTACCGTGACGTACACGTCCGGACAAGCATACTCCGCCTCCCTCTTTGACATCGCTCCCTGCCACTTACGTCACGGCTGATAGGTGGGATGGGCCCATATCCAAGCACAGACGCGACGCCCACATGCGCTGTTCGCGTCTTCCTTGGTGGGGGCCTCGTGGCACTTCCGGGATGAATGGTGGGATGACGTATGTCCTCCTCCTGTTCCTCCACGTGGTGCTCTGCAGTCCCTGCCCTGGAAGGCGGGGCATCATGACTCGGAGCGCGCCGATTTGCCGCAGGATCCATGATACTCACTTATAAACCCACACATTATGCACTATGGCCATGCCTCCTGACGAAGCCACGCCCGGTGAAACATGCATCGAGGCCTCGCCCACCGCCACCTGCCTTGCCTGCTAGCTGTTTTCAACATGTCTCAAGGTATTTCCTCATATGTTTTATTAGTGACATGTTCTTTGGCTTTTATAGGGAGAGAAACACATGGGTGACCATAATTAGTTTATTATCTACTACATGATCTCCCCACCTTTTGGCTATTGGGTTTCTGACATTAACCCTCTTGCTTCTAGCAGCCCCATTACATCTGCAGGGGGTGTTTGTGCAATTTTGTGTCTGTCGATTTTCAGATCTTTTTCATCATCACTGTCTGTCCTTATGTCACATATAGATCATTAAAATGAATTTTGTATTTCACTAAGAACTTGTTTCTGGTCTCTTTTTTTACCAGTGGTCTTCCCTTTAACCTTGCTTATTGGTGTTTTTGGCCACTGGGATTCTTTTGGTTTTGCTGTTCTAATTGAGACCTTCCCTATAAGGGAAGCTGTTGGTTTATATTATTCTTTGATTTTCTATTTGCAGAGTCTGTTCCTGGATTCATGGACTATAAAAAAACGTGATAAAGCCTGGGTGTCACAACTCAGCTCAGTATTTGGTGAATAAGTGACAGGCGGTACTGAGACACAAAATATTACAGATCTGAAAAGTGAAATTAAGAATTTGCTCAAAAAATGAGCTAAAGTGTGGTGGAATAAGGTGGCTCTTGAAAACTATTTACAGAAAGGGGTTATCCCCAGAGGCCTAGGGGTCCAACTCTTCCCCACTTTAAACATCCAGGATCTATCGTTTGTTCAGAGGTGGAACTATTGATTGGCCTTGATAAAAAAAACTTTAGGACAATTAGAAAAAGACATTGAGGGCATCAGACTTAAACTCCAAACTGCTCTTAGGGGTACTTTGCATGCTGCAACATCGCTACTGGGATATCGTCGTGGTCAAATCGAAAGTGACGCACATCCGGCGCCGGTAACGATGTTGCAACGTGTAAAGCCTAAATGCACTGATAAATGATCGCAAAAGCGTCGTAAATCGGTGATCTGTGTAGCGTCAGACATTTTCATAATGTCGCACCAATAGGAGATACGATGTTGTTCCTCGTTCCTGCGGCAGCACACATCGCTGTGTGTGAAGCCGCAGGAGCGAGGAACATCTCCTTACCTGCCACCACTGGCTATGCGGAAGGAAGAAGGTGGGCGGAATGTTTACGTCCCGCTCATCTCCACCCCTCCGCTTCTATTGGCTGCCTGCCGTGTGACGTCGCTGTGACACCACATGACCCGCCCCCTTAGGAAGGAGGCGGGTCGCCAGCCAGAGCAACGTCGCAGGGCAGGTAAGTGCGTGTGAAGCTGCCATAGCGATAATGTTCGCTACAGCAGCTATCACAAGATATCGTATGTGCGACGGGGGCGGGTACTATTGCGCTCGGCATCGCTAGCATTGGCTTGGTATTTACAGGCAGAAATCAGCCACACAGGTACAATACAAGGAAAAGGAGTCACAAGAGGTATTGAAGGTAATTGATCTATCTAGTCATGTTTTAACACAACCTCAGATTGATGTACTCTCCCGGGGCCTATCATTTTCAGAGGTTTGATTTCTTTGATGTTGTTAAAGACCTTGAGCTATTTGCCAGGAAACTCACCTTTTAAGAAATATTTTTCTACTGATCTTCCCCCTTTTACATCTGATGTAGAATTACAGACTTTTAGGGACTTGAAGGCACTGGCTCAGGAACATGAGGGTAACCCATCTGCACTCCCCATACATCTGCACCGACGTTCACAACATTTTCAACCCAAATATGGAAGTTCGCAAATTGAGATCTTTGTCCGCCTTGTTAAGGATGAGATGTCCCATTTTTCTAATGGTATTGACCATTATAATTTGTCTCATACTCAGAGACGTGCCATCCGCTCTTTACAACAAATGCGTGATGTGGTTATCAAACCGGCAGATAAGGGCGGAAATGTTGTGCTTTGGCCGGTGCAGATGTATGAGGTCGAAGCTTTTAGACAACTAAATGACAAACTGTGTTATCGACGTCTGACCAGTTGCCCTATGTCTGTCTTTTCTCGGGAACTTAAATCACGGCTCGATGATGGTGTCGAATCTCATGCCCTCACCCCGAAAATGCATGACTCATTGCTACCTACCCATCCGGTTATTGCAACTTTTTATCTTCTGCCCAAGGTTCACAAGGACCCCCATGCCCCACCTGGTA
Source organism: Anomaloglossus baeobatrachus (assembly GCF_048569485.1). NCBI lineage: Eukaryota > Metazoa > Chordata > Amphibia > Anura > Aromobatidae > Anomaloglossus > Anomaloglossus baeobatrachus. Next base: position 116,162,550 of record NC_134358.1, on the reverse strand, counting down.
GACCTATTGTTTTTGGCATTGGGGGTCTTTGTGAACCTGTCGATTTGTTGATTATTCTCTTCAGCAGTGTGTACAAACCCTACCATCATTTGTACAGGAAACAAATGATGTTCTGAGAAGACTGAATGGGGTGATATTCGAGGAGGTTATGTGGTTGGTGAGCTGCGACATGGAATCCCTCTACACTTCTACACTCCATCCACAGGGCATTGAGGCTGTCAAATTCTTCCTGAGCATGACGAATTTTGAACCCGAACTTAAGGATTTTATTACATCTCTTCTCCGTTTCATCCTCAGCCATAATTTTTTCGTGGTCAAGGACCACCCCTTCCTACAGTTCCAGGGGACGGCTATGGGGGCTGCTTGCGCACACTCATATGCCAACTTGTTCCTGGGCCTGTGGGAAAGGGAGGCGGTCCTTGACACTGATGGTCATGAACACATTGTCTCGTGGATGCGCTACATAGATGACGTGCTCTTCATTTGGCAGGGTTCCACATCTCAGCTCAATACCTTCTTCCAACTCCTTAATGTCAACGATAGGAATATTCGGTTGACCTGGAAGTATAGTGGGATTTCTATCGATTTTCTGGATATATCCATCTGCAGACAGCCTGACGGCTCTCTCCAGACTGATATTTTCCGTAAGAAAAGTGCCACAAATTCACTACTTCATTTCTCCTCTTCACACCCCCCTCAGCTGAAGCGTTCTATCCCCATAGGACAATTCCTCCGTGCACGGAGGATTTGTTCGGACGATATAACATTCCAGAAGCAAGCTTCCATCTTGTCCCATCGCTTTAAAGATAGAGGCTACAGATCTGTGGACATTGATAGGGGATACCAACGGGAAATTAGTACTACTAGACAGATTCTGTTGTCTAGGGACAGAATTCAGAGAGCCTCGGGAGGTGATACTGTTAGGTTTATTACCACTTTCAATTGCAAATCTTTTTAACTCAAAAAGGTTCTGGAGAAGAATTGGCCTATTCTGCTTACGGATAGGGATTTGAAAACTACACTTACTTCACATCCCTCTATCACTTGGTGCAGGTCACGCAACCTAAGAGATCTCCTTAATAAGAGCCACTACATCCCACCAAGGAGTAGATTTCTATTTGACAGCCGTGGACCACCTTTGGGATCTTTTCCTTTTGGATCGTGTTTTGCTTGCCAGTACATCCCAAAGCAATTTGATTTCAGTAATTCTCGTGGAGATAAGCAATTCCGGATTGTTCACTTCATCAACTGTAACATGGAGGCAGTCATTTATCATGCCAAATGCCCCTGCGGGCTGATTTATTGATTGGTATGACCAGACGGAGCTTGAGAGTCCGCTCGCAGAAGCATGTAAGGGACATTAGAAATGCTGCCCAATCCCTAGAGCCTGAGAAACTGAAAACCAACCCCAAACACTTCTTCTACCATCACTCCAGCAATCCTCGTGGCCTTTGTATATGTGGAATTGATCACGTCTACATGGGTATTAGGGGAGGTGATGTTAAAAAGAGACTCTTACAGAAAGAGACAAGGTAGATGGTCGCCTTGGATACAGTTACCCCCCTGGGCCTGAACGAGGCAGTTAGTTTCAAATCTTTTCTGTAAACTCGTTTGCGCAAATTTTAATTGGGCCTTTTAGTCATTTTTGTATGTTTTTTAACCTGATTGTAATTTTTTGTGGTTTATATTTTCAGGGATCCTTCAATTTATTCCTTTGTATCATGGGGATCGATTTGGTGCATGGCTGGCCGAGCTTTTGAATTTTGGACGGGAAGATGGCTGTGGAATATGGATCTCTGAAGATTGCTATATCATATTCTATAGTTTATATTTCATCATCTATTGTATTTGTTCATGATACTTTTCTGTGATTTTTTGCAGAATGCCTTCCTTTTTCTTTCCACTGTCTGGTCTGGTCCGGAGTGCTGGAACATCTGATCCATCACCTCTGACCATGACCTATCTCTTTATAACAGGACCCCTGTTTATTCCCTATGGGAGATACTTAGCATGGTTATCTGATGTCCACATATATCAATGTGTGGAATTTACTTACTCAGTCTGACCAACTAACTCCATGCCTTAAGGGTACTTTACATGCTGCAACATCGCTAGCGATCTCGTTAGCGATGTGAAATTCTAGATCGCAAGTGCGATCTTTCGAGGTTGCACATAGGTCATTTTACGCATGTGCTATCTTGAAAGATCGCACTTGCGATCTAGAATTTCACCTCGCTAACGAGATCGCTAGCGATGTCGCAGCATGTAAAGTACCCTTTAGTCCTTTATCACATACCATATACTGGGGTTCCTTAGTTCCTCACATGTGACATGCCTTCTTTGATTCCTATGTACTTTTGGACCCTTCTGGCATGCCCCATGTGTTAGCCCGTTTAATTTCGCCATGCTTATGTGGGTCACTGACTTTACATGTCTATTTTTATTCCATATGCATGGCGTTATTATTCTTCTCCCCGTTCATTTGTTGTTTATTTTCATTTATTTTTTGTTCATTCCGCCCTTTGATCTATTTGGTGTTACCATAGTACACTGTGGGGGGTTGGATCTCCAGCTCTGTTACCTCCCCCACCACAGTGCAATCGGCAATCTGAGCGTCTATTTGCTTGTTCCCCACTCCTCATATGATATGTCCCTCCCTTCCACGTCATTGCCTGGGGGTGGTACATTGTTGTCTCGGTGGCAAGTCTTTTGTTTACCGTGACGTACATGTCCGGATAAGCATACTCCGCCTCCCTCTTTGACATCGCTCCCTGCCACTTATGTCACGGCTGATAGGTGGGCTGAGCACATATCCTGGCACAGACGCGACGCGCGCATGCGCTGTTCGCGTCTTCCGCGGTCAGGGCCTCGGGGCACTTCCGGGATGAATGGTGGGATGACTTATGTCCTCCTCCTGTTCCTCCGCTTGGTGCTCTGCGGTCCCTGCCCCGGAAGGTGGGGCATCATGACGCGGAGCGCGCCGATTTGTGCAGGATCCCTGATACTCACTTATAAACCCCCACATTATGCACTATGGCCATGCCTCCTGATGAAGCCACACCCGGTGAAACACGCATCGAGGCCCCGCCTGCCGCCACCTGCCTTGCCTGCTAGCTGTTCTCAACATGTCTCAAGTTATTTCCTCTTATATGTTTTATTAGTGACATGTTCTTTGACTTTTATAGGGAGAGAAACACATGGATGACCATAATTTGTTTATTATCTTCTACATGATCTCCCCACCTTTTGGCTATTGGGTTTCTGACATTAACCCTCTTGCTTCTAGCAGCCCCATTACATCTGCAGGGGGTGTTTGTGCAATTTTGTGTCTGGCGATTTTCAGATCTTATTCGTCATCACTGTCTGTCCTTATGTCACATATATATTATTAAAATTAGTTTTGTATTTCACTAAGAACTTGTTTCTGGTCTCTTTTTTTACCAGTGGTCTTCTCTTTAACCTTGCTCATAAAAAAAAAAAAAGTTCAGTTCTGGACCCAAACTTGATCCTAGACGCCAAACCCCATAAAAGTCAACGGAGGCTTAAACTTGTGTGCTATAAAATGGCCGTAGTAAGAGCTGGGGGGCTGCAAAAGGAAGTAAGATGGGGACAATTGCCCTGCAAACAAATGTGGATAGGGAAATTACTTTAAGAGATTTCAGAGTTCTCCCACAGAGCAAAATGTTTAAAAAAGGCCCCCACAGAGCCTGTTTTCCCAATTGACCCACACAACCAAGATTGGCGGAGTTCTCCCACAGAGCAACAATTTTCAGAAAAGGCTTTGTTTTCAGAGTTGACACACATAGCCAAGACTGGGAGAGTTACCCCACAGAACAATAAGTTAAACAAAAGGCCCCTAAAGAGCCTGTTTTCTCAGTTCACCCATACAGTCAGGATTGTTAGAGTTCCCCCACAGAGCAAAAAGTTCAACAAAAGGCACCTACATAGCCTGTTTTCCCAGTTGACTCACACAGCCAAGATTGGCAGAGTTCACCCACAGAGCAGCACTTAAAAAAGGCCCCTACAGAGCCTGCTTTCACAGTTCCCCCTACAGAGACTAAACTTAAACTTCAGTAATGTACACTACAACTACTGCAGATAAAAAGCTTGTAATTGGAATTGTGATCAAGCTGGTGGTCTGCCAGCTAGCATTGCTACTGTCAGTCCCAGCCACTTTGCCTTTAAGCGCCTATCCAATGCTGTTGACTGAGTGTCCTGGTCTCCCGAAGCTTTTAGTTTTAAAATATTATTGTTCAAAGCAGGCAGCCATGGCTGAATAATACAAAATAATAAATAATACAGCAAAGAATAATGGAATAGGACTCCTTTTCTATTTTGTCTGTTGTCAAGAGTGGAGCAGGTGCAAGCTGAAGTGAAAGAACTAGAACTAAATGTGGAAGACCCAGCACTCAGTAACTGGAGACGTGTGGACACTAGAGATGAGCGAACCGGTCCCGGTTCGGCTCGAGGCCGGTTCGCCGAACGGGGGTCCCGTTCGAGTTCGGTTCGTCGAACGTTCGACGAACCGAACTCGAACGTATAGGCTAGAATGGGAGGCAATCACAAACACATAAAAATGCATTATAAATGTACACAAACAGTTAATAAACATTGCCATAACACTTACCGGTCCTCGCGATCCCTTCTGCACTCTGTCTCCTGCCGCTATTCCATCCGATGATCGCTGAATCCTCCCGGTGACCTGCACTGCCAGCAGAGATGGAGGACCTATCGTGACGTCAAAATAGCCATGTGACCAGTCACGTGGCTATTATCTCATTGGTTACAGACTGGTCACATGACTATGACACGTCATGTAGGACCTGCGAGTGCATCTCTCCGGTACACGGTGCACATATGTGTATCGCCGTGTACCGGCGACATGCTCTAGCACACGGTCGACTCCCCGTTCCATTAGGGACCGGCTGACACAGCCGGTCATTAACGGAGATCACCGTTGCCATAGCAACGCAGTTAGCGGTGACGTCACCGCTAACCGCGGCTCCGAGAGCACCGTTGCTATGGTGACGCGTCTGTCAGCGTTACCGCTAGCAGCCAGCACTGATCACTCACGGAGTGAAGGCTGCACGCTGCTTCCCGATTGTAGTGATGATTGTAGTGAGGATGGAGGTTCCCCAGCCCCAAGTGATGAGCTGGTGAATCTCATCCTTCCTCACTACAATCGTCACTACTACTACACTAGTGATGATTGTAGTGAGGATGGAGGTTCCCCAGCCCCAAGTGATGAGCTGGTGAATCTCATCCTCACTACAATCGTCACTACTACTACACTAGAAAGAAAGAAGACAGAAGAGCAGGATCGTGGAGGGCTGACAGGGGGTAATAAAGATGGAGTCTCTAATGTGTCTGTGTATTTATTTCTATTAAAGTATTTTTTCTCTGTGTGGTGTCTTTTTTTTAACCCTTTATCGGAGATTCTTAATGGCCGGGTCAAACGTGCCTGACATTAAGAATCTCTGGCTTAATACTGGCTAGTAAAACAAAGCCAGTATTAACTCATGATTACCCAACAAGCCACCCGGCTCCAGGGCTGTTGGAAGAGTTGGATACAGCGCCAGATGATGGCGCTTCTATGAGAGCGCCATTTTCTGGGACGGCTGCGGACTGAAATCCGCAGCAGAGGCGCCCACAAACCTCGGGCTAACCTGTGCTGCGGATTCTAATCCCCAGCTGCCTAGTTGTACGCGGCTGGACACAAAAATAGGGCGAAGCCCACGTCATTTGTTTTTTAATTATTTCATGAAATAAGTGAAATAATTAAAAAAAACGGGCTTCCCTATATTTTTGGTTCCCAGCCGGGTACAAATAGGCAACTGGGGGTTGGAGGCAGCCCGTGGCTGCCAGCTGTACCTGGCTAGCATACAAAAATATGGCGAAGCCCACGTCATTTTTTTGGTGGGCAAAACACTTCTGCATACAGTCCTGGATGGAGTATGCTGAGCCTTGTAGTTCTGCAGCTGCTGTCTGCTCTTCTCCATACAGACAGACAGCAGCTGCAGAACTACAAGGCTCAGCATACTCCATCCAGGACTGTATGCAGAAGTTTTTTGCCCCCTGAAAAAATTATGTGGGCTTCGCCATATTTTTGTATGCTAGACAGGTACAGCAGGCAGGTACGGCTGCCCCCAACCCCCAGTTGCCTATTTGTACCCGGCTGGGAACCAAAAATAAAGGGAAGCCCTTTTTTTATTATTTCATGAATTTCATGAAATAATTAGAAAACAAATGACGTAGGCTTTGCCCCATTTTTGTGTCCAGCCAGGTACAACTAGGCAGCTGGGGATTGGAATCCGCACCACAGGTTGGCCTGAGCTTTCTGGGCCCCACTGCTGCGAATTGCAGTCTGCAGCCGCCTCAGAAAATGGAATTTTCATAGAAGCGCCATCTTCTGGCGCTGTATCCACCTCTTCCAGCACCTGCCTGCTATACCTGGCTAGCATACAAAAATATGGCGAAGCTCACGTCCTTTTTTTGTAGTTTTTTGGCAAAAAAAATAAAAAATGCTTCCCTGGATTTTCCATTGCCAGTGAAAGTAACACCAAGCAGTGGGGGTTAGCAGCCAGTAGCTGCTTGGATTACCCTTAGCTAGCAATACAAAAAATGCAGCGGGAGCCCATATATATTTTTTTTAATTATTTATTTAAATAACTAAAAATAAAATGGGCTTCCCTGTATTTTGATTGCTGGACATCACAGTGCTGTAAAAATAAATCTTTAAAAAAATGACGTAGCGCTCCGCGGTATTTTTGATTCTCAGCGCAGATAAAGCAGACAGCTATGGGTTGCCACCCCCATCTGCCTGCCGTTACCTTGGTTGGCAATCAAAATACAGGGAAGCCCATTAATTTTTTCTATTTAAAAAATAGTTAAAAAAAAAAAATGACGTTGGGTCCCCCCATTTTTGATAGCCAGCTAGGGTAAAGCAGACGGCTGTAGCCTGAAAACCACAGCTGGCAGCTTTACCGTGGTTGGGGATCCAATGTGGAGGTCCCCTCAGGCTCTTTTTTATAATTATTTTATAAATATTAATAATTACACAATAAAAGTAGGGTCCCCCCCAAATTGGATCACCAGCCAAGGTAAAGCGGACAGCTGTGGTCTGGTATTCTCAGGGTGGGAAGGTCCATAGTTATTCGGCCTTCACAGCCTAAAAATAGCAGGCCGCAGGCACCCCAGACGTGGCGCATCCACTAGATGCGCCAATCCTGGCGCTTCACCCCAGCTCATCCCGTGCCCTGGTGCAGTGGCAAACGGGGTAATAAATCGGGTTGATACTAGCTGTAAAGTCACCTAAGATCAAGCCCAGCAGTTTGTGATGTCATGGCGTCTATTAGATACCCAACATCATAAACTGTCAGTACTAACAAAAACAAAAAATCGACAAAAGAAATTTATTTGAAAAAACAGTCCCCAAAACATTTCCTCTTTCACCAATTTATTGTAAGAAAAAAAATAAAGGGGTCCCACGACGACTCTGGACCGTCTAGAATATGGGGGGGAGACACTCAGGGAACGTATCCCCCATTTTCTAGGAGTGCGGACCCTTCATGTGAGGAGTGTGGGTGCAATGAATCTGCACTCACTCTCCCCGGGTCCACAGCAGCAGAGTCCATGTCGTAATGGTTGCTACCAAAGCTGCAATGCCCTGCTCATGAGGTAAGGGCATGCCTAATCAGGAGAACTACTGTAGAGGAAGCTCTGCTCACTGGTATATAGGTGCTCAGAGGTAATAATAGATAAAATTAGTGAGTAACCTCGGCACTCTAAATCTCCCAGACTAAGTCAGTAAGTCCCAATGGATAGTAATGCAAAATCACTCTTTATTGGTCCGTATTAAGAAAATTTTTTTTTCATAAGCATATATGTTTTTGTCCAAAACAAGTTACAAATGACGTTTCGGCCTGAGCCTTCATCAGATTGGACTTATCTGCATGTAATCATGAAAAATGACAATAATCAGTATCACATAAGAGTGAGAGAACAATAACATAAACTCGAACAATGTAGAGGTACAATTGGGATGCAGCAAAAAAATTGCAACACAGCAAGAAATGAAACACATGATACAAATGTCATAATACAGTACAAGGACAATATAGTAATGACAAATATGGGGTCAGAGTAGGCTTAGACAGCTCTGGTACGAAAGAGATGTCAATTATAAAGTAGCATGTGCAGTAGGTGTAGAGCTACAGTATGCATGGCAGAGCTAATGGGTAGACCGACCATAGAAAAAGAACGGAGAAAAAGTGGAGAAAAAATGGAGAAAAAGTGGAGAAAAAGTGGAGAAAAAGTGGAGAAAAAGTGGAGAAAAAAATGGAGAAAAAGTGGAGAAAAAGTGGAGAAAAAGTGGAGAATAAATGGAAAAAAAGTAGAGAAAACATGGAGAAAAAAATGGAGAAAAAGTGGAGAAAAAGTGGAGAATAAATGGAGAAAAAGTGGAGAAAAAGTGGAGAATAAATGGAGAAAAAGTGGAGAAAAAGTGGAGAAAAAAATGGAGAAAAAGTGGAGAAAAAGTGGAGAAAAAGTGGAGAATAAATGGAGAAAAAGTGGAGAAAAAGTGGAGAAAAAGTGGAGAATAAATGGAGAAAAAGTGGAGAAAAAGTGGAGAAAAAGTGGAGAAAAAAATGGAGAAAAAGTGGAGAAAAAGTGGAGAATAAATGGAGAAAAAGTGGAGAAAAAGCGGAGAAAAAGTGGAGAAAAAGTGGAGAAAAAAATGGAGAAAAAGTGGAGAATAAATGGAGAAAAAGTGGAGAATAAATGGAGAAAAAAATGGAGAAAAAGTGGAGAAAAAGTGGAGAATAAATGGAGAAAAAGTGGAGAAAAAGCGGAGAAAAAGTGGAGAAAAAGTGGAGAAAAAAATGGAGAAAAAGTGGAGAATAAATGGAGAAAAAGTGGAGAATAAATGGAGAAAAAGTGGAGAAAAAGTGGAGAAAAAGTGGAGAAAAAGTGGAGAATAAATGGAGAAAAAGTGGAGAAAAAGTGGAGAAAAAGCGGAGAAAAAGTGGAGAAAAAAATGGAGAAAAAGTGGAGAATAAATGGAGAAAAAGTGGAGAAAAAGTGGAGAAAAAGTGGAGAATAAATGGAGAATAAATGGAGAAAAAAATGGAGAAAAAGCGGAGAAAAAGTGGAGAAAAAAATGGAGAAAAAGTGGAGAATAAATGGAGAAAAAGTGGAGAAAAAAATGGAGAAAAAGTGGAGAAAAAGTGGAGAAAAAAGTGGAGAAAAAGTGGAGAAAAAGTGGAGAAAAAGTGGAGAAAAAGTGGAGAAAAAGTAGAGAAAAAGGGGAGAAAAAGTGGAGAAAAAAATGGAGAAAAAGTGGAGAATAAATGGAGAAAAAGTGGAGAAAAAAATGGAGAAAAAGTGGAGAAAAAGTGGAGAAAAAAATGGAGAAAAAGTGGAGAAAAAGTGGAGAAAAAGTGGAGAAAAAGGGGAGAAAAAGTGGAGAAAAAAATGGAGAAAAAGTGGAGAATAAATGGAGAAAAAGTGGAGAAAAAGTGGAGAAAAAAATGGAGAAAAAGTGGAGAAAAAGTGGAGAATAAATGGAGAAAAAGTGGAGAAAAAGTGGAGAAAAAGTGGAGAAAAAGTGGAGAATAAATGGAGAAAAAGTGGAGAAAAAGTGGAGAAAAAGTGGAGAAAAAGGGGAGAAAAAGTGGAGAATAAATGGAGAAAAAGTGGAGAAAAAGTGGAGAAAAAAATGGAGAAAAAGTGGAGAAAAAGTGGAGAATAAATGGAGAAAAAGTGGAGAAAAAGTGGAGAAAAAGTGGAGAAAAAGTGGAGAATAAATGGAGAAAAAGTGGAGAAAAAGTGGAGAAAAAGTGGAGAAAAAGTGGAGAAAAAGTGGAGAATAAATGGAGAAAAAGTGGAGAAAAAGTGGAGAATAAATGGAGAAAAAGTGGAGAAAAAGTGGAGAAAAAGTGGAGAAAAAGTGGAGAAAAAGTGGAGAAAAAAATGGAGAAAAAGTGGAGAAAAAGTGGAGAATAAATGGAGAAAAAGTGGAGAAAAAGTGGAGAAAAAGTGGTGAATAAATGGAGAAAAAGTGGAGAAAAAGTGGAGAAAAAGTGGAGAAAAAAATGGAGAAAAAAATGGAGAAAAAGTGGAGAAAAAGTGGAGAAAAAGTGGAGAAAAAGTGGAGAAAAAGTGGAGAAAAAATGGAGAAAAAGTGGAGAAAAAGTGGAGAAAAAGTGGAGAATAAATGGAGAAAAAGTGGAGAAAAAAATGGAGAAAAAGTGGAGAAAAAGTGGAGAAAAAGTGGAGAATAAATGGAGAAAAAGTGGAGAAAAAGTGGAGAAAAAGTGGAGAATAAATGGAGAAAAAGTGGAGAAAAAGTGGAGAAAAAGTGGAGAAAAAGTGGAGAAAAAGTGGAGAATAAATGGAGAAAAAGTGGAGAAAAAGTGGAGAATAAATGGAGAAAAAGTGGAGAAAAAGTGGAGAAAAAAGTGGAGAAAAAAGTGGAGAAAAAAGTGGAGAAAAAGTGGAGAAAAAGTGGAGAAAAAAATGGAGAAAAAGTGGAGAAAAAGTGGAGAAAAAGTGGAGAAAAAGGGGAGAAAAAGGGGAGAAAAAGTGGAGAAAAAAATGGAGAAAAAGTGGAGAATAAATGGAGAAAAAGTGGAGAAAAAGTGGAGAAAAAAATGGAGAAAAAGTGGAGAAAAAGTGGAGAATAAATGGAGAAAAAGTGGAGAAAAAGTGGAGAAAAAGTGGAGAAAAAGTGGAGAATAAATGGAGAAAAAGTGGAGAATAAATGGAGAAAAAGTGGAGAAAAAGTGGAGAAAAAGTGGAGAAAAAGTGGAGAAAAAAATGGAGAAAAAGTGGAGAAAAAGTGGAGAATAAATGGAGAAAAAGTGGAGAAAAAGTGGAGAAAAAGTGGAGAAAAAGTGGAGAATAAATGGAGAATAAATGGAGAAAAAGTGGAGAAAAAGTGGAGAAAAAGTGGAGAAAAAAATGGAGAAAAAGTGGAGAAAAAAATGGAGAAAAAGTGGAGAAAAAGTGGAGAAAAAGTGGAGAAAAAGTGGAGAAAAAGTGGAGAAAAAATGGAGAAAAAGTGGAGAAAAAGTGGAGAAAAAAATGGAGAAAAAGTGGAGAAAAAGTGGAGAATAAATGGAGAAAAAGTGGAGAAAAAAATGGAGAAAAAGTGGAGAAAAAGTGGAGAAAAAGTGGAGAAAAAGTGGAGAAAAAGTGGAGAATAAATGGAGAAAAAGTGGAGAAAAAGTGGAGAAAAAGTGGAGAAAAAAATGGAGAAAAAGTGGAGAAAAAGTGGAGAATAAATGGAGAAAAAGTGGAGAAAAAGTGGAGAATAAATGGAGAAAAAGTGGAGAAAAAGTGGAGAAAAAGTGGAGAAAAAGTGGAGAAAAAGTGGAGAAAAAGTGGAGAAAAAAATGGAGAAAAAGTGGAGAAAAAGGGGAGAAAAAGTGGAGAATAAATGGAGAAAAAGTGGAGAAAAAGTGGAGAAAAAGTGGAGCACCCTTTGGTGCCTTTCATGTGGCACTAAGGGGTGCTTAGCTTTGTATTTTGCCAAACCTCACCTTGGCTGGTAATCCAAAACTGAGGGCACCCCACGCTGTTATTTTAAATTAAATAAATAATTAAAAAAAAAAACACGTAGGGGTCCCCCAAAATTGGATCACCAGCCAAGGTAAAGCAGACAGCTGGGGCCTGATATTCTCAGACTAGGGAGGTCCATGGTTATTGGACTCTCCCAAGCCTAAAAATAGCAGGCCGCAGCCGCCCCAGAAGTGGCGCATCCATTAGATGCGCCAATCCTGGTGCTTCGCCCCAGCTCATCCCGCGCCCTGGTGCGGTGGCAAACGGGGTAATATATGGGGTTAATACCAGATGTGTAATGTCACCTGGCATCAAGCCCTGGGGTTGGTGAGGTCAGGCGTCTATCAGATACCCGACATCACCAACCCAGTCAGTAATAAAAAAAAATAGACGACAAACACATTTTTATTTGAAAAAACACTCCCCAAAACATTCCCTCTTTAACCAATTTATTAGAATGAAAAACAAATCCAGGTCTGCTGTAATCCAAGGGGTTGCCATGACGATCCACACTGTCCCAGTCAATGAAGAGCAGGATGTTCCCCATTGGCTGGGAGAGCGGTGCAGTGACCTGAGCTAACATCAATGGGTCAGCCCAGGTCACTGCAGGGCATGACAAGTGCTGCTGTCAGCGAGGTACATTACCTGCGCTGATCTCCAGCACACTGACAGCCCCTGTCACTGAGTTCAGTGACCGGCGCCTTCACAGCCAAATATCGCGAGAGGTCCGTGACGTCACCGCTAGTCTCGGGTCGGAAGCGAGAGGTGATGTGACAAGCGGCGGCCATGGAGGACAGTGACAGCGCTGAGGTCGGGATGGCGGGACTTCATCACCGCAGGTAAGCCGAGCGGGGGGGGGGGATGTGTGTGTGTGTGTGTGTGTGTATGTATGTGTACGTGTGTGTGTGTATATGTGTACATGCCGCGGGCAGGAGGGGGCGGAGTGAGCTGAGCGGGGAAGTGTGGGCTTCCTGCTTGTAACTAAGATAAACATCGGGTTACTAACCAAAGCGCTTTGCTTGGATACCCGATGTTTATCTTGGTTACCAGCTTGTGGCAGGCTGCCAGCGATGGCTCTTGCACACTGTAGCTGTAAAAAGCCCTGCTTTTTGCTGCTAGAACCGTTCTCGAACATATCTAGAACTATCGAGCTTTTGCAAAAAGCTCGAGTTCTAGTTCGATCTAGAACACCCCCAAAAATCACTCGAGCCCCGAACTGGAGAACCTCGAACCGCGAACCGCGCTCAACTCTAGTGGACACATACAGCACAGACCAAACATTTGGACACACCTTCTCATTCAAAGAGTTTTCATTATTTTCAGTACTCTGAAAATTGTAGATTCTCATTGAAGGCATCAAAACTATGAATTAAAACATGTGGAATGAAATACTTAAAAAAGTGTGAAACAACTGAAAATATGTCTTATATTCTAGGTTTTTCAAAGTAGCCACCTTTTGCTTTCATTACTACTTTGCATACTCTTGGCATTTTCTTGATGAGCTTCAAGAGGTAGTCACCGGAAATGGTTTTTCAACAGTCTTGAAGGAGTTGCCATAGATGCCTAGCACTTGTTGGCCCTTTTGCCTTCACTCTGCGGTCCAGCTCACCACAAACCATCTCGATTGGGTTCAGGTCTGGTGACTGTGGAGGCCAGGTCATCTGGCGTAGCACCCCATCACTCTCCTTCTTAGTCAAATAGCCCTTACACAGCCTGGAGGTGTGTTTGGGGTCATTGTCCTGTTGAAAAATAAATGATGGTCCAACTAAACACAAACCGGATGGAATATCACGCCGCTGCAAGATGCTGTGGTAGTTATGCTGGTTCGGTATGCCTTCAATATAATATATAAAGCTGAATATATGTATGTATGTATGTCCGGGATTGGCATCTGCACCGTCGCAGCTACAGCCCCAAAATTTTGCACACTCACACGTCTGGACCCTGAGAGCGTCAAAGGCTATGTTGTGAGGTGAAATTTTAACCCAGCGCGTTCCAATTTACCAATCAATTTTGCCCCTATCTACATAATGGGGAAAAAGTGAAATTAAAAGTGTATCCGCACCGTCGCATTTACAATCACGAAATTTTGCGCAGACACCTCATGTGACCCAGGGAACGTCGTAGACTATGTTTTGACAGGAAAATGAAACCCTGTGCTTTACAGTTACTCTCCAAAAAACATGCCTACATTAAAGTAAATGGAGCCTGGAACTACAGGTTATTAGTAGGAGCTGTGTGTTTTGTTGCTACAGGAACAAAAGACATTCAAGGTATAAGAAGCTTATATGTGAGGTAATAAGATGTCGGTGGGGAGACAGATAGAGAGAGAGACAGAGATAGAGAGACAGACAGAGACCGAGAGAGACAGACAGAGACAGACAAGGAAAGAGACAGAGAGATAGAGACAGACAAGGAAAGAGACAGACAGAGACAAACGATGAAAGAGACAGACAGACAGACGGTGAAAGAGACAGACAGAGACAGACGGTGAAAGAGACAGAAAGAGACAGACGGTGAAAGAGACAGACCTGGAAACAGACAGACCTGGAAAGAGACAGACAGAGACAGACCTGGAAAGAGACAGACCTGGAAAGAGACAGACCTGGAAAGAGACAGATGGGGAAAGAGACAGATTGGGAAAGAGACAGACAGACATGCAGACAGGGACAGAGACAGACAGACAGGGAAGGAGGAGACAGCCAGAGAGACAGACAAAGATAGATGGGGAAAGACACAGACCTTGATAGAGACAGATGGGGAAAGAGACAGAGAAATAGAGACAGACAAGGAAGAGACAGACAGAGACAGGCAGACAGGGAAAGAGACATACAGGAAAAGACACAAACAAAGAGACGGGGAGACAGACGGGGAAAGAGACAGACCTGGGAAAGAGACAGATAGGGAAAGAAACAGCGAGATAGAGACAGGCAAAAAAAGAGACAGACAGACACAGGCAGACGGGGAAAGAGACAGACGGGGAAAGAGACAGACGGGGAAAGAGACAGACCTGGAAAGAGACAGACGGAGCACATTACTTGGACAATTTAGTTAAATCTGTGTGGAATATCTGTGATGTTGAAATATATGTTGTGAAATGCTTCTATTAGCTTAGTTTTTGCCTTTTAATAATTACATTTCTATTTGTTTTGTGGTTTTTGTGTGCAGAATAAATTTTTGTTAATACATTCTATTTTGTTAACAGTTATTAACCCGAGCGAAGCCTGGTAGTACAGCTAGTTTTGAATAAATGCCCAACAGTGTCACCAGCAAAGCACCCCCACACCATCACACCTCCTCCTCCATGTGTACCACCCCCGTGCCAGCAGCCTGCCGCTGCTCGGGTACGGACCTTCCGGTGGGTGGCTCGAGGGTCTCCGGACCCGGGGGATCCCGCGGACACTCCGAATGAAAAGGGTTGGGTATTGGTGGATGTATATGGACGGACTGGGCTGTACTAGGTTCGTGACGCCACCCACGGTATGTGGTGATATTGGACACCACTGCTGCAGTTACGGGGCACCCGGGGGAGATGTTGTGCAGCAAGTTGTTAACCCCTCTGTGGGCAGGGATGGTGGCCCCGGGACCTGTTGGAGTTGGTGGTGCAGGGAGATGGGCGACCGCAGGGTACTGGTGTACTCACTATTAAGAAAACACACGAGTCTCTGGTAAACCAAGGTCATAGTGGTCAGTGCCCGCAGCCGGCTGCGTTCTGGTCCCCCACCCGGCTGGTGGTCTCTGTCTTTCTCCTGCACCTTTTTTAAAACGGTGGACTGCCTGTGCTTGCAACTTCAGGAGTCCGCTCCCGGCTGGATGTGGCCTAAGGAGCCCTTGAACTAACAGAGTTAAATAGATGGGTAGAGTGCTCAAAAAGGGACTAACATGTAATCTCAACCCTATTTTAAAATGTGCAATTTTTATTAATATTCATTAAAATGTACCCACAAACAGACACACAAACATAAATGAGAATGGATCACGATATCCTTGTAAATAACCAAGGAATTTTGTATACACACTCACTTTAGGAAAGGGAAGGGAAACTAATATAGCCCTATAAGGGTAGTGTATCCCTACCTAACAACGGAGGGTATGACACCATAAGTTACCGGGCGCCCCCGTTCCACGTCGGCTCTCCCTCTCCCTGACCCTGATATAGGGATGGGATGGAAAGCCCTATAGTGGTGCTTGCACAGTACAATATATATGAGTTCCCAAATGGTAATACTCCTCCCTGTATTGTTTTCCTTAGATCAAGAAGGTATCAATTTACTGATCTATAACCAGGAATTCCTATTCATGATACTAGCACTGTACAAGATGTATAGACTTCTATCCCTAATACATTATCTTTATGCAAGGTAGTGATCCACAAGAGTTATTTACAACCACATATGTTACAGGGTGGTATACCCCAAAACTATATTACAGTCACCTAGAGTCATAACACAAGGGGCTCAGATAATCTCCCCATTATACCCCAGGAGCTGAACGAAAAATGGGATACAGACACCCCTGCAAATTACTGCAAAATAGAAAAGGTTGCTCCAATCATATTCTATATAATATAGTATAACAGGGAGAAAAGATGAATTACTTCCCTGAGAAGCAGGAATCCAGGCCTGCCAAAATAATGTATTAGGGATAGAAGTCTATACATCTTGTACAGTGCTAGTATCATGAATAGGAATTCCTGGTTATAGATCAGTAAATTGATACCTTCTTGATCTAAGGAAAACAATACAGGGAGGAGTATTACCATTTGGGAACTCATATATATTGTACTGTGCAAGCACCACTATAGGGCTTTCCATCCCATTCCTATATCAGGGTCAGGGAGAGGGAGAGCCGACGTGGAACGGGGGCGCCCGGTAACTTATGGTGTCATACCCTCCGCTGTTAGGTAGGGATACACTACCCTTATAGGGCTATATTAGTTTCCCTTCCCTTTCCTAAAGTGAGTGTGTATACAAAATTCCTTGGTTATTTACAAGGATATCATGATCCATTCTCATTTATGTTTGTGTGTCTGTTTGTGGGTACATTTTAATGAATATTAATAAAAATTGCACATTTTAAAATAGGGTTGAGATTACATGTTAGTCCCTAAGGAGCCCTTGCCCGCAGACGCTGGCCCGTGGGATCTCTGTGCCCTGGCGGTGGCCTGTTATCCCCCTCGGTTGGCTGTTGCCTTCAATTGTGACTTTGGGTGGGACAGGACCTCTATTCCTGGCCGCAATCAGTTAATTAACCAGTTCCAGTCGCTTCTGGACCTAGCTTCAGGGTCTGAGTACCCCCCTGTGTGCTCCAGTTTCCAAGTCGTTTCCCGGGGTCGGTACCGGCGGGCCACTACCCTGTCCCAGTCCACCTCGGTTCCACCGAGCCGTCTTCCCGGCTCCTACAGACGGAGATCGCCATCTGCCTCCTAGCCAAAGGCACCAGGGCTCCTACCCTGGCACCTGTCAGTTTTCCTTCAGGCCTCAGACACAGGCCTGACCTCCACTCTCCTTGAACTCTACAACTCTCAAACTGAACTGTTGTTTTCCCCGCCCCAAGCTGTCTTAGGCTATGTGCCCACGTTGCGTCGAGATAGTTGCAGTTCAAAAAGCATCCTCTGGCAGAAAGGGCAATGCTTTTGGCTTTAAAAATGCATGTAAAACGCAAAGAAAGTAGCCTATGCGCACCTTGCTGTTTTCATGAGTTTTTAGTGCTGTTCCGGTGCTTTTAGAAATGCTGCAGTTTTGTATTAAATTGAATGGATGGGAAACGCAGCCAAAATAGCAAAAACAATTGACATGTTGCTTCTTTAAAAGCAGAGTTTTTGCCCAAAAATATGCAAATTTCAGTGTGCAGCGTTTACAACAGCATGGTGTGCACAAGAAATCCCTATTTCTCATAGACTTTGCTGGAAAATCAAAACGCATGCATTTTGGCATTAAAAAGGTGCAGTTGAAAACGCTGCTGAAAAGCATGAAAAAACGCAACGTGGGCACATACCCTAAAGCTCCTAGGTGGGTGTCTTCCAACTGCCTGGTTCCGCCTCTGGTGTGTCTATCAAGCCCTAAGGGGTTGACTATGGTTTTAAGGTTGGCTGATGTCACCTGTGAGGGACGGGTGTTGTGTGGGGCCCTATTTGTGACTACCTGGCCCGGCCAGGGCGTCACACATGCTTCACGGTGGGAGCCAGCCATGTAGAGTCCATCTGTTCACCTTTTCTACAAAGACACGGTGGTTGGATCCAAAGATCTCAAATTTTGACTCATCAGACCAAAGCACAGATTTCCACTCCATTCCTTGTGTTCTTTAGCCCAAACAAGTCTCTTCTGCTTGTTGCCTGTCCTTAGCAGTGGTTTCCTAGAAGCTATTTTACCATGAAGGCCTGCTGCACAGTCTCCTCTTAACAGTTGTTCTAGAGATGAGAAGGTGTGTCCAAACTTTTGGTCTGTACTGTACTTCTCCACCATGTTGTTGAAATGCTGCCTCCTGCTAAAAAGAAGAGTATCATATGGTGCTTCTGGATGTTGCGGCTTGCTTAGGAACGTCCTTTCGCCTGTGTACCAGAGGAAGGTGTTTCATCTGGCCACATTGCAGGCCAAGATGGGGCCTGTCCTCTCCCTGCCGCAGCAGCTCCACCAGCAGCAGCAGCTACACGGTCACATCCCCTCTTTGATGGGCTCCACATTCTTTGCACCCCAAAAAAGTGTAATTACATGGCCTGTATACAGAGAAAGAATATTCGTCAGATTATTAGCCTGTGTTTTCACAGTTTCCCCACAGGATCAAAACTTCAGCTCCATTACCTTACACTGTAGCTGTTGCAATTAAAAAGCTGGTTATTGGATTTTAGGAGTTCCTCCACAGAGCAAGAATTTTCAAAAACGCCCTTACAGACCCTGTTTTCAGACCACCCAAACAGACAAAACTGATAGATTTCTCCCACCAGGAATTTTTTTTTCTAAAAGCCCTTACAAAGTTTGTTTTCAGAGTTGACTTAGACAGCCAACATTGGCAGAATTTATCAATAGAGCAAGAATTTTTAAAAAGGCCCTTAATAGAGCCAATTTTCAGAGTTCACCCACACAGAAAAGATTTGCAGCGTTTTCCCAGAGAGAATTTTTCATTTCAAAAACTCTGAGTTTAACATCAGAGTAAGAATTTTTAAAAAGGCCCTTAAATAGTCTGTTTTAAAACTTCACCCAGACAGACAAGACTGACAGAATTCTCCCATGGAGCAGAAATTTTCAAAAAGGTCACTGCAGAGCCTGTTTTCAGAGTTGACCCAGATAGATAACATTGACAGAGTTTACACACAGAGATCGGTGAGTATGCGACAGGGGAAGATACAGACTGAGCGCAAAAGGGATGATGGCTGAGAACAGCAGAAAAAAAGGTAAGTAGACTGACATTTCAGGAAAAAAGAAAAACCCGACATCCTTCGTTTAAAAACGCACATGGACGGTACGTGCTGAACACGGACATGCTACATGTGCCGTCCGTGCAGGCACGAACCCATTGACTTTAGCAGGTCTGTGCCTGCGTGTTCACGGCCAAAATCGGACATGTCGACCGTGTGGAAAAACGCACACACGTACACACGTTCCATGTGATTTTACATGTGTGTGCCATCTACCATAGGGTAACATTGGTCAACGTGTCTCCGTGTCTCCGGTACGTGCAAAAACGTACCAAACACGTACCGGAGGCACGGATGTGTGTTGCAGGCCTTACAGAGCCTTTTTTCACAGTTGACCCACAGAACACCTAAAATCCCTTTACGACCTAGGACGTACCTATACATCCTAGTTCGCCTCCTTCCCTTTAATGCGTGCTCGTGAGGCGAGCCCACATTATTCACCACACATCTGCTGATTTGTGCAGCTAAGAGGATATCCATCTGTGCTTGCTAACTAGTAAGATCACGCTGTCAAACTCTGACGGTGATTGCGCTTTTCCCTACTGCCATCGCTGGCACTCACAGGAGAACAGCATTTCTGACGGTAAGAGCAATGCTGAAGCATCGTCTGATCAGCAGAAGCGATTTGATAGTGCAGGCATAAAGTCCCCTAAGGGGACTAGTAAAAATCAATGAAAATTGCAAAAAAAAGTTTTTACAAATATATATTAAAAAAAAAAAAAGACTTAAATTATGATATAATAATAAAAAAAAGTCTTGAACCAGGAGGTTGTCGTGAAGGAGAAAGAGGATGAGATGGACCTAGCAATGTTGATGGAAGGGGCGGAGGAGGTAGCTAACCCTTTTTTTAGTTTATAATTTTTTTTTTTACTTACGTATTTTTTATTTTGGTTAGCCCCAAAACATTGTGGATGGCAAATAGAGTACACCAATGGTTGGGTGCAGCTACTTTAGTTGTCTAGTCAGCTAAAGGTATGGACAAGTCCTGTGTGATCCACGCCTGGTTCATTTTAATGAAAGTGAGCTTGCCCATGTTGGCTGTGGACAGGACAGGCAGATGCACCTGTCTATGATCACACCCCCTGCCATGCTAAACACACATTCTGATGGTACACTTGCCGCAGGGCAGGACAGAACTTATAAGGCATAAAGGGCAAGCTCAGGCCATGTGTCCAGTTTAGAGACTCAGCATGGGTCAGACCCATCAGATAGATGTGTGTACTCATTTCACCATGTTGTTGAAATGTTACCTTCAGCTAATATGGACAGTATCAGATGGTGGTGCATGATGTTATGGTATGCTGCTGATTCATTTTTTCCACATGGCGGCTATGATACTGTGCCGCCCCTGCAGCAGTCGAACTGCTCGGATCCAGGGGTGGTGATTACTATTGGCTCGAGGATCTCCGGACCCGGGGGCTAGAGGGCCACGCTCAAAAGGAAAAGGGGGTATTTACAGGGGATAGGTGTATATAGTTCGTGATGACAACCTTGGTGTACGGTAATTAGGAGTACCACCGCTGCCGTTGGGAGTTCCCAGGGTGTTGGAGAGGGGCAGCAAGATGACGTTACCCTCCACGGGTAGGGGAAGGCCCCGGGACTCTGAATGCTGCTATGGGATGCAGGGGAAGCGCAGGCTCGCTGGTTGCAGGGGTCAGTCGGGTAGTCACTCAGCAATAAAGCAGACGCTGTTAACAGGGTAAACCAAGTCTCTGACTGCCACTGCCTCTCGAAGGGAGCTCGTCCGGGTCCCATCCCCTGCAGCACTGCATGGCGGACCGTGACGTGCCTCCTGGCACATATTTAGAGTGTCCTTTGTGGCCCGTCAGCTTGGAGCTTTCTGGGCCCCGCTCCCCACTATGGCTAAGTGAAGGAGCCTGCTCTCAGGGGCTCACATTTGGGATTTCAGTGGGCCGCTTGTTTGGAAAGCCCTGTCCCCCTTGTTGCACAAGTGCCCCTGATCTCTGAGCTTGGTGGGAACAGTCCATATAGGCTCTGTCCTCCGCAGGTTAATTGCCGGGTTGCCTCTAGCTTCTCCCCGACCTAGGGTCCGTGTACCCCATCGTGCCTTCGGTCCCGGACCACTGATTAGGCCCAGGCTCCTGAAGATCCAGACCACCATCTGCAACCTAGTCTGCTTCTCCCCTGGGAGCTACAACTCCCAGCTTCCTCAGTGCTCCTTACAGCTCGAGGACTACCTGTAACATCTGCCTGGATCCACAGACTTAGACGGGCTGTAATGGACAGGCTAGAGGGAAGCCACTCACCAAGCAGGACCCCCAAAACCCTGAAACCCTTTAACCCCTATACAGGGATTTGGAATTACACAGGGCCCTGGAGATCACTACCTGTGGAAGGCTGCAGTCTGAGAGAGTAGACGTCAGGCAGGGTCAAACCAGGAATTGTGGAACAGGGACAGAATCAGCAGGCAAAGATGTAATCAGAAACAAGCAGAGGTCAAAACCGGATCAGGCAGCGATGTACAAAAACAGCAGGCAGGAGGGTAGTCAGAAAAGAAGCGGTAATCAGCACACGAAATCACAGAACAGGACGAAACAGGAGCCAAAATTTTGAGAACTATCTCTGGCAGAGGTCAGCAGACAGAAGGGGCATTAAAAAGGGTGTGGTGTCTTCCCATAGGCTGTAGCTGAATGATGGTACTTTAGTTGGGAGACACCCACCACCTACAGTCAGCCAATGGCACTGCAGATCCCCAGGAAACCCAGACCAGTGGATGAGCGAAGCCTGTGCCCACCGGCACCGCTGGCATCGACTCCTCTCCCATCACTAGCACTATGCATGGCAGGAACACGGCGTCGCCTAGCGATCAGAGTAGAAGTCGATGCAGCGGACTCCGGTGGTGACGTAATGTTGAGGATAAAGAATTGAGTATCCAAAAATACTTAATTCAACCATTTCATAGACTCAGTTATATAGTTCAGTAGATGTGAACTAACTCACATATTTGTGAATGCTTTTGTTTCTTACTAACATGTATATATGTATATTGCATATTCAGTGTATTTTCCTTAGACACAGTATATACCAGCACATGTAATTGTAAAGATGGCTGCTATTTCCTGTCCTACACCCAAGACAGATGGACAAAGGAAATTCCTGGAGTCTGGACTGACCAATCCAAGGAGGATGTGGAGATCTCTCTACGTCATGAAGCCCTGCCCTGCGATATTTGATTGGACTAAAACTTTTGTTTACACCCCCTTACTGCTCGGTCTAGAGTTTCTTTCAAACAATAAAAAACACACTTGGTTAAGAGCCAGTCATGGAGATAGATGTAACTGACTTGCTGTCCAGTTATTTAGTCTCTAAGTGCACTCATGACATTTTAATTAGAAACAGCAGCCGGATATCAAGAGATCCTTTGAGTCTCATCATCATCGTCATTCTGACCTTGACAGTTGGCGCGCCAAGTGTGGGGCCACCGAGAAGGGTGAGCCAGAGCTTCCATTTTCCGGACGTCTGGGGGCTGCTCCACAAGTATCCAGGTGTTGCTCGATATCGAGGACTTGATCACCCTCAGTTTCACGGTGAGCATCATATACATTGTGTGTGCTGTTTTATCTGTGGATCGAGAGACACCTGGCGAAAGGGGGTGGTCACTAGTCCGGAGAATGGTAGTGCACCGGAGACCTAACGGTGTGACTGTTGCTCGCCGGTGACCTAGAGAAAAAACCCAGACCCTATAGGTGCTGGCTTTTAGGTCTTTTGTAAAGGATCCGGCTGTCTGTCTTTCTGGCTGTAAGTAAGGTAGAAATGGGGGGCTTTTTGAGTAGCTGTTGATTTGTATATAGGTGTATGGTTAATCAAACTTGTGATTTCTCTGTTTGGTTCTCGGAGAGTTAATTGTCTGTTATTGTTCACGGAGGGAGAGGAAACGGAGGCTAGGGATGCAGCTGCTGTCTTTGTTCTGTGAAAAAGAAGGGGGGTCAGTCCCTCACTGGCTGCTTACACGGGACAGAGAGCGGGAGTTGTATTACGCGCTGTGCCTGTAGTCTCTTACACAAAGAAAGCAGGGGGGTAAGTTATCAATCACCCACTGCCTGCAGTTTTTTTCTTCTTCACTGAGAGCGAAGAGGCAGACTGCGGGGGTCTGGTAGAGCCCAGGGACATCCATGACAGTCTTTCTATTGAGAACAAAGAATGCGAGAGGGGGGAGCAGAAGCCCACAGAAGCAGCTACATCCTTACATTCTTACACTCAGAGGAAGCAAAAAGGTGGGGGCCATATGTCCACCAGCTGCTTGAGACAGAGCGGAGATCAAATTGCACAGCTATGTCTCTGCGGTCTTTTAGCTGAGAAGCAAGGGAAGGTTCAAGGAGTGAACAGGCAGAGACAAGACAGCGCGGCTCTTTGGAGTGAGGAGAAAGGAGGGGTCAGTGGGCTAACATACAGGAGATGGCTGCAGCCTTTGTATAGTAAAGCAAACAGAGTTGTAATGATTTGAAAGAAAGACGAGTGTTATTTTGGTTTGGATTAGAGAGAAATTAACTGGTTTATGCGTTTTTCAGCAGTTTGTAATCGTTGGTTTGTTTTTGGAACAGAGAGATAAGGGAATTGGCGTGTCCCCCAGTGTTTTTTTTTATAACACATCGATTCTGTGTTAATAGCCGGAAATAGGAACACGTGGAGAACGGTATTAGTATCCACGTGTTGGACACTGAAAAAGTGCGTCCTCTTACACGGGAAAGAGGGGGAGGGATTCCGGTGGTGGAGAAAAGTGTTTTGAACCAGCGTATTCCCCTGAGTATTAACTCATGCACTGCTATGTGAGAAGCCGGAAAAATAGGAACGTACGAGGAACGGTATTGTATTCGTACGTTGGACGTCGAAGTGTGTCCTTATTGCATAGTAGGGAAGTGGGAAGAGGGTTCAGTTGGATGTGGCCAATCCAACTAGAGCACTGTATACTCTGTTCAAGAAGAGATTTTTTTTAGTAGGAGCTGAGAACGATGTCGCCCTAGTTACAAAAAACAGAAAAAATATAAAAGATTGCAAAAAGTTGTGTAAAATCGTTGGACTACCACTAGATGGCAGGCTGCAACCCATATATTGAAGTTCAGATTAATCTCCAGTGAGAGTATACTGGAGGACAAAGACCCTATTCACTGTGTGTTGCTGTTTGTAGAATTACTAAATGTTTTTCTCTAGCTGTGCCTCATGGTTTTCCTTTAGAAGTCATCATATCTGGTGCTAATCAAAGCTCTCCTTTGTATGCTGGAATGCAAATTTACAGGCACTAAAAGTATCCCTGGTTTACTACGTAGTTCCAGCCACTCCCAGTACACCCAGGGAGTCACAACATGGATGCTACACCCGGAAGTCAGGTGCCTGGAACTTCCTGTGGCAGCCGTCTTGCTACACCCACTGATGGCAGTATACCTCATAAGCCACACCCCTCGCAATGGCTCTTTGTTCAAAGGTCTCCACCCATCCCCGGAGGGAGGTGTTCTCTGGTATATATGACTAACACATTTGAATAAGTATAAATAGTATATTTGTTTACTCAGCTATCCAATACATGCAAGTCAAAGATAAGTAAGTGAAATTTTTTACTGAATTGAAAAAGTCAGAGATAAGAATGGAATGTGTCTTTCCCCAATAGTGATGTAAGTTTGGTTTAACCCTTAGAGTTCAGGATTTCCCATTTTTAGTTTGCTGTTTATACCGGAATAGGGAATATTAGATTTCATGGGATGTGCGATATAATTTGTGTTGTTTTGTTTTTAATGGCGATTTATTTGAACAATATATTTTTATTTTGTGGCTCTATCACCTTTTCTGTTTTTATGATTATTTCTAAACAATTTATATATTTTTGCAAGTTAGTCGCCTAGTCACAGCTGTCATTTAATCATGTCTGAGTTGTTTCTACTATGAAAAGTTTTTCTTTTCTTTATGGATACAGTGTTTATTGTAAGGTTTTAAAATTTCCCAGTAATGTATATTGTTGTGAGATATACGTTATTTTCAGTGTTTGTTCATTTTAGGTTTTAGTATGTGGCTAATTTATTACCTGCTGTTTTATCTTTTCTTTTAGGGCATACCAGTATAAAAACTCTGAATTTTGCCATATTGGTTTAATAAACAATTAAACAAGGGGGGAATAAGGTATTAATTATATTCTCCAGTTTCTTCGAGGGTGCAGTAGGCATATTATTTAGGTTTTGAAGTTGACCTTTTTTCCCATAGGTTATGTTTACTAGATTACTATGAGGTATATCTGTTAACTGAAATAGGAAAGTCTTGTCTTATATGTTTATTTGTTTATTTATTTATTTAGTATTCTCAGTCATGTGAAGTATAGATGACCACTAACTGTATTATGATCAGAGATGAAGTTATAAGAATGATCTAATGTATATTTTTTTTAGTTTTTGTTTTTATAGATGAAATCAGATGGTGGTCGATTCTGCACTGGATATGTTGCTGTTTACACCACATGAGGTAGTCTAAATTCGACCACTCCCTCCAATCCTATTGATACAGGAGACAGTGATGCATTAATACCTCTCTTCATGGGTAGAACAGGAGTGGGTAAGAGTCTTTAGAGGTGTATGTAGGTTGTAGATTTTTTTCCTGTTGTCAAATGAATTAGGTATGCCGAAAAGAAAGTCTAGATCTGAGCTGATGGATTCGGATGGAGATCCTCACACAGGTGAAGCTGACCAAGAAGCAGTGAACGGGCCTAGAGTTGAGAGTCTTTCACCAATACCGACCATGCCTTGGTGACACCGGTCACGTCAGTGACTTCTGTCACTCCTTGTGTTCTTAAATCCCTACAGGAACAAGCGATACAACAAGGAATGGAGTGTGACATGAAGGGAGCTAGCTGACTGAGGAAGGTCTGTGGACAAAGGGTGGTAAGCTTTCTCTGCCATGAGAGCTCTTCTTAATGATGGCCCAGGTAACATCTGTAAAAGACAATTGTCAGTGTGTGCTTTGGTGACGCCAGGGTTCAGTACCCAGGTGGGCAGATTCACCCAGTCTTGTGAGACAAGTGCCTAGAACGAAGTGAGAAAAAAAACTGTAAAGAGTCCGTAAAAACACCCTGCATCTACTCTACCCATTCTTAGAGACTGCAAACTGATTATAGATGTATATCATGAGCACGTTGTATGCAAGTCTGTGCGTGTTGTGTAAATCCCTCTCCAGGTTTGGTCAGAGGCATTTCAGTGCAGAAAACGACATTATTGTTGAGAAGCACATGAAGGTGGTATGTAAAGAAAAATGTGTTTACAAAAAGTGTATATTTTATAGAAAAGTGGAAACTAGTAAATCGTGTATAAAATGTATATGTTTTGTTTTCTTTTCGTAATAAGCAGGTTTTTATGTAAGATGTTTTTGGTTTAGCATAGACATGTATATTTTTATATAATTGACTAAATAGTGTGATAAACAGGTGTATTTTCCAATTCCAGATCTTAAATCAGAGCTATTAGCATATGGTCTCCAGTCAGGAGACTGATTGATCCTAAAGGACAAGCGAGAAAGAGCCATGAGTCAACACTAGAGGAGCTGATCCAACCACAGAAACATCTATGGATCCACACCTCGCATTGCAGAAGGGTTAATCAACCAGAGCTGCACTGAGCGTTCTGCTCATACTTATCCTTTTCAGAAAACCCTGTACAGTCTTAGACCAGCATTGCCAGAACAGTTAGAAGAGAGGACTTAGAGAACCTTGAGACATGGGAAAGTCCAACTACAAAGGGTGAGGACTCGCCTAGGAGTCCTTGGTCTCAAACCGGTGAAGAAAACCCCTTTCCCCTTTCCGCCCATGTTTCAACGTTCAGTTAGGCAGGTTTTTCAACAGATCTTTCTACCTCTCTTCCTAAGGGAACACAGTACCCTTAGAATTTAGAAATGGCAGAAGTAAGTCTTTAGGGGGGACTGTTGAGGATAAAGAATTGAGTATCCAAAAATACTTAATTCAGCCATTTCATAGACTCAGTTATATAGTTCAGTAGATGTGCACTAACTCACATATTTGTGAATGCTTTTGTTTCTTACTAACATGTATATATGTATATTGCATATTCAGTGTATTTTCCTTAGACACAGTATATACCAGCACATGTAATTGTAAAGATGGCTGCTATTTCCTGTCCTACACCCAAGACAGTTGGACAAAGGAAATTCCTGGAGTCTGGACTGACCAATCCAAGGAGGATGTGGAGATCTCTCTACGTCATGAAGCCCTGCCCTGCGATATTTGATTGGACTAAAACTTTTGTTTACACCCCCTTTGTAATACTATTGTATGTTCTGAGGATTTCGATAGCGTTAGGGCAATGACAACCAGAGACGAGTTCTTGGTACAGAGATGTTTATAATATGTAACCACGATAGGTACACAAACGGAACAAACACAGTAAAACAATAACACACGAAATACCTTCCCGAATCGGAGCGAAGGGAATTCCCGGGGCCACGCACCGGACTCCCCCCAGGGAGACCACCAAGAGCGAACCCCTATACAGGGACTGTCTGGCAATCACCCCGGAAGGCCTAAATGCGCAGCAGCCGGGACACAAGGGGCAAGTGGTAAAGTCCAGAAGTGTCCGTACGGGATGATAGTCCAGAGTGGTTACGAACCGGAAGGAACCGGGCAGAAGTGCTGACCAAAGACGGCAGACGGAGTCCGGGCACAGCTTGATGAAACCGGGTAAAGTCCAGAGTCGGTGTCGGTAGTCTTTCAGGAGGATCCAAATGGCAATCAGGAAATAGGAGCAGCAAAGCAGGAGCACACAGCAAGCAGTATACTCAGGCACTGGACTAGGCTTAGAGGCGGCCTTTTAAGCAGCTGGACAGGAAGTAGGGCAACAGAACAGTAAACTCCATGTTAACCGAGGGCAAGCTCTTTCAAAAGAGAACTGGAAATCCCGGAAACCTGACAGTACTCCCCCCCCCAGAAACGGCCTCAGGACGGATCAGGGCCTGGCTTGCCCGGGTACCGCCGATGAAACTGAGCAATCTTCCGGGGTGCCCGAATGTTACCCACCGGTTCCCAGGAATCGTCCTCGGGGGCGTACCCCTGCCAACGTACCAGATACTGAAGCCTATGACGATGGAGCCGGGAGTCAATAATGTCCTCAACCACGAACTGCTCCTCGCCGTCAACCATCACAGGCGGAGGAGGAGGCACGACACGACCATGGAACGTATTAGGAGAAACGGGTTTGAGGAGAGAAACATGAAAGACCGGGTGTACCTTTAGATGGTGCGGTAACCGTAGCCGACAGGCCACAGGGCTCACGATCCCCGTGATCTTAAACGGACCGATGAATTTCTGTCCCAGCTTCTGCGAAGGAACACCCAATCTCAGGTTTTTGGTGGATAACCATACTGAGTCCCCTACCTTATACATGGGTGCCGGTTTCCGGTGAGTGTCCACCGACCTCTTGTAACGCTCCTGAGCCGTAGCCACAGTGTCCTTTAGAACCTCCAGATTTTGTCGTAGCTCTGTCAATCTGTCCTCCACCGCTGGCACCGAAACCGCAACCGGTGACCTAGGCAAAACATTCGGATGGTAACCCAAGTTAGCGAAAAAGGGCGTTACCTTAGTGGAGCTGCTCTGAGTGTTGTTATACGAGAACTCCGCCAACGGAAGCATCTTCAACCAATCGTCCTGCAGATGGCTGACATAACATCGAAGGTACTGTTCCAGGGTTTGATTAGTCCGTTCGGTTTGCCCATTTGTCTGAGGATGGTATGCAGAAGACAAACAGACATCAATCTGGAGTGCCGTACAAAACCCCTTCCAGAACTTAGACGTGAACTGCACGCCCCGGTCAGAGATGATCTCGTCTGGTACCCCATGCAATCGGAATATGTTCTGGATAACCAAATCCACTGTCTCTGCGGCTGAGGGAAGACCGGTACACGGAATAAAGTGAGCAGCTTTTGTCAACCGATCCACCACCACTAAAATGGTATTGTGACCGCCCGAGACTGGCAACTCCACAATAAAATCCATTGAGATGGATCCCCAAGGGCGAGATGGAACAGGTAACGGTTGGAGGAGTCCCGTAGGAGCCACACGAGGGACCTTGCACCGGGCACAAACCACACATGAGTGGACATAGTCCTTTACATCCTTTAAACAGGTAGGCCACCAGAAAAAACGGCTCAGAAATTCCTGCGTCTTCTGTACCCCCCTATGACCAGCCAACACGGAGTCATGGACCAACTTGAGAACCCGAAGTCTTACGGCCTCCGGGACATAAATGCGTCGCTCTCTCAACCCCACACCATTCCGAAGAACAAGAGTTACATCATTCGGGGGGGCAGCAAGAAATACGTCACCATCATAGGCCAGCTTGATGTCCTTCCACAAGTCCTGGTCCTGGATTACTCCAACGAAATTGGCATCCGATAACACGGTCTGAGACGGGGTTCCAGGCACGGAGTCCACGGCGTGGATTCGGGACAAGGCATCGGCTTTCCCATTACGTGAACCTGGACGGTATGTAACGATAAAATTGAACTGGTTAAGGAATAAGCTCCAACGGGCTTGCCGTGGAGACAGGCACCTGGCAGACTTAAGAAATTCCAGGTTACGATGATCTGTGAGTACTATCACTTGCTGCGCAGCTCCCTGTAAGTGGTGTCTCCATTCCTTAAAAGCTGAAATAATCGCCAACAATTCCTTGTCCGCAATGTCATAGTTCCTTTCTGCAGGGGACAACCGGCGAGAAAAGAAAGCACACGGATGAAAGAGACTCTTGTCCCCAGTCCTTTGAGAAAGGATTGCCCCTAATGCATAGTCGGAAGCGTCGACTTCCACAATAAAGGGAAGTGCGGGATTCGGATGTACTAATATTGGCGCTAAGGTAAAACAAACCTTGAGACGATGGAAAGCTTCCTGGGCCTGGGCGGACCACACAAACTTCTGTTCTTTCTTGGTTAACAGAGTGATGGGACGGACGATCTCTGAAAAGTTACGGATAAAGCGTCGGTAAAAGTTGGCAAAACCGACAAAGCGTTGTACCTCTTTGATGTTTCCCGGTTCCGGCCAGTCTAGAATTGCTTGTATCTTGCCAGACTCCATGTTCAGTCCCTGAGGAGAGATGACATAACCTAAAAATTGTATTTGTGAGCAATGGAATTCGCATTTCTCCAGTTTAATGTACAGGTGGTTATCCCTCAGACGGGTAAGTACTGTCTTGACGTGCTCCTGGTGTTCCTGTAGGGAATCAGAAAAGATCAGGATATCATCCAAATAAATCACCATGAATTGGTCCATTATATCCCTAAAAATATCGTTAACTAGATGTTGGAAAGCCGCGGGAGCGTTACAAAGTCCAAAAGGCATCACTAGGTACTCATAATGTCCATACCGACATCTGAACGCTGTCTTCCACTCATCTCCGGGACGTATGCGAAGTAGATTATATGCCCCACGGAGATCCAATTTAGTGAATATCTTTGCCTGTTGGACTCTCTCCAATAGCTCAGGAATCAACGGTAACGGATACCGGTTCCGGATGGTTATTTTATTCAGTTCCCGGTAGTCAATGCAGGGTCTCAGAGTCCCCTCCTTCTTTTTAACGAAAAAGATGGGTGCCCCTGCTGGTGAGGTAGACGGGCGAATAAATCCCTTGGCTAGACTTTCATCGATGTACTCTTTTAGTGCTTCTAGCTCAGGTGCCGCCAACGGGTAGACATGACCAAACGGGATCTCCGCCCCTGGGAGTAAGTCTATGGGGCAATCATACGGTCTATGCGGGGGAAGCCGATCTGCTTTTCTTTTGTCGCATATATCAGCGAAGTCATGATAAACCGGGGGTAAAACAGGTACCTGTACAGTGCCCTCCGCATTCGGTGTTACTGGAACCGGTACAGTTGGACTAATGGTCGGACCACTCTGCGGTGGGAAGGATATTTCCTTAGTCTCCCAATCGATGACTGGATTTGTAGACCGTAGCCACGGAATTCCTAAAATAATCGGAAAATGAGGAGAAGAAATCAACATGAAAACAAGGGTCTCCTGCTGACCTGGCTTCATCACGCATTCTAGAGGTACTGTTTCCCAATCAACTGGTCCAGAAACTAACGGAGATCCGTCTACCATCTCCATGGTAACCGGTGAGGATCTTTGCTGAGTCCGGATACCGTGTTTCCTGGCAAAAGAAGAGTCCATGAAATTACCCCCTGCCCCAGAGTCTATCATTGCGGATGTAGGTATTAACTGTCCCTCCCACCGGATCTGAATGGGAAGCGAGCAATGGGTATCTTTCCCTTCTGAGTCCTTAGGTGATTTTGACATTACAGTCAAGGGAAATACCGCATCCAGGTGTCCACTTGCCTCAGAGATATCGGACTCTGCGTCCGTGTTGTCACACTCTGCCATGGCTGCCAATACCTTATTTGGGCGATTTGGACGTCTCGGGCAGTCGATCAAGAAATGGTCCGATTGACCGCAATAGAAACACAAACGCTCACGGAGCCGGTGTTCACGACGTTCGTTGGTCTCTCGCTTTTGCAGAGAGTCCACTTGCATAGCAACGTCCTCGGCCTCCCGTGGCGTCCTGAGAGCGGGTTCTCTGGAAGGAAACGCAAAGTTGGTTACCCGGTTTACAGCTGCCCATTTTTCCTGTCTACGTTCCGTCAAGCGGGTATCAATACGCACACAGTGTTGGAGAAACAGTTCAAAATCCCCTGGAGATTCGGAACGAGCTAACTCGTCCTTGATGGTACCGGACAAACCTTTTCTGAACACTGACAATAATGCATTGTTTCCCCAGTCGGTGTCTACCACTAACCTCCTGAACTCAGTGGCGTATTCAACGACAGACCGCTTTCCCTGACGTAAGGAAAGGAGAGCCGATTCAGCGGTCGCACGGCGATTCGGATCATCAAACATTTGTGCCATTGCGGTCAGAAAGTCATCCAGGTGATTTAAACGGATATCCCGATTCTCTATCATAGGATTAGCCCAAGCCAGTGCTCGTGAGGTTAATAACATGATTATACATAACACTTTTGACCGGTCAGAACGGTAATAATCAGCATGTACATCAAAGAATAGTATACACTGGTTGACAAAACCACGAAACTGACTACGATCACCATTGAAACGAAATGGGGGTAACCTAGGCATACCGGCAGCTGATACGGACGTAGTGGGGACGGTTTCCTGAGCCTCCACTCTGACTTGCAAATCCTGAATAGCCGGACCCAGTACCTGGTGATCATGGCCCAGCTGTGCCTCCACATCTCTAAGTTTAGTTTGTACCGCCTCCATCTCCTGCTGCAAGGAGTTGATCATGGAAAAGAGCTGATCTACTCGTGTCTCAGTCATTGCCCCAGCGAAATCCTTTTTAGGGCCTGAGTATAATGTAATACTATTGTATGTTCTGAGGATTTCGATAGCGTTAGGGCAATGACAACCAGAGACGAGTTCTTGGTACAGAGATGTTTATAATATGTAACCACGATAGGTACACAAACGGAACAAACACAGTAAAACAATAACACACGAAATACCTTCCCGAATCGGAGCGAAGGGAATTCCCGGGGCCACGCACCGGACTCCCCCAGGGAGACCACCAAGAGCGAACCCCTATACAGGGACTGTCTGGCAATCACCCCGGAAGGCCTAAATGCGCAGCAGCCGGGACACAAGGGGCAAGTGGTAAAGTCCAGAAGTGTCCGTACGGGATGATAGTCCAGAGTGGTTACGAACCGGAAGGAACCGGGCAGAAGTGCTGACCAAAGACGGCAGACGGAGTCCGGGCACAGCTTGATGAAACCGGGTAAAGTCCAGAGTCGGTGTCGGTAGTCTTTCAGGAGGATCCAAATGGCAATCAGGAAATAGGAGCAGCAAAGCAGGAGCACACAGCAAGCAGTATACTCAGGCACTGGACTAGGCTTAGAGGCGGCCTTTTAAGCAGCTGGACAGGAAGTAGGGCAACAGAACAGTAAACTCCATGTTAACCGAGGGCAAGCTCTTTCAAAAGAGAACTGGAAATCCCGGAAACCTGACACCCTTACTGCTCGGTCTACAGTTTCTTTCAAACAATAAAAAACACACTTGGCTAAGAGCCAGTCATGGAGATAGATGTAACTGACTTGCTGTCCAGTTATTTAGTCTCTAAGTGCACTCATGACATTTTAATTAGAAACAGCAGCCGGATATCAAGAGATCCTTTGAGTCTCATCATCATCGTCATTCTGACCTTGACAGTAACACTACCACTGTACTCTGGGGAGCGGCTTCTCCCAGCTCCTCACTCACTGGGAGCTTCTTATGTTCTGCCTGTCAGTTCTGCCCTGCACTTCCTCCTTCACTGACTTCCCCCCTCCCACCACTCTGTCTGACCCCTAGGTGGACTGCCCTATTCCAGCTTAAGCAGCCCACTGCTGTGCCTGACAGGTGTGGTGCAAGGTGTATCTAGGATTTGTGAATGCTGGTGGAGGCAGTACTGCAGGTTAAGTTCCCAGAACCATGGGGGGTTGAATCCTGCATTGAAGGGAAAGATTGTGCAGAACCCTGTGATGACCCGAATAGTCCCGGAGCGTCACAATACCCCTTCTCTTTCAGGGTGGTGTTGGTGCACTAGCTGCGTTGGCCACTTCTTCCTCTGCCTTGTTCTTCCATTGAGCCCCCGCTGTCCGGTGGGAACGACGTGGGTAGTGCCTCTATCAGTATTCACGCATTTTCCAATCCTGCTCCAGTCACGGAAGTAATGATGCTACATTGTCCTTTTAGCGTGAAACCAACAGGGTGGCCACCCAGTAATCAGCACTAGTCCCAATCCTGGCAACTCGGCGGTCATTGTGTAGGTACAGCAGCACGTATTGGCTCATGTGTGCTAGGCTGCCCAGAGGCAATAACAAGTTGTTCTTGATCGGATGTGTGTTTGGTTGGGCCCTCTATATCACCCCAGCTATGCTCCAGTGATGCCCCTAAGCAAATTTAATTGCCACCCTTCTGTGAAGACAGTTCCACTACCACCTCCTCATCCTCCTCCAAAACTGTCCCCTGTCTGGAAATTTGCCTGCTGTCTGTACAGGGACCTGTTACGAGGGGGACCCGGGGAAGCGTGCCAAGATGGTATAGAGACAGCTTCCGCCAGTCAAGGTCCACTGTGCGGTGTAGGGGGCCGCTGCTATGGTTATTGAAGAGTGAGCGGGTTGCTGCTGACGATCGTCTGCTACGTCACAGACGATCTGCGTACACTGGCCCGCCCTAACCCGTGAGGGTTGTATGGCACAGGGCTCACAGCTCAGTGTACTTGTTGCATGAGGAAGCACAGTGGTGCCCGCGCACGTGTGCCCAGAGGAAAGTCACAGAAACGTGGCACGAGGGTAGCACAGCGGTGCCCACACACGTGTGCCTCAAAAACCAGGTGAGTCCGAAGGAGTACCGAGGAGCTCACCTAGGGCAGGAACACGGCCTGCAAACAAGTAACTGCCGGGGCAGCAAGGGCAGGAACATGGCCTGCAAACAAGGTACTGCCGGAGCAGCAAGGGCAAAGCTCACAAGTAGACAAAAATGCCTGTACAGCGGCGTAGCAGCACGCTGCCAGTCATCCAACAATAGAGGACGGTCGCGCGCCACCATATTGCCAAGAGGAGCTTTTAAGGAGGCGCAGCTCCACCCAAGGGTGGGCGCGAGGCGAAGATGACAGCCTTGGCCCAATTAGGGTCCACGACGTCCCAGCCCGGCCAGTCAGGGTTCACCACATCACCAGCCTCGTCATCAAGCCGTGTGATGTCAGTGGGCGAATCAGAACATGCCACGTAGTGCACATGCTCATCTTCCCGCCTCTGGGACATAGAAGCAGGATCCTCGGTTTCACAATGTGCAAGGATAACGGAAGTCTTATTGCTTCCCTGAGTAGTTAAGCTCTGCACATTGCGTAGTCTCCCAGACCTTTGGCGCTGCTGAGCAGCAGGGCTCATGGCAGGCAAGGAATGGGAGACCGCTTCATTTCTTGCAATAGGAGAACCACGAGGTGCAACACTCCTGCTGCCTCTCTGAGCAGGCATCCCCTGCATATTGCGCAATCTCCCAGACCCACAGCGCTGCTGAGCAGGAGGGCTCGTGGCAGGCAAGGAATGGGAGACCACATCATTCCTTGCAACAGGGGAGCCACGAAGTGTAACAGGGACCCACCCTTGGAGTCCTGTGTGGACGACAACCCTGATAATGGTGTCAATGTTCCCTGTTCTTCCTGCTCCTCTTCTTCCTGTGTCACCAACTCATCTATTCTGGCTTCAAGCAGGCATATAAGTGGGATAGTAATGCTGATTATGGCATAATCAGCACTGGCTATGTTGCTGGACTATTCAAAGCAGCGCAACACTGCACACATAGTCACACATGGAGGCCCACTCGATGGTGGTGAAGTGG
The DNA here is from genome assembly GCF_048569485.1 of Anomaloglossus baeobatrachus. Lineage (NCBI taxonomy): Eukaryota > Metazoa > Chordata > Amphibia > Anura > Aromobatidae > Anomaloglossus > Anomaloglossus baeobatrachus. The sequence continues at coordinate 116,127,193 of NC_134358.1, read as the reverse complement.
TGTTGTTCCACATAAGTGACTCAGGTATGGTTAGCAGTCTCTCCAGCCAGTGGCGTAGCAAAGGGGGGCGGAGACGGTGGTCCGCCCCAGGGGGACGGCATTTTGGGGGTAAAAAATAAATAGAAAGCTTATAAAAAAGGGCCATCCGCAGCTGCATTCCTGATCATCTTTAAGCCCTTAACGACCCATGACGTACTGTGTACGTCATGGTGACATGATACTTAACGACCCATGATGTACGCAGTACGTCATGGCGAAATTGCGGCCCCGGTGGCTGCGATCGGTGTGCAACAACCCTAGATTCGGGGAGGAGGGGACCTCTGCCTGACCTTAGGAGGGGTGGTGTCTCCCCCCCAGACCTACGGAGGCTGTGATTGTCTGACGAACGCCGCTCAGCCAATCACAGCCACTGTGATGTTTCAGCCATTGAAAATGGCTGAAACATTGAAATCCAGCCATGATCAGTGCAGCTATAGCACTGATCATTGGCTGGAGCTGGGTAAACTTTGTTTCACCCGCCCGCAGCTCTGATTGGAGAGATCGGCCTTGTGACCGATCTCTCCAATCACCTTGGATCTGGGGCCAGTGACCTGTAGGTGACCACTCCCCTCAGCTTCACTCCATCCGTGAAAGCTGAGGAGAGTGATCCCTGCAAGTGCCTTTTGGTAAGTGCCCCCGATCCACCACTGCACTTGATCAGCCCCCGCAGCAGCGTCAGCAGCAGTAGTCACCGCCCCCGATCCACCGCCGCTACTGCCTCCGTTCTGCCACAGCTCTCCTCCATCTGCTGCCCCCTCTCCATCCGCTACCGCTCTCCCCATCAGCCGCTGCCCGCCTTCATCCGCCACCGCTCTCCCCATCAGCCGCTGCCCCCCTTCATCCGCCACTGCTCTCCCCATCAGCCACTGCCCCCCTTCATCCGCCACTGCTCTCCCCATCAGCCACTACCCCCTCCCTGATCTGCTGCCCACTCTCTCCCATCTCTCACTCTCCTGCATCTGCTGCCCCCTCCCCCACCTTGCGCCCTCCTGCATCTGCTGCCCTCTCCCCCACCTCTCACCCTCCTCCATCTGCTGCCTCCTCCATCTGCTGTGATCCTGCTGTCGACTGTAGATCCATCCTGTAAGGTAGCTATCACCAATCTCACCTTCTACCCTCCCTTTTCCCCCTCACCCCTCGCCAATGGAGGGGGGCGGCAAATTTGACGACCGCCCCGGGTGGCAAAAGCAGTTGCTGCGCCACTGTCTCCAGCATATGCAAGGTGGAGTTTCCCCTTGTAGGCACATTGCATATGAGGTGGAGAGCTGGATGACCGAAGTGATGCTGCACCACAGACAGGCGAGCAGCAGAGCAAGAACACCGAAAGTGCACAGAGACTGAACAGTTGAAATGAACAAGCGATCGGACACTACAGTGATAAAGTCCCCTAGGGAGACTAGTAAAACAAGTAAAAAATGTTTTTAAAAATATAAGAAAAAAGTTCAAATGACCCCTCATTCGCCGTATTGAAAATAAAAGTTAAAAAAATAAAAAATATACAGATATTTGGTATTGCCACATTCAGAAATGCCTGATCTATCAAAGTATGACGTCAATTAATCTGATCGGTACACGGCGTGGCAAGAAAAAAAATTCAAATGCAAAAATGATGCTATTTGGTTATTTCCAAATGCAATAACAGGCAATCAAAATAGTATCATTTAAAACATTAGCTCAAGACACAAAAAATAAGCCATTACTGAACCCCAGATGCCAAAAAATGAGAACACTATGGGTCTTGGAAAATGGTGACAATGCGCTACTTTTTTTTTGGGCAAACTTCTGAATTTTTTTAACCCCTTAGATAAGTAAAAGTATACATTTGGTATCTACGAACTTGTATCGACACGAGGCACCATACCGACACATCAGTTTTACCATAAAGTGAACACTGTTAATAAAAGACCCCAAAAATTACTGTGCAATTGCACTTTTTTTGCAATCTCACCACGCTTTTTCGGCGTTTCCAGTACACTGTCATAAAACAAATTATTTCTTTCTAAACTACAACTCGGTCAACAAAACTTAAGCCCCCATATGGCCATATTGAAGGAAAAATAAAAAAACAAATTGGCTCTCGGAAGAAGGGGAGAGAAAAACGAAAATGGGAAATCGCCCATGGTTGAAGGGGTTAATTTGGCTCATCTGGCAAACTGATTTTATCACAGTTGTGTGAGATTAAGTTCAGCGATCCAAAAGCCCTGAGACACAATACCATCTATAAACTTATTTGAAAAACAAAAAGAGAAATCTTTATGACACTTAGGGGTACTTTGCACACTACAACATCGCAAGCCGATTGCTGCGATGCCGAGCGCGATAGTCCCCGCCCCCGTCGCAGCTGCGATATCTTGTGATAGCTGCCGTAGCGAACATTATCGCTACGGCAGCTTCACATGCACTCACCTGCCCTGCGACGTCGCTCTGGCCGGCTAACCGCCTCCTTCCTAAGGGGGTGGGTCGTGCTGAGTCACAGCGACGTCACACGGCAGGCGGCCAATAGAAGCAGAGGGGCAGAGATTAGCGGGTTGTAAACATCCCGCCCACCTCCTTCCTTCTTCATTGCAGCCGGGACGCAGGTAAGGTGATGTTCCTCGCTCCTGCGGCTTCTCACACAGTGATGTGTGCTGCCGCAGGAACGAGGAACAACAAACATCGTAACATCGGTCCTTCCGAAATTATGGAAATGACTGATGCTACACCGATGATATGATTTCGACACTTTTGCGCTCGTTAATCATATCAAAAACGATTTACACACTCCGATGTTGACAGCGACGCCGGATGTGCGTCACTTTCGATTTGACCCCACTGACATCGCACCTGAGATGTCGTAGTGTGCAAAGTACACCTTAGGGTGCGTGTCCACGATCAGTGTTTGCTGTGTTCTGGATGCAGCATATTTTCGCTGCATCCAAAACACTGCATTGTACAGTACAAGCAAAGTGGATGGATTTCTAGAAATCCCATGCCCACTGTGCGTGTAGTACCCGCAACGTAATATCAAGAGTGAGAAAAAACGGGCACCGCTAATCCAAGAAGAATGCTGCTGTTTGTTCGTTCCCAGAAAGGATAGGAACCGGGTGCACATCCTAGGGCGTAGACCATGTGTAAATCCAGAAGGAGACAGAATCAGGCAGCACTCAGCGGCATCCAGATGAAGAATTTAAACAAAAAAAAATCCATACCAGAGGGTACAGGTGGTGGGGGAGGGTGAGGACAAACTCACAACGTCCGGCACCACCTGAACCCTCTGGTATGAATTTTTTTTATTCAATTCTTCATCTGGATGCCACTGAGTGCCGCCTTATTCTGTCTCCTTCTGGATTTACCTGCAACGTAAACTGACCTGCGGTGCGGCTTTCCAAGCCGCAAACATGTCAATTATTTGCTGAGGAGTATCAAGCATTCTCCGTAGGGAGAACACAAGCAAGCGACTGCAGCTTCCCAAACCCTGATTGTGGGCACATGCAGCTGTGGTCTCCTGCGTTCTCCTGCAGAGGGGACTCGCAGCCCTGCATGTCAGGACCTGCTGCATCCAGGACACAGTTGGTTATGATAATGGGCATATGGGGGGTGACCTGGGCCCTAAAAACCTCCCCGAAGACTTGTGATCTTGCATTGTGGATGTGCATTTGAATGTTATGTCATTTCATCTGATGTGGAATAATTAATGTGAATTGTGGTGGATTATGTCACAGTCCCATCAGCTACCGCTAGGTGGCGCTGAGCTCCCCAGGTTTGGCCAGGAGTTTCAGAAAGAGAGGTACAGTGGTGGAGCTGCTAGGGCAAATGAGATAGTCCAGCCCACAGTTGCAGAGTATGTTAAAAAGGAGGGGGAGAGACAAAGGACAGGAGATGGGACAAAAAGAAGAAGAGGGAAGCTGATCAGAGAGAGCGGTTTCTGAGTGCTAGGAATGAGCGCTTCTGCGGCCAATTGGGCAGGCGTGATGAACACAGATGCAAAGTGTGGTGCCTTATCTCAGGGACAGCCATTGTGAGTACAGATTCTGGGGACTCCCGAGGTGAAACTCAATGCAGCCAAAATGCCCAAACTCGTAGTGGGAAGTGCCGCTACTCTAGGAAGCCGGTGGCACCCTGTGACAGCCGTTCTAGGAGGAGTTATTTTCCAATATGTAGCCTGTCCGGTAATAAAGTGGTGCCTCTCCTATGGAGAAGAAGGTTTATATGAAAAAGTTATATGTAACAAAGCTCAATTGTTGGATAGAAGCCCTGCATCTGACTGATTTCTCGGGACAAAAACCTACAGCAGGGGTAATAGATCAGCGGACCCTAAGAGAATGCACCCCATCGTCTCCACCATACACTCCAAACTGTATTCATTTAGCGCGTCGGCCGGGTACACGACTACAACCCCTGGCCTCGGCGGATCCCCCGACCGACCCTACAGGCACATACTCTTAAGGCCCCGTCACACACAGAGATAAATCTTTGGGAGATCTGTGGTTGCAGTGAAATCATGGACAAATTGTTCCATTTGTACACAGCCACAAACCTGGCACTGATTGTCCACAATTTCACTGCAACCACAGATCTGCTGCAGATTTATCTCTGTGTGTGACAGGGCCTTTAGTCATTTGGAACATGGTGTATAGGTATATAACATTTTTCTGGAAAGGAAATATACAATATGGGGCATTTACCTTCGATCTTTTAAGACCATAGTAATGTGCCATGGTGAATGGTGTTTTCTTTATATCTTTAATTATTACAACTTGTTTGTAAACCCGTGGCACATTCTTTGATTTATATGAAAATTAAATGTGATAAACTTCTACAAATATTCTTGTAAATTGTGTCAGAAACATTTTTATATAAACCAGCTTTCCTTTAAGGATTATTGGTCCTTTAACAGTTATAAGGAATGGGCTAGTAGCCAAGTCTACTTAGATGAAAGATGAAGCCATTTGAATGGATTCCTGCTGTAAGAGGAATGCAAATGAACTTTTATGATGAAATCAGAAAGTCGTCCAGCTCTTAATGAACGCAACAACTAATCAAGTTTTTGAAGAAAATTCATTTCATCCTATTCCCAGTGACCTTTTTTCTCACACTTCGAGGTTTCAAATTCCAGAGCTCAGAATAATAATTTACCAGTGAAGTTCTTCATATTCTTATTAACATCTTTAGATATATTTTTAGGTGTTGCCATATTAATGAAGATGGTTTTTAATGTAATGATAAATTGTAAAGGACCGACCTTATCCCACTGTACTTAAATCACCAAGGCACTGTACAGTTTTGAGATTTTAGATTTGTGGCTAATCTAAAAAAAAAACCTCTAGAGCCTGTTATTGGGTGACCCTTAGTGAAATCCAGTGAGATCCAGTGACCCTTAGTGAGATCCAGTGACCCTTAGTGAAAGGTGGGATATGTAGTGAGTAGAGTTGAGCGCGGTTCGTGGTTCGTGGTTCTCCAGTTCTAGGCTCGAGTGATTTTGGGGCATGTTCTAGATCGAACTAGAACTCGAGCTTTTTGCAAAAGCTCGATAGTTCTAGAAACGTTCGAGAACGGTTCTAGCAGCCAAAAAACAGCTAAATCATAGCTTGGTTTCTGCTGTAATAGTGTAAGTCACTCTGTGAATCAAACTATTATCACATTTCAGTGTATAGTGTGCGTGAACAGCGCCTTCAGATCACTGCTGTTTCTATAATGGCGATCGCCATTTTTTTTTTTTTTTCTTGTCTTCCTTCCCTAAGCGCGCGCGTCTTGTGGGGCGGGCCAGCATGTCAGCCAATCACAGACACACACACAGCTAAGTGGACTTTGAGCCAGAGAAGCAACGGCATGTGTGATAGGATCTGCATGTCACATGTCCCTGCATTATAAAACCGGACATTTTCTTCACGGACGCCATTATCTGCCTTCTGCGTCTTTGGTGTCAGACATCACTGTCGCAGCTCCGTCTTGAGTCCTATCGCTGATACAGCTGTATGCTCTGCATACACAGCGTTAGACAGCTTAGGGAGAGCACTTTATAGCAGTCCTTTTAAGGGCTCAAACCGGCAGGGTCAGAGTTAAGGTGACAGGTCCTGAAAACAGCGCCAGCGTCTGTGCAGCCAAGGTCAGGGATTTCCTCCCTGCATTTCACCATTAGGAGGGAATAGAAAGGCAGGCTTCCATTCCTCTACCCAGAGCACCACAATCCTGCCACTGTACCCTCTTGTCCTCTGCACACTCCAACTCATAACTAAGCCATTATACTAGCAAACACTCAGTGTACCTAGTGGCATCCTATCTGTGGCTATTGGACTTTGCTATAGTCCCACTAGTGCAAAGACATTTGCAGAGCACGTCTGCCTGCATTGCACACTCCAACAAATTATAACTAAGCCATTATACTAGCAAACACTCAGTGTACCTAGTGGCATCCTATACGTGGCTATTGGACTTTGCTATAGTCCCACTAGTGCCAAGACATTTGCAGAGCGCATCTGCCTGCGTTGCACACTCCAACTAATTATAACTAAGCCATTATACTAGCAAACACTTAGTGTACCTAGTGGCATCCTATACGTGGCTATTGGACTTTGCTATAGTCCCACTAGTGCCAAGACATTTGCAGAGTGCATCTGCCTGCGTTGCACACTCCAACTAATTATAACTAAGCCATTATACTAGCAAACACTCAGTGTACCTAGTGGCATCCTATACGTGGCTATTGGACTTTGCTATAGTCCCACTAGTGCCAAGACATTTGCAGAGCGCATCTGCCTGCGTTGCACACTCCAACTAATTATAACTAAGCCATTATACTAGTAAACACTTAGTGTACCTAGTGGCATCCTATACGTGGCTATTGGACTTTGCTTTAGTCCCACTAGTGCCAAGACATTTGCAGAACGCATCTGCCTGCGTTGCACACTCCAACTAATTATAACTAAGCCATTATACTAGCACACACTCAGTGTACCTAGTGGCATCCTATACGTGGCTATTGGACTTTGCTATAGTCCCACTAGTGCCAAGACATTTGCAGAGCGCATCTGCCTGCGTTGCACACTCCAACTAATTATAACTAAGCCATTATACTAGCAAACACTTAGTGTACCTAGTGGCATCCTATACGTGGCTATTGGACTTTGCTTTAGTCCCACTAGTGCCAAGACATTTGCAGAACGCATCTGCCTGCGTTGCACACTCCAACTAATTATAACTAAGCCATTATACTAGCACACACTCAGTGTACCTAGTGGCATCCTATACGTGGCTATTGGACTTTGCTATAGTCCCACTAGTGCCAAGACATTTGCAGAGCGCATCTGCCTGCGTTGCACACTCCAACTAATTATAACTAAGCCATTATACTAGCACACACTCAGTGTACCTAGTGGCATCCTATACGTGGCTATTGGACTTTGCTATAGTCCCACTAGTGCCAAGACATTTGCAGAGCGCATCTGCCTGCGTTGCACACTCCAACTAATTATAACTAAGCCATTATACTAGCACACACTCAGTGTACCTAGTGGCATCCTATACGTGGCTATTGGACTTTGCTATAGTCCCACTAGTGCCAAGACATTTGCAGAGCGCATCTGCCTGCGTTGCACACTCCAACTAATTATAACTAAGCCATTATACTAGCAAACACTCAGTGTACCTAGTGGCATCCTATACGTGGCTATTGGACTTTGCTATAGTCCCACTAGTGCCAAGACATTTGCAGAGTGCATCTGCCTGCGTTGCACACTCCAACTAGTTATAACTAAGCCATTATACTAGCAAACACTTAGTGTACCTAGTGGCATCCTATACGTGGCTATTGGACTTTGCTTTTGTCCCACTAGTGCCAAGACATTTGCAGAACGCATCTGCCTGCGTTGCACACTCCAACTAATTATAACTAAGCCATTATACTAGCACACACTCAGTGTACCTAGTGGCATCCTATACGTGGCTATTGGACTTTGCTATAGTCCCACTAGTGCCAAGACATTTGCAGAGCGCATCTGCCTGCGTTGCACACTCCAACTAATTATAACTAAGCCATTATACTAGCACACACTCAGTGTACCTAGTGGCATCCTATACGTGGCTATTGGACTTTGCTATAGTCCCACTAGTGCCAAGACATTTGCAGAGCGCATCTGCCTGCGTTGCACACTCCAACTAATTATAACTAAGCCATTATACTAGCACACACTCAGTGTACCTAGTGGCATCCTATACGTGGCTATTGGACTTTGCTATAGTCCCACTAGTGCCAAGACATTTGCAGAGCGCATCTGCCTGCGTTGCACACTCCAACTAATTATAACTAAGCCATTATACTAGCAAACACTTAGTGTACCTAGTGGCATCCTATACGTGGCTATTGGACTTTGCTATAGTCCCACTAGTGCCAAGACATTTGCAGAGCGCATCTGCCTGCGTTGCACACTCCAACTAATTATAACTAAGCCATTATACTAGCAAACACTTAGTGTACCTAGTGGCATCCTATACGTGGCTATTGGACTTTGCTTTAGTCCCACTAGTGCCAAGACATTTGCAGAACGCTTCTGCCTGCGTTGCACACTCCAACTAATTATAACTAAGCCATTATACTAGCACACACTCAGTGTACCTAGTGGCATCCTATACGTGGCTATTGGACTTTGCTATAGTCCCACTAGTGCCAAGACATTTGCAGAGCGCATCTGCCTGCGTTGCACACTCCAACTAATTATAACTAAGCCATTATACTAGCAAACACTTAGTGTACCTAGTGGCATCCTATACGTGGCTATTGGACTTTGCTTTAGTCCCACTAGTGCCAAGACATTTGCAGCACGTCTGCCTGCGTTGCACACTCCAACTAATTATAACTAAGTTACATTGTCAGGGATATTTATTCTTTATTATTCTGCTGTTAATAAAGCTAGACCACCACTGCAATCTTCACCACCTCTCAATTTTTACTACCACATTTTCAGTCCACAATCTTGTCGCAATCAACATGAGTGGCAAAATGACAGATGCTGGTGGAAAGGGGAAGAGGCGTGGTGGAAAAGGCAAAAAAGGTTTTGTCAGTGGGGAAGGTGGCAAAGCTCCATTATCATCTGCTGCAGATAGACCATCTACTAGCAAAAGTAAGATGTCTACTACTTATTGTGGACAATCCGATGTGCTCCCTTTTTTACGGACACGAACAAGAGGAACAAAGGTAGATGATGGGCAAAAAAGGAAAATGCTTGAATGGATCTCAAGTGGTCCAACAAGTGCCCTCTCAGCCACTTCAAGTACCGCATCCAAAAAACACCAGTCCTCTGAGTTGTCATCCCAATCACACTTGATTTCTCCCAGCTCTGAAGTCTCCATCAGCCCTGCACAGTATGGTGGAACTGAGATGGCTGAGTCTGCAGAGCTGTTCAGTCACACTATAGCCTGGGAATCAGAGGTCTGCTCCCAAGCTACAGTGAGTACAGAACAGGAAATGGTCTGCAGTGATGCCCAGAACCTTTGTGACTCTGATTCAGGCCGTGAGGACCAAGTTTCTGAGCATAATGTTGACCCTTTGTCACAAACTGTAACACCTGTGGTTATAGACAATGAGGAACATACTGATGAAGATGAGACGCAGATACCCGATTGGGATGACAACTTAAATATTCGGTCAGGGCAAGAAGAGGCTCGGTCTGAGGGGGAGGGGAGTGCAAACACAACAATTGATGATGACGTTCTAGATCCCACCTACTGTCAACCCCCAGTCAGGCACTCGAGGAGGTCAACAGAGGCGGTGGAGGAGGATGCAACCGACGACGAAGTTACCTTGCGCCTTCCTGGACAGAGTCGGAGCACTGGTAGCACGTCTACAACTGCATCCTCAGCCACCACTCTGCCTATGAGCATTATTCGGGGTGGATCAACAGGTCGCATGGCCTCTAAGCCTTGCCTAGCCTGGTCCTTTTTTCACATCGAAAAAGATCGCCCAACTCATGTGATATGTAACATTTGTCATGATTCTGTTAGTAGAGGTCAAAACCTCAGCAGTTTGACAACTTCTTCCATGAATCGTCACATGACTAAATATCATAAGTCCCGGTGGGAAGCTCACCGTGCTGCAATGCGGCCTAGCGGAGCGAACCATCCACCGCCCACCCCTTCCAGTGCATCCGCGCGCTCTTCATCTTCTAGGACTGTGGGGACAGCTGTCACACCTGTTTTTCCACGCAAAACTTCCACCACTGTAACCGCAACAGGCAGTTTGCTTGTAAGGTCGTCAGTTGGTTTGGAAGGGGAAACAAGTGAGTGTGTACAGCTCTCTCAGACATCGATAGCACCAACGTTGGATGAAGGCAACATCATGTCTCCGCCTGCACTTTCCTCACAAAACTGCATTTTTCCAGGGACACCCTACTCAACACCGTCTACACACAGCAGCCAGATCTCTGTCCCTCAGATGTGGTCAAATAAAAGGCCACTTCCTCCGACCCATGACAAAGCTAAGAGGTTGACTCTATCCCTCTGTAAGCTGTTGGCTACCGAAATGCTGCCTTTCCGCCTAGTGGACACACAGGATTTTAGAGACCTTATGTCTGTCGCTGTGCCCCAGTACCAGATGCCTAGTCGCCACTACTTCTCTAAGAAAGGTGTGCCCGCGCTACACCAGCATGTCGCACACAACATCACCGCTTCCTTGAGAAACTCTGTGTGTGAACGGGTGCATTTCACCACCGATACTTGGACCAGTAAGCATGGACAGGGACGTTACATGTCGCTGACTGGGCACTGGGTAACTATGGTGATAGATGGTGAAGGGTCTGCTGCACAAGTCTTGCCGTCCCCACGACTTGTGTGTCAATCCTCTGTCTGTCCAAGTTCCGCCACTGCTTCTGCATCCTCCACCTCATTTGGGTCCTCCACCTCCGCCCCAAGCCTGCCTGGTCAGGCCACCAGCGTTCTCACTGCGCAGAAGGAATCACGCACCCCTCATTACTATGCTGGCAGCAGAGCGCAACGGCATCAGGCGGTCTTTAGCTTGACATGTCTTGGTAATAAGAGTCACACAGCTGAGGAGTTGTGGTCAGCTCTGCGGTCCGAGTTTAATAAATGGTTGTCTCCACTCAACCTGCAGCCTGGTAAGGCCGTGTGCGACAATGCTGCAAACCTGGGTGCGGCCCTTCGCCTGGGCAAGGTGACACACGTACCTTGTATGGCTCACGTGTTGAACCTTGTCGTGCAGCAATTTTTAACACACTATCCCGGCCTAGATGGCCTTCTGAACAGGGCACGAAAACTGTCTGCTCACTTCCGCCGTTCAAGCGCCGCAGCTGAGCGACTTGCATCGCTCCAGAAGTCTTTCGGCCTGCCGGTTCATCGCCTGAAATGCGATGTGGCGACACGCTGGAATTCAACTCTCCACATGTTACAGCGACTGTGGCAGCACCGCAGAGCCCTGGTGCAATACGTCATGACGTATAGCCTGGGCCAACGAGATGCAGAGGTGGGGCAGATCACCCTGATGGAGTGGTCTCAGATCAAGGACCTATGCACCCTTCTGCACAGTTTCGACATGGCGACGAATATGTTTAGCGCTGACAATGCCATTATCAGCATGACGATTCCAGTCATTTACATGCTGGAGCACACGCTAAACACTATTCGGAGTCAGGGGGTGGGACAACATGAAGGGGAGGAACTACAGGAGGATTCATATGCGCAAGGGACAACAACATCACCAAGGTCCAGACGTTCATCATCACCAACGCAGCAGGCATGGGACCAAGGGGGACAGGGATCGACAAGGGCGCATAGTAGCAGGCGAAATGTTGAGCAAGGTGCAGGAGAACATGAAGAAATGGAGGACGAACTGTCCATGGACATGGAAGACTCAGCGGATGAGGGAGACCTTGGTCAAATTTCAGTTGAAAGAGGTTGGGGTCAGATGTCAGAGGAAGAAAGAACGGGTAGCACCTCTATGCCACAAACACAGCGTGGACTTGGTCCGCATGGCTGCGCAAGACACATGAGTGCCTTTTTGTTGCACTACCTCCAACATGACAGTCGTATTGTCAAAATTAGAAGTGATGATGACTACTGGATTGCCACACTATTAGATCCCCCGTACAAGTCCAAATTTTGTGACATAATTCCAGCCATAGAAAGGGACGCACGTATGCAGGAGTATCATCAGAAGCTGTTACTAGATCTTAGCTCGGCTTTTCCACCAAACAACCGTGCAGGTGCAGGGAGTGAATCTCCCAGTTGTAACTTGACAAACATGGGACGGTCTCGTCATCTTCAACAGTCTACCCGTACCAGTAGGACCGTATCTGGTGCCGGTAACAGCAATTTTATGGAATCTTTTCATAATTTTTTTAGACCCTCTTTTGCAAGGCCACCAGAGACAACAAGTCTGACACATAGTCAACGGCTGGAGAGGATGATACAGGAGTATCTCCAAATGAACATCGATGCCATGACTGTGCAACTGGAGCCTTGCTCCTTTTGGGCTTCAAACCTAGAAAAATGGCCAGAGCTCGCAACTTACGCCTTGGAGATTTTGTCGTGTCCAGCTGCCAGCGTTGTCTCTGAACGTGTATTCAGTGCTGCTGGGTGTGTGCTGACAGATAAGCGCACGCGTCTGTCCAGTGACAATGTGGACAGACTGACGTTCATCAAAATGAACAAGTCATGGATCCAGAAGGAATTTACTACCCCTGTGTCATCCTGGGGAGAGTAAATGCTTGTTGATTTGGAATGTGCTTGATGCAAATCAAAACATCCTGTTTGCAACTAGGGCACAAGTGCTGCCACTGAATGGGTGGGTGTGTGGGGCCCAATTTTTGGAAAAAAAGGGAGACTCCGCTTGGAGTAACCCTTGCTTGCTGTGTTTTTAAAAGAAGCCAAGATGAACAGAGCTGGGATCAGGAAAGACTTTGCTACCTACCCCGGTGTCATCCTGGGGACGGATAAGAATGGCGTATTTTTGAATGTGCTTGATGCAAATGTAGCTGTGAAGTGTACAACTAGGGCACAACTGCTGCCACTGAAGGGGTGGGTGTGTGTGGGGCCCAATTTTTGGAAAAAAGGGAGACTCCGCTTGGAGTAACCCTTGCTTACATTGTTTTTAAAAGAAGCCAAGATGAACAAGTCATGGGTCAGCAAAGACTTTGCTACCTACCCCGGTGTCATCCTGGGGATGGATAAGAATGGCGTATTTTTGAATGTGCTTGATGCAAATGTAGCTGTGAAGTGTACAACTAGGGCACAACTGCTGCCACTGAAGGGGTGGGTGTGTGTGGGGCCCAATTTTTGGAAAAAAGGGAGACTCCGCTTGGAGTAACCCTTGCTTGATGTGTTTTTAAAAGAAGCCAAGATGAACAGAGCTGGGATCAGGAAAGACTTTGCTACCTACCCCGGTGTCATCCTGGGGACGGATAAGAATGACGTATTTTTGAATGTGCTTGATGCAAATCTAGCTGTGAAGTGTACAACTGGGGCACAACTGCTGCCACTGAATGGGTGGGTGTGTGGGGCCCAATTTTTGGAAAAAAAGGGAGACTCCGCTTGGAGTAACCCTTGCTTGATGTGTTTTTAAAAGAAGCCAAGATGAACAGAGCTGGGATCAGGAAAGACTTTGCTACCTACCCCGGTGTCATCCTGGGGACGGATAAGAATGGCGTATTTTTGAATGTGCTTGATGCAAATGTAGCTGTGAAGTGTACAACTAGGGCACAACTGCTGCCACTGAAGGGGTGGGTGTGTGTGGGGCCCAATTTTTGGAAAAAAGGGAGACTCCGCTTGGAGTAACCCTTGCTTACATTGTTTTTAAAAGAAGCCAAGATGAACAAGTCATGGGTCAGCAAAGACTTTGCTACCTACCCCGGTGTCATCCTGGGGATGGATAAGAATGGCGTATTTTTGAATGTGCTTGATGCAAATGTAGCTGTGAAGTGTACAACTAGGGCACAACTGCTGCCACTGAAGGGGTGGGTGTGTGTGGGGCCCAATTTTTGGAAAAAAGGGAGACTCCGCTTGGAGTAACCCTTGCTTGATGTGTTTTTAAAAGAAGCCAAGATGAACAGAGCTGGGATCAGGAAAGACTTTGCTACCTACCCCGGTGTCATCCTGGGGACGGATAAGAATGACGTATTTTTGAATGTGCTTGATGCAAATCTAGCTGTGAAGTGTACAACTAGGGCACAACTGCTGCCACTGAAGGGGTGGGTGTGTGTGGGGCCCAATTTTTGGAAAAAAGGGAGACTCCGCTTGGAGTAACCCTTGCTTACATTGTTTTTAAAAGAAGCCAAGATGAACAGAGCTGGGATCAGGAAAGACTTTGCTACCTACCCCGGTGTCATCCTGGGGACGGATAAGAATGGCGTATTTTTGAATGTGCTTGATGCAAATGTAGCTGTGAAGTGTACAACTAGGGCACAACTGCTGCCACTGAAGGGGTGGGTGTGTGTGGGGCCCAATTTTTGGAAAAAAGGGAGACTCCGCTTGGAGTAACCCTTGCTTGATGTGTTTTTAAAAGAAGCCAAGATGAACAGAGCTGGGATCAGGAAAGACTTTGCTACCTACCCCGGTGTCATCCTGGGGACGGATAAGAATGACGTATTTTTGAATGTGCTTGATGCAAATCTAGCTGTGAAGTGTACAAAAAGGGCACAACTGCTGCCACTGAAGGGGTGGGTGTGTGTGGGGCCCAATTTTTGGAAAAAAAGGGAGACTCCGCTTGGAGTAACCCTTGCTTACATTGTTTTTAAAAGAAGCCAAGATGAACAGAGCTGGGATCAGGAAAGACTTTGCTACCTACCCTGGTGTCATCCTGGGGACGGTTAATTATGGCGTATTTTTGAATGTGCTTGATGCAAATCTAGCTGTGAAGTGTACAACTGGGGCACAACTGCTGCCACTGAATGGGTGGGTGTGTGGGGCCCAATTTTTGGAAAAAAAGGGAGACTCCGCTTGGAGTAACCCTTGCTTGCTGTGTTTTTAAAAGAAGCCAAGATGAACAGAGCTGGGATCAGGAAAGACTTTGCTACCTACCCCGGTGTCATCCTGGGGACGGATAAGAATGACGTATTTTTGAATGTGCTTGATGCAAATCTAGCTGTGAAGTGTACAACTGGGGCACAACTGCTGCCACTGAATGGGTGGGTGTGTGGGGCCCAATTTTTGGAAAAAAAGGGAGACTCCGCTTGGAGTAACCCTTGCTTGCTGTGTTTTTAAAAGAAGCCAAGATGAACAGAGCTGGGATCAGGAAAGACTTTGCTACCTACCCCGGTGTCATCCTGGGGACGGATAAGAATGACGTATTTTTGAATGTGCTTGATGCAAATCTAGCTGTGAAGTGTACAACTGGGGCACAACTGCTGCCACTGAATGGGTGGGTGTGTGGGGCCCAATTTTTGGAAAAAAAGGGAGACTCCGCTTGGAGTAACCCTTGCTTGATGTGTTTTTAAAAGAAGCCAAGATGAACAGAGCTGGGATCAGGAAAGACTTTGCTACCTACCCCGGTGTCATCCTGGGGACGGATAAGAATGGCGTATTTTTGAATGTGCTTGATGCAAATGTAGCTGTGAAGTGTACAACTAGGGCACAACTGCTGCCACTGAAGGGGTGGGTGTGTGTGGGGCCCAATTTTTGGAAAAAAGGGAGACTCCGCTTGGAGTAACCCTTGCTTACATTGTTTTTAAAAGAAGCCAAGATGAACAAGTCATGGGTCAGCAAAGACTTTGCTACCTACCCCGGTGTCATCCTGGGGATGGATAAGAATGGCGTATTTTTGAATGTGCTTGATGCAAATGTAGCTGTGAAGTGTACAACTAGGGCACAACTGCTGCCACTGAAGGGGTGGGTGTGTGTGGGGCCCAATTTTTGGAAAAAAGGGAGACTCCGCTTGGAGTAACCCTTGCTTACATTGTTTTTAAAAGAAGCCAAGATGAACAGAGCTGGGATCAGGAAAGACTTTGCTACCTACCCCGGTGTCATCCTGGGGACGGATAAGAATGACGTATTTTTGAATGTGCTTGATGCAAATCTAGCTGTGAAGTGTACAACTGGGGCACAACTGCTGCCACTGAATGGGTGGGTGTGTGGGGCCCAATTTTTGGAAAAAAAGGGAGACTCCGCTTGGAGTAACCCTTGCTTGCTGTGTTTTTAAAAGAAGCCAAGATGAACAGAGCTGGGATCAGGAAAGACTTTGCTACCTACCCCGGTGTCATCCTGGGGACGGATAAGAATGACGTATTTTTGAATGTGCTTGATGCAAATCTAGCTGTGAAGTGTACAACTGGGGCACAACTGCTGCCACTGAATGGGTGGGTGTGTGGGGCCCAATTTTTGGAAAAAAAGGGAGACTCCGCTTGGAGTAACCCTTGCTTGCTGTGTTTTTAAAAGAAGCCAAGATGAACAGAGCTGGGATCAGGAAAGACTTTGCTACCTACCCCGGTGTCATCCTGGGGACGGATAAGAATGACGTATTTTTGAATGTGCTTGATGCAAATCTAGCTGTGAAGTGTACAACTGGGGCACAACTGCTGCCACTGAATGGGTGGGTGTGTGGGGCCCAATTTTTGGAAAAAAGGGAGACTCCGCTTGGAGTAACCCTTGCTTACATTGTTTTTAAAAGAAGCCAAGATGAACAAGTCATGGGTCAGCAAAGACTTTGCTACCTACCCCGGTGTCATCCTGGGGATGGATAAGAATGGCGTATGTTTGAATGTGCTTGATGCAAATGTAGCTGTGAAGTGTACAACTAGGGCACAACTGCTGCCACTGAATGGGTGGGTGTGTGGGGCCCAATTTTTGGAAAAAAAGGGAGACTCCGCTTGGAGTAACCCTTGCTTGCTGTGTTTTTAAAAGAAGCCAAGATGAACAGAGCTGGGATCAGGAAAGACTTTGCTACCTACCCCGGTGTCATCCTGGGGACGGATAAGAATGACGTATTTTTGAATGTGCTTGATGCAAATCTAGCTGTGAAGTGTACAACTGGGGCACAACTGCTGCCACTGAATGGGTGGGTGTGTGGGGCCCAATTTTTGGAAAAAAAGGGAGACTCCGCTTGGAGTAACCCTTGCTTGCTGTGTTTTTAAAAGAAGCCAAGATGAACAGAGCTGGGATCAGGAAAGACTTTGCTACCTACCCCGGTGTCATCCTGGGGACGGATAAGAATGACGTATTTTTGAATGTGCTTGATGCAAATCTAGCTGTGAAGTGTACAACTGGGGCACAACTGCTGCCACTGAATGGGTGGGTGTGTGGGGCCCAATTTTTGGAAAAAAAGGGAGACTCCGCTTGGAGTAACCCTTGCTTACATTGTTTTTAAAAGAAGCCAAGATGAACAAGTCATGGGTCAGCAAAGACTTTGCTACCTACCCCGGTGTCATCCTGGGGATGGATAAGAATGGCGTATGTTTGAATGTGCTTGATGCAAATGTAGCTGTGAAGTGTACAACTAGGGCACAACTGCTGCCACTGAAGGGGTGGGTGTGTGTGGGGCCCAATTTTTGGAAAAAAGGGAGACTCCGCTTGGAGTAACCCTTGCTTGATGTGTTTTTAAAAGAAGCCAAGATGAACAGAGCTGGGATCAGGAAAGACTTTGCTACCTACCCCGGTGTCATCCTGGGGACGGATAAGAATGACGTATTTTTGAATGTGCTTGATGCAAATCTAGCTGTGAAGTGTACAACTAGGGCACAACTGCTGCCACTGAAGGGGTGGGTGTATGTGGGGCCCAATTTTTGGAAAAAAGGGAGACTCCGCTTGGAGTAACCCTTGCTTACATTGTTTTTAAAAGAAGCCAAGATGAACAGAGCTGGGATCAGGAAAGACTTTGCTACCTACCCCGGTGTCATCCTGGGGACGGATAAGAATGGCGTATTTTTGAATGTGCTTGATGCAAATGTAGCTGTGAAGTGTACAACTAGGGCACAACTGCTGCCACTGAAGGGGTGGGTGTGTGTGGGGCCCAATTTTTGGAAAAAAGGGAGACTCCGCTTGGAGTAACCCTTGCTTACATTGTTTTTAAAAGAAGCCAAGATGAACAGAGCTGGGATCAGGAAAGACTTTGCTACCTACCCCGGTGTCATCCTGGGGACGGATAAGAATGGCGTATTTTTGAATGTGCTTGATGCAAATGTAGCTGTGAAGTGTACAACTAGGGCACAACTGCTGCCACTGAAGGGGTGGGTGTGTGTGGGGCCCAATTTTTGGAAAAAAGGGAGACTCCGCTTGGAGTAACCCTTGATTGCTGTGTTTTTTATAAATGATCCAAGCTGCACAGAGCTGGGATCAGGAAAGACTTAGCTACCTACCCTGGTGTCATCCTGGGGACGGTTAATTATGGCGTATTTTTGAATGTGCTTGATGCAAATCTAGCTGTGAAGTGTGCAACTGGGGCACAAGTGCTACCACTGAAGGGGTGGGTGTGTGTGTGGCCCAATTTTTGGAAAAAAGGGAGACTCCGCTTGGAGTCACCTTGCGGTGTTTTACATGATTTTAGAAGGGCGTGCCATGCCTATATCTGTGTGTCCTCCTCTTTTTCCTTGTCCAGCTGTTTTGTTTTCGCATGAGTATATGTCCTTGTCACTTTCCAATGTGTTTGAGTTGTTTGTCACCTTTAGGACACCTTTGAGGGTGTTTTCTAGGTGTTTTTCTGTGTTTGTGATTGCCTGCCATTGTTTCCTATGCAGTTCGAGTTCGGTTCGTCGAACGTTCGACGAACCGAACTCGAACGGGAGGTCCGTTCGGCGAACCAACCTCGAGCCGAACCGCGACCGGTTCGCTCATCTCTAGTAGTGAGAAATACCTGCTCCCTAGTTAGAGTAGTGAGCAAGGTAGAATCTGTGCCAGGTATCCTTAATATGAGTCTGTTGTGTGTCCATCTCAGCTCCACTATCTACTCTGTACTCCAGAAGATATGACTGTATTCTCAATATGAGCCTGCTGAGATGTCACTGCTTGCAGCTCTACTGTCTGTCTCGTACCCCGACCCTTGCTCTTGCTGATGGTACAAAATGGCTCTTTGGTGTGCCGAACCTGTATCTAGACTCTTTCCCCCATTCACTGAGCTTACTGATAGAAGAAAATGAGTCCTTTGAGTTCTTTGTCTGCAAATATGCACTCTACACTGGAGGTCAAACTTAGAAAACAACACACAATTTCCTAAATGTTAAAGTCATTGTGTAGTGCTATGTGATTACATCCTAACATGAGTAAACTCACAGTATTTTAAGTTTATTTCATAAATAAGATTTTTTTCAAAAGCACATAATAAAAATGTAAATGAGATAAATAAAAATGAACACTCATCAAAATTAGAGAACACTTTCAGATACCTGCAAGTTTTTGGTGTTAATCTGGCACCTGGTGCTAATTTCCTTAATTATCTGACAAACCCTATTTAACTGGCAGCTTAACTTTCCAGTTTGCAAAAATGGTGTGCTGTTCCAAAGTGACTGAAACCCTCCGGCTGCAGGTAGTCCAGATGTAGGCCAAAAGGAGAGAAGTTGGTCATTTCAAGTCTGTGATTTAGAGAATATTGCATCTTTACAACATCACAAACTCTTTCAAGTCCCCCAAGAAGGCTGGTCACCCTCAAAAGACAAATGCAATAAAGGACAGGATAATGCCTAGGGTCCGCAAGGGTAATCGTTTCAACACTGCAGCTGAAATTGCTTGCCAGGGTAAGGCTCTGTCTCGCTATATAGTTTTACAGCGTTTAAGAACATTTGAACTGAAAGCCCACTTTGCAGTGATCAAACCTCTCATTAGCAGAAAGTATCAAAAGGCTAGACTCACCTTTGGTGAGGAGCATGTTGTGTGAACAGAGAAGTGGTCCACAGTTCATTTTAGTGATCAAAGCAAGTTTAACTTATTTGGGGTCTGATGGGAAACATTGTATTTGTCAACAAACTGGAGAAAGACTGAACCTAAAGTGTGTTAAGAAGTCAATGAAGGGTTGTGGAGGAAGTGCCATGGTTTGAGGAATGTGTTCTGCAGCAGGAGTTGTACCTCTCATACAGTGACATGATAGAGTGAATGCAAGTGTGTATCAGAACCTTCTTCAACAACATCTGGTTCCTTACTTGTGTTCATTACTCAATCAGCCAGGAATTTTCATGCAGGACAATGCACCCTGTCACACAGCAAAATGGGTAAAGCAGTTACTTGAAACAATAAACATTGAAAAAATTAAATGGCCAGCCCAGAGTCCTGATCTAAACACAATAGAAAACCTCTGGAAAATCCTTGGTGACAAAGTTATGGCCAAGAAACACACAACAGTCAAAGAACTGTGGAAGAGACTGGAAGAAGAGTGGACCAAAATCACACCAGAACAGTGTGAGAGACTAGTGATGTCCTGTGGTCGCAGATGTGCTGAAATCCTTCAAAGCAAAGGCCTGTACACTTCCTACTGATCGGTGACTGTTGTTACCTTCAGAAAATTTAGTTATAATCTTTCCCTGTGCTACAGTCATTGCTGTTCTCTAATTATATTCATCACGTTTTGGGCACAATAAAGGTTTTATGTTGATAATCTTTGGATCTTTTAGAAAACACTGTCCTAGTGGCATAGTGTACCCTTTACAAAAAAATCCTTCAAATGTTCACCAATGTAGATTACATTATTTCTGATAAAAGCAAGTGATCATACATTGTTCTCTAATTTTAATCTCCAGTGTATATCTGAACTCTGTACGTCAGGCTTGCTGACTAAAGGAAAAAGGCCTAACTGAATTTCTGATCTATGTGATCCTGAACTCAACACTTTATTGCCATGGCCCAAAAAAAAAGTTACTTGAAATCCCATTGTAGCATAGTTTTCAGCGTGAACCATAATTATAATATTACTAGCTGTACTACCTGGCTTCGCCCGGGTAATAACTGTTGTTAACAAAATAGAATGTATTAACAAAAATTTATTCTGCACACAAAAACCACAAAACAAATAGAAATGTAATTATTAAAAGGCAAAAACTAAGCTAATAGAAGCATTTCACAACATATATTTCTACACCACAGATATTCCACACAGATGTAACTAAATTGGCCAAGTAATGTGCTCCGTCTGTCTCTTTCCCCTTCTGCCTGTCTCTGTCAGTCTCTTTTTTTGTCTGTCTCTATCTCTCTGTTTCTTTCCCCATCTGTCACTTTCTAGGTCTGTCTCTTTCCCCGTCTCTTTGTCTGTGTCTTTTCCTGTCTGTCTCTTTCCCTGTCTGCCTGTCTCTGTCTGTCTCTTTTCTTGTCTATCTCTATTTCTCTGTCTCTTTCCCCGTCTGTCTCCATTAAGGTCTGTGTCTTTCCTCATCTATCTTTGTCTGTCTCTTTCCCCATCTATCTTTGTCTGTCTCTCTGGTTGTCTCCTCCTTCCCTGTCTGCCTGTCTCTGTCCCTGTCTGCATGTCTGTCTGTCTCTTTCCCCTCTGTCTCTTTCCCCATCTGTCTCTTTCCCCATCTGTCTCTTTTCAGGTCAGTCTCTTTCCAGGTCTGTCTCTGTCTGTTTCTTTCCCCGTCTGTCTCTGTCTGTCTCTTTCACCATCTGTCTCTGTCTGTCTCTTTCATCGTTTGTCTCTGTCTATCTCTTTCCCTGTCTGTCTCTATCTCTCTGTCTCTTCCCTGTCTGTCTCTCTGTCTGCCTCTCTGTCTGTCTATCTGTCTCTCTCTGTCTGTCTCTCTATCCATTTCCCCACCGACAGCGTATTACCTCACATATAAGCTTCTTATACTATGAATGTCTTTTGTTCCTATAGCAACCAATCACAGCTCCTACTAATAACCTGTAGTTCCAGGCTCCATTTACTTTAATGGAGACATGTTTTTTGGAGAGTAACTGTAAAACGCGGGGTTACATTTTCCTGTCAAAACAGTCTACAACGCTCCCTGGGTCACATGAGGTGTCTGTGCAAAATTTCGTGATTGTAAATGCGATGATGCAGATACACTTTTCGTTTCACTTTTTCCTCATTATGTAGATAGGGGCAAAATTGATTGGTAAATTGGAACGTGCAGGGTTAAAATTTCACCTCACAACATAACCTATGACGCTCTTGGGGTCCAGACGTGTAAGTGTGCAAAATTTTGTGGCTGTAGCTGCGACGGTGCAGATGCCAATCCCGGACATACACACATACACACACACATTCGGCTTTATATATTAGATGTATAGATATAAATTACGGTATATATGTGAAGAAGGTGGTCAAGTCCCCATACTGCTTATGCCATTTTCCTGACTGTAAAATATGTGGTTTATACTAAGTATATTGTAGGTGTTGTTAAATATTAAAAAGCATTTGATAATATGTACTGCTGCTAGTGAACTGTAGTGGCCCCGATGTAGCAAAGACGGGACCATGCAGCAGATGGCGCCATTTAGTGGTTGGGCAGGAGCAGTAGTAGGTTAGACATTAGATAAGATAAGGTTGAAATCCTTTTCTCCAATACCCCTAAACAAATTGCCGTGGCTACTTTCGGATGCCCCCTCAGAGATAAAAGCACACCCGACTAGTAGCCCAATGGTAAGCTAGTGCAATACAGAGTCAGTACGCTCGAGGCTGATCCCCATATGTTCAAAAATGACTCCTGTTCTGAGCCACCCCTCCTTTGGACCAGGAGGATCGGATCCTATTTTCCAACTTTGGGTGCAGGGCGGGGTGGACCAGGTGGAGGATTTTGGGGACGACGTTGAATGGCCCTCAACTGCTATGCTGGCTATTAGACAAGTTCCAACCCCGCTAGGACCTCCCACCTAAAGTACTTTTACGACTACCCAAGAGACACAATATGAATTCATATGCGAGGGCTCAGGCTCAGCGTGTCATTCGCTTTCGGTAGTATACTCTATGCTGTCTTCCCCCTCCAACCAACATCCTCCATCATTTTTATCACAGTGGGAACGTGATCTCAGTATCAACCTTACTCCCGAACAAAGGTTTCACATTCTTTCCCTTGCGCATAGTTCCTCCATCAGTTCTAGGTTTCAGGAAGCCAGCTACAAATTGCTGTCCAGATGGTACAGGGTGCCATCTAGAGTCCATGCTATCTTTCCCTCGGCAGATCCCACCTGTTGGAGGTGTGGTAAGGAGGATGGTACACTCCTCCATGTGTTCCGGGAGTGCGAGGCGATCCAACCTTTCTGAACGGAAGTATCTGACGTTATCTGTCGGGTCACCTAAACCACTGAGGATATGGGCCTCGCCCTCTTCCTATTGCATCACTGCGACATCCCTTTAAAAACTTACAAAACGTTTTTGAAAAAGTTCCTCATCATGGCAACCAGGTCATGTATTCCAGAAAAATGGAAAAATCATCTTCCACCAACTGTTCCACAGTGAATTTACAAGGTCAATGACCTCATGCACATGGAGGACCTTACCTCATCTCTGCATGACTCATACGTAAAATTCTGGGCCACTTGGAGAGAGTGGATGGATTTCCAACAAACTGAAAAGTATCGGGTGTTGCTGGAGGCCATCGGGGGACCAGTGATGAGATATCATAGTAAAGACGGTGAGAAAAAGTGGCTCTGCGCCTACATACACCCCCCCTTCTTCCCTTCTTTCACCCCCACCTTCCATTACCTGACATTCTCCTCCCCTTCTTTTCTACCTTTGCTCTCTGCTTGTCAATTGCTTATTACCATCTACCCCTATCTCTTTTTTTTTCTTTTCCTTTTTTCTTTTCTTCTTTTCTTTATTTCACAGTAGTATGCTCTTCACTTTGCCTATAAGCCCCACACACTACCTTTCCTGTCTCTTTTATTTCCTTCTCTTTGATCTTTAGTGTTTTTAAATGTATAAAAAAAATTTGGAATTATACATATCTTTGTGTGTCAGGACAGACCATACATCTATGTGTACTTCAGGATAATGTAAAATCTCTGTATTACCTGTCCTGAACAGCTCCTGTTCTTGGTGCAGATGGACCATTAGGTCCGAGTAAGTATACCTTATTTTTACGTGATTCCTGTTAAATAAACAATTTAAAAAAACAAAAAAGATAGGGTTGAGTCTGATGGAGGAGGAGTAACAGGTGGCAAGTAGGTTAGCTAGTGGTTCGGCCCTATTGTGGTACCAGTTCTGGGTTTGAGTAAGAGAAGATGTGGCTACAGTGTCAGAGCCAGTAAGGGAATCCTGAGGAAACCTCGAGAGGTCGGAGCCTATGGCTCACCCTGACGGGCTCAGGGAAGTCGTATGACTAGACAGCTATCGAGGCCCAGAAGCGGATACAGTGAGAAGAAGAGTTGGGAAATGGATACGCAGGCCCGACATCTCAAGGACAAGATCCAGGATAGCAGGGATAAGTTGAGAGAGTACCCCAAAATACAGTAACAGCAGAACCATGAGAAATTGAGGCCATGTCTGTCATAGCGGTGTGAAGAATAAGCTGTTTAAGTTTGGTTTGCCAAGAGAACTCTGGTGTGGCATGTTTTACTGCTTCGTCTATGACCGGAATCGGCAGTGGGGAGATGGACACTGGCCAGAAAAAAACAGTAAGTGCCACACACCCTGCCCGAAGTCATACACGCACACCGTACTGCCTGGCGTCTGTGCCTTCATAAGTATACTATTTATATTTCTGCTTTAATATGACTTTGAAGCAGAAGACATCCATAATATTTACTCTGAAAATGTATCACTGGTGCACTGGCAGCATCCCTATAGGCTCAATATAATAAAAAGTTCTTGTGGCAACTGATAGCTTCCAATGACGTACATTTTCATGATTAGTGAAAAAAAGGGGCAAACATCAAAAAATTGCTCAGCAGGACAACTATGCAATATATGGGGAAACCTGGAAGGAGGCAAATTTACTTCACAGCACTATAAGCAAAGATTAAAGAAATGCATATGATTAAAAGAAGAGATGTAGGGATATCTATATTAGGTGACAGAGAAGACAACTGCAGACTTATACTTTTAGAAAATAAAGGATATTCTTTGTATAATGAAAGGTTATTGCATTTTCCAATATAGAATGAGGACAAAGTATTCTAATGATTGGGGCATAACTAAAGCCTGATGGGCCCTAAGGAAAATTTTGGTCCTGGGCCTCCATCACCACAACGTTGTTGCTCAGATACCATATGTGCCATTGCCGGAGTCTATAAAGATATATTGTATGTTCACCTTTGTTTAAACAAACTCACAGTCTATATAAAAGTGTAGCTACAAGATACTTTTCTATGTATTATAATTTACAGTATCACTATGTAATAGTCATGCAGAATATTATGGAATAAAACTCAGTAAATCAAAACCAATATTACACAACACAAGTTTCAGATGATACTGCAGGACAATTATAATATACTAGAAGGTGGCCCGATTCTACGCATCGGGTATTCTAGAATTTACGTATTGTGTAGTTAATGTATGATTTTTGTTATATATATATAGATGTTATTGTCTGTAGTTACCAAGTGTTTGTCTAGGGCGCTGTACATGTTCTGGGTGTTGTCAGGGTGTGGCGGGGGGTGAGAGCGTTGTTGCATGTGTGTTGCGTTGTTTGTGGAGCGCTGTGTGTCTGTAGCGTGTGTGTGTGTTGCGTGGTTTGTGTGGGTGTGGTGTGTTTTGGGGGAGGTATGTTTTGTGCAATGTGTGTGTGTTGCGTGGTATGTGCGTATATTTATGTATGCCGTGGTGTTTGTGTGTTGGGTGTTGTGTGTGTGCAGCGTTGTCTGTGTGTGTGGGTGTCTGTGTAGGGCGGTGTTTGTGGTTCCCAGTGTGTGTGTGGTGTGTTGTGTGTGTTGGGGGGAGGTGTGCACCTCCCATCGTGCTCCATCCCCCATGCTGCGCACCCCCCATCGTGCTCCACCCGCCTTGCTGCGCACTCCCAAACGTGCTCCATCCGCCATGCTGCGCACTCCCAAACGTGGTCCATCCGCCAATCTGCGCACTCCCAAACGTGCTCCATCCGCCATGCTGCGCACTCCCAAACGTGCTCCATCCGCCATGCTGCGCACTCCCAAACGTGCTCCATCCGCCATGCTGCGCACTCCCAAACGTGCTCCATCCGTCATGCTGCGCACTCCCAAACGTGCTCCATCCGCCATGCTGCGCACTCCCAAACGTGCTCCATCCGCCATGCTGCGCACTCCCAAACGTGCTCCATCCGCCATGCTGCGCACTCCCAAACGTGCTCCATCCGCCATGCTGCGCACTCCCAAACGTGCTCCATCCGCCATGCTGCACACTCCCAAACGTGCTCCATCTACCATGCTGCGCACTCCCAAACGTGCTCCATCCGCCATGCTGCGCACTCCCCATCGTGCTCCATCCCCCATGCTGCGCACCCCCCATCGTGCTCCATCCCCCATGCTGCACCAGCATCAGCCTCTCTGCCCCCAGCATCAGCCTCTCTCCTCCCAGCATCAGCCTCTCTCCTCCCAGCATCAGCCTTTGTCCCCAGCATCAGCCTCTCGGTCCCCAGCATCAGCCTCTCTCCTCCCAGCCTCAGCCTCCCCCAGCATCAGCCTCTCTTCTCTCAGCCTCCCCCCTCCCAGCCTCCCCCAGCATCAGCCTCCCCCTCCCAGCCTCCCCCAGCATCAGCCTCTCGCCTCCCCCAGCATCAGCCTCTCTCCTCCCAGCCTCCCCCAGCATCAGCCTCTCTCCTCCCAGCCTCCTCCAGCATCAGCCTCTCTCCTCTCAGCCTCCCCCAGCATCAGTCTCCCCCTCCTAGCCTTCCCCAGGATCAGCCTCTCTACTCCCAGGCTCCCTCCGCCCAGCCTCCCCCAGCATCAGCCTCCCCCTCCCAGCCTCCCCCAGCATCAGCCTCTCTCCTCTCAGCCTCCCCCAGCATCAGCCTCTCTCCTCTCAGCCTCCCCCAGCATCAGCCTACACCCTCCCAGCCTCCCCCAGCATCAGCCTACCCCAGCTTCAGCCTACCCCAGCATCAGCCTACACCCTCCCAGCCTCCCCCAGCATCAGCCTACCCCAGCATCAGCCTCTCTCCTCCCTTCCTCCCCCAGCATCAGCCTCCCCCTCCCAGCCTTCCCCAGGATCAGCCTCTCTCCTCCCAGCCTCCCCCAGCACGCCGTGCTCCTCTGCCGACACTCACAGATCCGATCGCTTACACTCACACAAACTCACACATCTGAACACACTCACACACATCCGATCGCATACACTCACACACACACTGAAGATATCGTACATACGCGCTCACACTCACAACATCCGGAGATACCACATGCTTCTGGCCATGTGATCCTCCGGCAGGTCCTGGAAGGTCACTCCACAGTATCGCCGCCGAGAAGCAAGCGATATCCCAGGATGTTGTGAGTGTGTGGATGCAATGTGATGTGTGTGTGAGAGTGAGTGTGATCTGATGTGTGTGTGTGTTGTTATGTGTGTGCGTGTGTGTATGTTCCGCCGCTGCAGGACCTCGATGCGCTGGTAGCTATGCTACCATGGTTACCAGCGTATCCCGTCCCCCGCTCGCACGGGAGCCCACACCAGCATACGGCGGCAACCCCAGCAATGCAGGGTATGTGTCGGCTGGGTTGGCGGCGTACGCTGATGTGGGCTCCCGGGGGTACAGTACTCACCTGGGAGTCGTGGCTCCGTGTCGGTTCGGGGAATGCGTGCGGGGGGCGGGGCCAGAGCGAGCGTGCATTGCGTGAGGGGGCGGGGCGTGGCCGAGTTGCCAATGCGTGCAGGGTGCCGGGGCGAGAGGCCAATCCGTGTGGGGGGCGGAGCCATGGCGAGCCCAGCGGCCAATCAGCTTTGTGTCACCGTAAGGACACAATTTTGGAGCAAGACAGACAGACAGACCGACAGACAGACAGAATAAGGCAATTATATATATAGATTACCAGCATATACTGTAGTGACTGAATAATACCACCATACCACCATTCACTAAAAATTATACGAAGATCAATCAAACCACCAGTGACCATACAGAGATAGATACCAGTTCTGTTTTCAAGCACTCTATTTACCTTTCAGGTAAATATAGTAGTCTACATATTATCCCCACCTACATATATAGTGCCCCTTCAGTAATCCTCATATTATTCCTCCCCATTTGAAGTGCCCTCTGCAGCAGTCCTCATATAGTTCCTCCCCATTTATGCCCTCAGAGTAGTCCTCATATTAATCCTCTACATTTATAGTTCCTCCACAGTAGACCTCATATTATTCCTCTACATTTACAGTTTCCCTCACAGTAGTACTCATATTGTCCCCCCTCCATCGAGTGTTCCAACAGTGGTCATCATATTATTCCTCTTCATTTGTAGTCCCCTACATAGTAATTCTCATATCATTCTTCCCCATTTATAGTACCCTCAAAATAGTCCTCATATTATTTCTCCTCATACCCATTTATAGTGCCCCTCACGGTACTACTCATATTATCTCCCCTCCATAAAGAGTGCCCACTACAGTAGTCAACATATTATTCCTCCCTATTTATATTGCCCCCACAATAGTCCTCATATTATTCCTCCCCATTTATAGTGCCCATAGTCATCATATTATTCCTCCCCAATCAGTGTCCCCACAATCAACCTCATATTATTCCTCCCTATTTATAGTGCCCCTCACAGCAGTCCTCATATTATTCATCTCCATTTATAGTTCTTCCACAGTAGTCCCTATATGAATTATCTCCCCCATTAAAATGGCCGCTAACACAGCAGTTCTCATGTTAATCCCTCCTCCATTACTAGTACTTTATTTTGAAGCCTGCACTGTCCTTACATTAGTAATCCTATTACTCTCCATTCAGTGTGCCCTCATAATAGTCCCCATATTATTCCTCCCCATTTATAATGCCCCTAACAGTAGTCTTCATATTATTTTCCCCATTTATAGTGCCCCCCACAGTAGTCTTCATATACTGTAAGTCATCAACATTTAAAGTACACCCACACAGTAATCCTCATATTCTTCTTCTCCTTCTTCTTTTGTAGTGCCCCCTGCAGCAGTCCTCATATAGTTCCTACTAATTAATAGTGCCCCCACAGTACTCCTCATATTATTCCTCCCCAATTATACGGTAGTGCTCCTCACAATAGTAGTCATATAATCCCCCCTTCATATATAGTGCCTCTCACAGCTGTCATCATATTCTTCCTCCCCGTTTGTAGTCCCCCCCACATAGTAATTTTCATTCTTCCCCATTTATAGTGCTTATTTAATTCTTCCCAATTTAGAGTGTCCCCACATTAGTCCTCATATTATTCCTTCCTATTCAGAGTGCCTTTGAAGGAGGAAGCCCTATCCCGGCCGAGCGTCACCGACTCCCTGCTCCTGCAATTGTGTGTGCCCGTGTTGTGCACCCGATGGGATGTGCCAGACTTACAACAGTGTTCTTAATCTCGTATTCCGATCCTTTTCGCTGACGTGAGGGTGACACAATCACACACAAGACCTTTTTATGAACAACTCAACTGACTTTATTGTGGTTCACCGGGTCTTGGTTACATCAGGCAGACAGGCCTTCTTGTGCTGCGCCGCTCTCTCAGGGGAATCTGACTTCCTACCCTTGCTCTGGGCTTCTGCTTCTGGTGCTTGTTCCTAATACTGGCTTCCTCCCCGTATTCTTTCCTGTCAGCTACCATGCCTCACTTGGACCCTCAGACAAAGTAATAGCTCCTGGCAGGTTGAAGGTACTGTTGGGATTCTCCAAACCCCAAAGTCCCACCGTCCTCCGTAGTTCCTCTAGCCGCCCGCAGGGAGAGGTCTTGGCACTAGGGAGGGTACCTCCCGTCCTCTCAGTAGGACATTTGCAGCTTCATTCACTAACTTTTTCCTGTCTCTTCTTGATAAGCTCCTTTCTCCCCCCACCTTAGCTCCGTCTCCCTGGAAACCACTGAACTGTCTGCACCTGGCCTACACTAAACTAAGCAACTTGCTACTACTCCCATCATCCACTCCAGCACATTTGTTTCCCTAGATGCCTACAATAAACATCCTATCTAAAATCCTTACCTGATGATTACTAAGGCTGCTTTCACACATCCGGTTTTAGCAGTGCGGCTAAATCCGGCTCTAAAACCTATGTAACGGATGCGGTGAAAAAACTGCATCCTTTGCATACGTTTTTACATGCGGCCCGTCCGGTTTTTGCCGGTTGCGGCACGCTACTGAGCATGCGCATGCAATAAACCACATGTGGCGGCCGGACACGTTTTTTGCCGCATCGCACCGCATCCGGCTTCCATAGGTATGCATTGGAAAAAGCGCCGCATCGGCCGGATGCGGCGCGATGCAGGTTTTTTTGCCGGACAAAAAAACGTGCCAGGCAACGTTCCATCCGGCCGCCGCATGGGCTAAATATGCCGCATCCGGCAAAAACCGTACCGAACGCAAGGCCATGCGGCACAATCCGGCAGTAATGAAAGTCTATGCGGAAAAAAACGCAGCAGGCGGAAAAAAAAACCGGTTGCGTTTTTTCTGCAAAGAGCTGGATTGTGTCGCACAGCAAAAACCGGATGTGTGAAAGCAGTCTAACTGCAGTTCTTTCATATTAATACTCTATCTTACCTATTAGTCCTATAATGCCCCTGGCTGACACAGAACAAGAGGCCAATCCTTATTTACATTCACATTGTTTGCATTATAATATACGCATAACATACATACACATGGGGAATTCACCTACATATTGGAGGTGTCTGTTCTCTGTAACAAACCCTGTAATAAAACACATAAATACACAAACAATAGAGGGGGCCAGCTGACGCTCCCATACATGCTCTTGTGGCGCCCTGGCCTAGCCAGGTCGTCACAGATAACATACAAACACCCCCACCCCCATTAGACAGGGACACCAGCCAAACAAAAATCCTTGTTGCCTCCCTCCAAGGTCTGATGTCCACACCAGGTGGGGCGGAGCCAAGCGGTTGGCCCCACCCACCGAGGAGTTCACAAGCCTGGAGGCGGGAAAAGTGACAGAACAGCTTAGGAGTTTGAAGAGAGAGGAGTAAACACTTGGGTGTCTGGGTTTGTGGCCCAGGCACTGACAGCAAGGTTGGCAGACATTGGTGGTTGTCTGCAGGAGTGGTGGAGCAACATGGAACCGTAGGACCGGGGTCAGGCGATGGCCCGCCGGTGCCGACCGGGAAGCGAAGTGAAGCCAGCACACACAGGCAGGGCCATCGGACCCTGACCAGGCTTGGAGCCGCCGTCAATAGTCAGATCCGAATGTGACTGGAACCCCAGGGGTTTCACAACAGCAAAAGTCCCGATTGAAGGCAATAGACCACACCGTGAGGGTATACACTGTGTTCCAAATTATTATGCAAAAAGAGTTTTGGAGTGATAAGGTTAGAAATTTTTTGTTTGTCATTTAAACTCATTGATGGTTTTGTGTGCCAGGGCTCTTTATATCACTGAAAGCAATTGCAGATACCTGTGCAAATTAGTTTGGAAGTTGTGTCCAAATAAAGGCAAGACTACTTAAGGAGGCTGTTCCACATTATTAAGCAGCCTACATATTTTGCCAAAATGGAAAAGAAAAAGGATGTGTCGGCTGCTGAGAAGCAACAAATTGTAGATAATTTAGGTCAAGGCATGACTACAAACAACATTGCCAAGACACTTCATCGTTATCATCGCACAATCAAGAAGTATGTAGCTGATTACAGCACACACGTGTGCGTGCTGATAAGGAGAAATTGAGGACTCTTTCTAACAGGCAATTGTGTCAGGTTAAAACAGCAGCTGCTAAAATGCCTTGTCATAGCAGCAGACAAGTTTTTGAAGCTGCTGGTGCCTCCAACATCCCCCGAACAACAAGATGCAGGGTCCTTCAGAGGTTTGCAGCTGTGCGTAAGCCATCCTGTCGACCACCTCTATCCACTGCACACAAGCAGAAACTGCTCCAGTGGGCCAAACAATACATTAAGACTGGCTTCCAAACTGTTCACCGATGAGTGCCGTGCAATGCTCAATGGTCCAGATGGATGGAGTGGAGGATGGCTGGTTGATGGACACCCCATGAAAACATGGCTAAGGCGCCAACAATGAGGAGGTGGAGTAATGTTTTGGGCTGGAATCATGGGGAGAGAGATTATCGGCCCCTTTAGGATCCCAGAAGGGGTAAAGATGAACTCCATAATCTATGTGGAGTTTCTAAAACAGCACTTCCTGCCATGGTTCAGGAGGAAGAATCATGCATTCCGCAGCAACATCATTTTCATGCATCATAATGCACAGTCTCATGCTGCAAATAACATCTGCATCTCTGGCTGCTATGGGCATAAAAGAGGACAAACTTATGGTGTAGCCACCATCTTCCCCTGACCTCAACTCCATTGAGAACCTCTGGAGCATCATCAAAAGGAGTGTCTATGGTGGCGGGAGGCAGTTCACATCTAAGCAACAGCTCTGGGAGGGTATTCTGTCCACGTGCAAAATAATTGAAGCACAAACCATCCAAAAACTGACAAATTCAATGGGCGAGAGAGTTCAGAAGCTTCTTTCAAACAAGGGGGCGTATGTGCAAATGTAACATCACCTAGAATTAAGTTTTGACTTGAAAAATGTTTGATTTCATTTTGTAATAAGCTGATAATGCTTATAATTTCACAATTGACCATTTTGTTTTTCAAAATAAAAAGGTTGAAAACTGCTGTGCATAATAATTTGGAACATGCATTTTGAGTGCATTTTGAGTGTTTATTATTTTTAAAAATATACTGTTTTCATAGGCAGTTTGATCAAACACATTTCAATTATACTCAAATAGTAGATGACTGGAAAATAACAATGACTGCAATTCATAAAGTTATTTAGGAAAATATGAAAAAATATTTTTTGCATAATAATTTGGAACACAGTGTACAGCTACTGCCTAAGGCTAGAGACTCAAGGGCTAGCGCCTGCGGGCAAACGGGCTCCTCCGGTACCCATACACCGGGGAGCGGACTACCGTTGGGAATCCATAGTAGTCAGAAGGAGAACATCAAGGTGCAGGGAAAGACAGCTGCCATCACCTGTCCGGGGAGAGACACTGCAGCCGGCTGCGGGACCCGTCCATCCAGCCGTTTGGTTTACCGAGGACTTTGTACCTTTCTTGCTGAGTGAGTACACCCGTGCCATCCGGCACCGCGCCGCGCTGTCCCTGCAACCCTGCACCTCACCAACCCTGCCTCCCCGCAACATCACCGGGCCCCGGGACCACCGACCCCTATCCACGGAGGGTGAAAACAACATCCCAGCTGCTCCTTACCATCGCTCCCGGGATCCCCGTCATCAGCAGCGGTGGTGCATATCTTCACCACGACTCGTGGGTGGCGTCACGGACTAAATCCCCCAAACCAACCACCCCTTTCACTCACGGGCGAGGAGCGCCGCTCGAGTCCCCGGATCCGGCCCACCGCTCGAGCCACCGAGCAGCAGCCGCAGCAGCGCCGGACCCGTGCGTTAGAGCACAGCAGCGACGGCATCCTCCCCACCCGCGACACTCTGCTACACCGCAATGTACTAATCCAACAATTTACATTCAATATAATACTCTATACACTTGTGTGGGAGTTGCTCTTCTCCGTAGAAGTTGACATGGCGCTGCCACCTCCTACCCCCTCATAATAGTCCTCACGTTATTCCTCCCTATTTATAGTGCCACTACAGTAGTCTCAATGCAAATTATCCGCTACGTTAAAATTGCCCCCCATACAGCAGTTTTCACGTTAATCCCCCCTCAATTAATAGTACCGCACTTTGAGGCCTGCACTTAGGGGCACTTTGCACACTGCGACATCGCAGGTGCGATGTCGGTGGGGTCAAATTGAAAATGACGCACTTCCGGCATCGCATGCGACATCGCAGTGTGTAAAGGCTGGATGATACGATTAACGAGCGCAAAAGCGTCGTAATTGTATCATCGGTACAGCGTCGGCGTAATCCATAATTACGCTGACGCAATGGTCTGATGTTGTTCCTCGCTCCTGCGGCAGCACACATCGCTGTGTGTGAAGTCGCAGGAGCGAGGAACGTCTCCTACCGGCCTCACTGCGGCTTCCGTAGGATATGCGAAAGGAAGGAGGTGGGCAGGATGTTTACATCCTGCTCATCTCCGCCACTCCGCTCTGATTGGCCGCCTGCCGTGTGACGTCGCAGTGACGCCGCACGACCCACCCCCTTAACAAGGAGGCGGGTCGCCGGCCACAGGGACGTCGCACGGCAGGTGAGTGTGTGTGTGTGAAGCTGGCGTAGCGATAACTTTCGCTACGCCAGCTATCACCACATATCGCTGCTGCGACGGGGGCGGGCACTATCGCACTCAGCAGCGCAGCATCGGCCTGCGATGTCGTAGTGTGCAAAGCCCGCCTTAGTCTGTGGCCCTTGCAAATATGATGAGGTTTGCAGTGCCATGCTGGGGCTGTGGGCAGGCAGACTAGGACAACCTCTAAATGGAGGAATGCAACTATCCTTGCCTTCCCATTGTATCAGCCCTGTTTCAATACACTTTTCATAGAAATTCCAAGATCTCTGCTTGCGGTCATTCAACAGATCCCACATTGTTTACTTTTAGTAAATCAAATCTAGCCATAGACTTGTGCTGAAGACACGGGTGCTTAGCCTATCTGCTTGGTAATACCAGAAGGAGACATTATTTAGGCTAGCTGCTCACGACCTCATGTGTGGTCTTCTGGTGGGACAGGAAGCAAAACACATATAAACACAACCTGTTACAGGAAAACATCTTTGTTTTTGTCATGAAATCTCCTTTTCTATGTTATCATCCATAAGACCCCTTTCCTAAACATTCACAGATGTCAGACGTCTGTAGATGGGCTCGAGGATATGTTCAGCCTTCAATTGGGAGGAAAAAAATAGTTTTCATTCCATAGATAATAACACAAGGGTCTGCAATAGTGTCCGGGGGATCAAGGATGTACGCATGAGTTCCAACTAATACCAAAATTCTGAATAGGATGTACTCCATATGTACATACAGTATGTATTTATCACATTGCCTTAAAATAGGGAATCAGCCTTGATAGTTTTAAACAATATACACAGAAAATAAACACTGAAAAAAAATAACTACAGTTATTACTCTGTTACTTTTTATTTTCAACCTATTTTGTCTAAACTAAGAAATATATAAAGAAATGTCTACATATTGTGCCAGGCTACAGTAAAAGCTTGGGGATTGTTCACACAAGCCTTTTTCATGTTAGTCCAACCTGGCACTCACTTGAAAAAACGCTAACCAAAAGTTGAAAACAATGAATATATACATTTCTATGTAAAACAATTTGCTGTTCATATGTTTAAGCAACTGAGCACTTTTTAACTGTTTCAGGTTTCCATAAACACAAAGCTCATCAGTCATCTTCAGCTCTAAAGATACCCTAAACTTTACAATACAGGAGGAAGAGATGAAGCGGTGGCACGTGGCATGTAGAAAAATCCTTTTTATTACTTCACAGTAAAATATGCAGGTGGGTAGGTGCGGGTCATGTATGGACGACGGCCAGTTCACGCCAAGCTGTGCTTCTACAGGTTCTAAAGGAGCACAGCACAAAACAGACATCGTCCATAATTGACCTGTACCTACCCACCCGAATGTTTAATAAAAAGGATTTTCTACATCTGGTACGTCCTACTGCTTTATTTTTTCCTCCTGGACTTCATGCATGCACGCCTAAGTGTTAGGCTAGGTACGGAGGAGTACCAATCGAATGGCAAAATAGAAGGGAAGGGAAACCCTGCAACTAGGGAAGGGGGAGATGGTGACCCGTGACCAAACCTACCACTGGCCTGTGGGGTCACTGAGCCGTATACCTGACACCAGGATTATAGATAGGGAATGGGTGGGATGAACTCTTCGTCAACCTCACTAAACACCTAAGAAGACACAGGGAGCACACACATGGGGAAAATGCGTGAATAACTTATCTCCAGATGCCCAGGAAGGAGTTCAGCAAAGAGCAGCAACGATGCGACAGATCTTCATTGAAACAAGTATGGTGACTTTGCATTTGCAATGTGACTATATGGCCATTCTGCAATGTAATGACTTTAACTTTAAGAAACGTGTTGTGACCAATTTGGCGTAAGCTTGAGACAGAATGTACTATATAAAAATCATTACAAAGAAGAGATTTACTATCTAGCCGAGAAGCTTTAAACAAATTCTGTGATCAGTGGGTGGTTTCTCGCTGACACATGTCGAATACTGTATTTCCTAACCAACCGTTAAGAAGTCCCAAGGTTAAATAAGGATATTCTTTCGACATTGCCCGCTCTGAGGACCAGGCATCCACGTCTGCTGCCTCTGGTGACAAGCTGATTATTCTACCAGGCATTTTACTGTGTCCCATAGGGAAAAAAGAGAAGTGAAAACCAAATGACTGTAATGCCAGCTGCATGCCAGGGAGCCAGTATAAGAGTTAATAAACCACTCATGTAATTTGCCCTATTACTTCAAGGCTTCTTTTACTTGAGGAATAAGTGACACAACAGGACACAAAATGATCAAATGATTAAAATTATAAAAAAATTATTTTCCTCGGAAGCTGCGATCAAGCACAGAGAAATTGTCACTTGTTCAGGGGAAGTACCATATTTTTTGGATTATAAAACGCACTTTTCCTCCCAAAAATTTGGGAGGAAAATGAGGGGTATGTCTTAAAATCTGAATATAGCTTACCGGAAGGTGGAGAATTTGTGCACGCGGCTGTCTGTGAGGGCGGCTGTCTGTGAGGGTGACTGTCTGTGCGGCCAGGTGGCCGGCTGCCTCTTTGTGTGGGCAGGCGGCAGGCTGCCTCTCTGCGCAGGCAGGCGGCAGGCTACCTCTCTGTGCGGGCAGGCTGCCTCTCTGTGCGGGCAGGCGGCAGGCTCCCACAGTGTCCGGGCAGGCGGCAGACTGCCTCTCTGTGCGGGCAGGCGGCAAGCTGCCTCTCTGTGCGGGAAGGCAGCAAGCTGCCTCTCTGTGTGGGCAAGCAGCAGGCTGCCTTTTTGTGCAGGCAGGAGGCAGGCAGAGGGTAGGATGCCTCTCTGTGTGGGCAGGGGGCAGGCTGCCTCTCTTTGTGGGCAGGTGATAGGCTGCCTCTCTGTGCAGGCAGGAGGCAGGCTGCCTCTCTGTGCGGGCATGCAATAGGCTGCCTCTCTGTGCGCCCAGGAGGCAGGCTACCTCTCTGTGCGGGCAGGCGGCAGGCTGCCTTTCTGTGCGGGCAGGCGATAGGCTGCTTTTCTGTGTGGGCAGGCGGCAGGCTGCCTTTCTGTACGGACAGGCGACAGGCTGCCTCTCTGTGCGGGCAGGCTGCCTCTCTGTGTGGGCATGCAATAGGCTGCCTCTCTGTGCGCCCAGGAGGCAGGCTGCCTCTCTATGTTCAGGCAGGCGGCAGGCTGCCTCTCTGTGCGGCCAGGCGATAGGCTGCCTCTCTGTGTGGGCAGGCGACAGGCTGCCTTTCTGTGTGGGCAGGCGAGAGGTTGCCTCTCTGTGCGGGCAGGCAGCAGGCTGCCTCTCTGTGCGGGCAGGCTGCCTCTCTGTGCGGGCAGGCTGCCTCACTGTGCAGACAGGAGGCAGGCTGCCTCTCTGTGCGGGCATGCAATAGGCTGCCTCTCTGTGCGCCCAGGAGGCAGGCTGCCTCTCTGTGCAGGCAGGCGATAGGCTGCCTCTCTGTGCGGGCAGGCGGCAAGCTGCTTTTCTGTGCAGGTAGGCGATAGGCTGCTTTCTGTGCGGGCAGGCGGCAGGCTGCCTTTCTGTGTGGACAGGCGACAGGCTGCCTTTCTGTGTGGGCAGGCGAGAGGTTGCCTCTCTGTGCGGGCAGGCGGCAAGCTGCCTCTCTGTGCGGGCAGGCTGCCTCTCTATGTGGGCAGGCTGCCTCACTGTGCAGGCAGGAAGCAGGCTGCCTCTCTGTGTGGGCATGCAATAGGCTGCCTCTCTGTGCGCCCAGGAGGCAGGCTGTCTCTCTATGTTCAGGCAGGCGATAGGCTGCCTCTCTATGCGAGCAGGCGGCAGGCTGCCTCTCTGTGCGGGCAGGCGATAGGCTGCCTCTCTGTGTGGGCAGGCGGCAGGCTGCCTTTCTGTGTGGGCAGGCGACAGGCTGCCTTTCTGTGTGGGCAGGCGAGAGGTTGCCTCTCTGCGCGGGCAGGCGGCAGGCTGCCTCTCTGTGCGGGCAGGCTGCCTCTCGGTGCGGGCAGGCTGCCTCACTGTGCAGGCAGGGGGCAGGCTGCCTCTCTGTGTGGGCAGGCGATAATCTGCCTGCCAATAGGCTGCCTCTCTGTGCGCCCAGGAGGCAGGCTGTCTCTCTATGTTCAGGCAGGCGATAGGCTGCCTCTCTATGCGAGCAGGCGGCAGGCTGCCTCTCTGTGCGGGCAGGCGATAGGCTGCCTCTCTGTGTGGGCAGGCGGCCTTTCTGTGTGGGCAGGGGGCAGGCTGCCTTTCTGTGTGGGCAGGCGAGAGGTTGCCTCTCTGCGCGGGCAGGCGGCAGGCTGCCTCTCTGTGCGGGCAGGCTGCCTCTCTGTGCGGGCAGGCTGCTTCACTGTGCGGGTAGGCGGAAGGCTGCCTCTCTGTGCAGGCAGGGGGCAGGCTGCCTCTCTGTGCGGGCAAGCAGCAGGCTGCCTCACTGTGCGGGCAGGCTGCCTCACTGTGCGGGCAGGGGGCAGAATGCCTCTCTGTGTGGGCAGGCGGCAGGCTGCCTCACTGTGCGGGCAGGCTGCCTCACTGTGCGGGCAGGCTGCCTCACTGTGCAGGCTGGGGGCAGGCTGCCTCTCTGTGTGGGCAGGCGGCAGGCTGCCTCACTGTGCGGGCAGGATGGCTGCCTCACTGTGCGGGCAGGCTGGCTGCCTCACTGTGCGGGCAGGCTGCCTCACTGTGCAGGCTGGGGACAGGCTGCCTCTCTGTGTGGGCAGGCGGCAAGCTGCCTCTCTGTGCGGGCAGGCCATAAGCTGCCTCTCTGTGCGGCCCCACCAGCACCGCCCCTGCCTCCTGTGACTCCACTCCACCACCGCTGCCTACCCCCTCTGGTAAGACAACACCGAAGTATAAGACGGACCCCACTTTTTTTTTTTACCTTTTTATGTCTAAATTTGGGGTGCGTCTTATAATCCAGTGCATCTTATAAAACTAAAAATACGGTATCCGATTTTGCTATCATTGGTCTGGAATGGAGTAATGTAAGTCAGTGTCCATTTATATGTATTAGACTCTCTTCACATGTCCGTGCTTCCAGTATGTGTGACATCTGTTTTTTCACATTTACCACATGTTCCCATTATAACCTATGGGACATCCCACATGTCCGTAGTTTTATATGGACTGTGTGTCTGTGCAAAACACATGGAAATATGTCCATTTTTTCCCAGCAGCGCAGATGACAAGAGCCAATACACGTCTATGGGTTCATGAAAAACACATACAGCACACAGATGGTATCCATGTGCTGTACATGTGTTGTACGTATTTAACATTGTAAAATATAGGAAAATCTTTGTAATTTCATTCTTTATTTATTATACCGTAAAAAGAACAATGGCACACTAATACATTGATCCAAAACACTGAGGACACTGGTACCGTTTTTTAAAGTATGTGTTTATATAGACATGTGAGGGGGTCTTACACATACAGTTGAAATCAGAAGTTTATATACACTATCTAAAAATACACATCTGCATGTTTTTCTCACTATCTGACATAAAATCAGAACAAAGCTTTCCATTTTTAGGTCAATTAGGAACCAAAATTATTTATATTTGCCAAATGCCACAATAATGAGAAAGAGAATGTTTTTAGATATTTTTACTACTTTCTGCAAAGTCAAAAGTTTACATACGCTAAGGGGGGGGCTTTACACGTTGCGACATCGCTTCCGAAATATCGTCGGGGTCACGTCGTTAGTGGCGCCGGTAGCGACATCGCAATGTATAATGCCTAGGTGCGACGATAGATGATCGCAAAAGTGTCGAAAACCGGTGATCTGTGTAGCGTCGTTCATTTTCATGTCGGGTCGACCGCAGGTTTGATGTTGTTTGTCATTCCTGCAGCTCCACACATCGCTGTGTGTAAACCCACAGGAGCGACAAACATCACCTTACCTGCGTCCCGACGGCAATGCGGAAGGTAGAAGGTGGGCGGGATGTTATGTCCCG
Organism: Anomaloglossus baeobatrachus; assembly: GCF_048569485.1. Lineage (NCBI taxonomy): Eukaryota > Metazoa > Chordata > Amphibia > Anura > Aromobatidae > Anomaloglossus > Anomaloglossus baeobatrachus. The sequence continues at coordinate 116,087,136 of NC_134358.1, read as the reverse complement.
CTCATCTCCGCCCCTCCGCTTCTATTGGCCAGTCGATTAGTGACATCACAGCGACGTCGCCGAGCAGGTATGTGAGTGTGAAGCTGCCGTAGCGATAATGTTCGCTATGGCAGCAATCACCACATATCGCATGTGCGACGGGGCGGGTGCTATCGTGCTGGACATCGCTAGCAATTGCTAGTGATATCGCAACGTGTAAAGCCCGCCTAAGAGTACTATGCCATTAAACAATATGGGACAGCCCATATGATGATGTTATGTCTTTGGAAGCTTCTGATAGGTTCATTAGCAACATCTGATTTAATTAGAGACTCATTTGTGGATTTATTTTAATGCGTAGCATCACGGGAAAGTCAAATTAAATCAGTCAAGATCTCAGAAAGAGAATTGTGGACATGCACAAGCCTGGTTCATCCTTGGGTGCAATTTCCAGATATCTGATGGTGCCCCGTTCATCTGTATAAACAATTATACACAAGCACCAACAAGATGGGATGTCCAGCCATCATGCTGCTTAGGAAGGAGGAGGGTTCTGTGTACCAGAGATGAACATGCTTTTGTCAGACATGTGCATATCAACCCAAGAACAAAAGCAAAAGGCCTAGTAAAGGCCTGTGCAAATGCACACAAGATCAAAGACCTTAATTTTTGGAGACGTTCTGTGGTCTGACCACACTAAAAATGAACTGTTTGGCCATAATGATCATCGATCCATTTGGAAGAAAAAGGGAGAAGCTTTGAAGCCTAAGAGCAGGAGGGATTGGTGCACTTCACAACATAGATGGCATCATGAGGAAAGAAGATTATTTGGCAATAGTGAAACAACATCTCAAGACATCAGCCAGAAACTTAAAGCTTCGGTGGAAATGGTTCTTCCAAATGGATACTGACCCAAAGCATACAACCAAACTGGTTACATAGTGGCTTAAGGATAACAAAGTCAATGTATTGGAGTGGCCATCACAAAACCCTGATCTCCATCCTATTGAAAATTTATGGGCAAAGCTAAAAAGGCCGGTGTGAGCAAGGCTACCTACAAAAATGGCTCTGTCAGGAGGAATGAGCCCAATTTTCTACCAACTATTGTGAGAAGCTTCTGGAAGGATATCCAAAACGTTTGACCCAATACACAAAATTTAAGGGCAATGGTACCAAATACCAATGAAATTTATGTTAACTTTTTGCTTTTGCAGAAAGTAATAAAAATGCCTTAAAACATTCTCTCTCATTATTCTGGCATTTGGCAAATATATGTGTCTTTATAGATATTGTATGTAAACTTCTGGTTTCAACTGTAGGTAATGTTTTTACCCCAAGTCCCTGCATCCTCCCGTCTGTTTGGATCACCATTACCATGACGTGATTCCTCTGTCCTCTTTACTACATTTTTTTACATTCCCTGTGAGCGTTTTCAGTCTTGTCACATAAGAAGCTGACACCTATTAAGCACTGTTCACATTTCTATCTCAGACTATTATTTGACAAGAAGAATAGGAAAGCATGTAGGGCTTTTCTTCACATCTAGATGGCGATTTTATGAACTGTATTTTTAGGCTTTGTTTTTTTCGGAAATCAATTGTGCACACAAAAATAAGAAACTTTGTGATATATCTTATCAAACATTGCTTCTTCTTTCTCCTTCTGACCCTTCACTCTATTAATTCTGCACTCAGTGAAGACAGATTGCCACAGTAAAGCCTGATTCACATTAGTGTATAAAAAATTATCAGAGTTTTATCCAGAAAAGTCAGACTTTTTTTCTCCCTTGTCATCTATGTACAGTATGTATGCAAACTGTTTGATTTTTTTTTATCAGCAGTTATTACAGTAATTTAAAGGACCATTTCTAGTTTCCTATATTACAGAAATGTGAAATATCTGTAACAAATGGATACTATACTATGGCTTGGTATGGCATCAAATTTTTTTTTAGCGGATCTATAGACTTGAACGGGTGAGTCTCATCCATCACATAAACTAGCGCATGATGCGATTTAATAACACACAGATTTGGTTGGTGAAAAATATCGCTCATCTGCACTTCCCCATTTAATAAGATTGGTCCTAGTACTGCCCATATGCAGTCTGTTTTTTTTTACACATGTCACTTCGACTAAAAATACAGTCTTGTGAACGAGCTCTTACATTGTGTAACTGTTATTTCAAGGGAATCTGTGAGGTCCCATATGCCTTGTAACCGACAAGCAGGGTGATGTGTGGCCTAAAAACCCCTTCCTATCCATCCCTGTGTTGTAATACTGTGTAAAATGAATTTATAAAAAAGTTTTCAAATTGTCTCTCCAGGAAAGGAGACAAACTCTAGCGCAGCGCCACCTATTGGAAGTAGCGATCCTAAAAGTCAAATGAGGATTTTTAACAATCCTTTGCCTATGACCCTAGGATATATAAGCCAGATCAGAATCCCAATTTGCAGACACGGTGTTTCGGGGTGCTTGCTCCTCATCAGGGACTCCCAACCAGCTCTAGGCCACGAGATATCATTAACAACAAGTGTGCACGGAGGACAGCCAACCCAGGTCATAGTTGGCACACAGAACAAGGGGAGTGGGAACACCTGGAACCGGCACCAGCGGGTCCAAGCACTAAAACAAAGTAAAACAAAGCAAGTTGAAACTGCAATACTGGTGTGGACTGTTTCCTTATCGCCCCGTGCACTTACACAGATGGCTCCCCACTACAATCCCCATCATCCACTGCTGTGGCCTGTCCCTGCTTGTGGAGGGCCCAAAACACCTAAGCTGCACTATTCCATCAGTCCCAGCAGGACCCTGCAACGGCAGCCCCAATAACCTGGCCGCACACCACAAGTGGCGTTTTCGAGAGCTCTATTTTTTTTTCTCCCTTTCCCTTTTTATTTGTCACGGAACCGGGCATCGGCCGCCACCACGACTGATCGCCCCTGCGCACTGCATGCCCGGGACCGAGTACCCCACAGCCCTGGAGCGTCACAGTTATAAGACATATGGGACCTGACAGGTTCCCTTTCAGAACCACTTGCGGCAGTATGGCTGAGTCTGCCTCCCACTTCCCCATAGAACTTTATGAGAACCAACTGTCATCTGCTATCACTATAATTGAAAAGTTGTATTAACTGAAGGCAGATTTTACCCATGAATTGAGAATACTGAGAGTGAAAGATCAGTCCATGAAGAGAAATAAGTACGTTGTGTTATAAGATATATTACAGAGTATCTGTACGTACTATTGATTTATGAAAAAAAAATGTTGTTTGCTCTTTAAATGGATTTTTTTTTTGTTCCTTTCATTCCACTACAGTGTTCCTTATTAGTCATCATTAAATACAATCATATTTAAAAAGGCTACAAAGTAATTTAGAAACGATTCAACCTGTTATTTTTTTTTTTTACAAGACCATCAGTTAGTAATGATGATCTAAAGCCTATTAAAATATTAACTGATCTATGCAATAAAGTGAACACAAACTGCCATTACTGTGGTTAATAATGTGTAATATGACATAATTGTACTACAAGTAGTAACGAGAAAGTACAGGGCACTGAGTAAGAAGGAGAAAGCCTTTATTCGTATAATAAAACACTTAAATCTTAGTACGGATGAAAGCATTATCTATCCATTAAGGGCACTCCTGAGCTATTTTACGCTGTATTAAGGCTTAGGCTATATTCCCACGATAAGTGTTTGATCAGTTCTTCATGTTACAGAACGTCTGCGCAATTTTGGCACCAATTATGTGTGGCGCCCTGGACAAGCCAGGACGTCACAGGTACTGCAACAACACACCCCACACCCCAGTTAGGCACATCAGTCACACACAAATCCTTGTTGCCTCCCTCCAGGGGCTGATGTCCACACCAGGTGGGGTGGAGCCAGGCAGTTGGCCCCACCCACTGAGGAGTTCACAGTCCTGGAGGCGGGAAAGGAAGGCAGTTGAGTTGAGCTAGGGAGAGTGAAGTGGAAGGAGTAAAGTAGTAGTGGAGGAGCAGACTGGTACGTGGCCCGGACACATACAGCAAGGTTGGCAGACGGTGGTGACTGTCTGCAGGAGGGGCCGATCGACGCGGAACCGTAGGACCGGGGATGGGCGGTGGCCCGCCGGTACCGAACCGGGGAGCGAAGAGAAGCCAGCACCATTCGGCAGGGCCTACGGACCCCGACCAGGCTTGGAGTCGCCGTAAAACCGGTCAAATCCATTAGCGACAAGAACCTCCGGGGTTTCCCAGCAGCAAAGACCCGATTGAAGGCAACCGCTCAACCGTGAAGGGAAATACAGTCACCGCCAAGGCTACAGTTCCCAGGGCCAGAGCCTGCGGGCAAAAGGGGCTCCCTCAGCATCTATCCACGCTGGGGAGCGCGTTACCGGTGGGAAGCCATCGGGGCCGAAAACACACTACAGGTGCAGGGAAAGGCAGCCACCGCCAACCTACCTGTAGTGACCACTGCAGCCGGTTTCGGGACACGTCCATCCAGCCGTTTTTTTTACCAGAGACTCCCTATACGTTATTGGTTGAGTGAGTACTACCGTGCCGCCTGGCACCGCGCTGCCCCCGCGACCCTGCACCTCCCAGCACCCTGCCATCCACTTTCCAGTCACCCCAACCGGGCCCCGGGACCACCCAAAACCCCTACCCACGGAGGGGAGAGAAACATCTCGGCTTCTCCCCGTCATCGCTCCCGGGATCCCCGTCCAGAGCAGCGGTGGTGTCCCAACCTCACCACAAACCGTGGGTGGTGTCACGAACCGACTTTCCCAATCCCAAAAACTACTCCCCTTTCACTCACGGGCGAGGAGTGCCGCTCGAGCCCCCGGAGCCGGCCCACCGCTCGGGCCACCGAGCAGCGAGCAACAAGCAGCGGGCTGCAGCAGCGCCGGACCCGAGCACTAGCGAGAGCGCGGCAGCGACAGCCCCCTCCCCGCCCGCGACATGCAAATTAGGTTTCTTGTGAATTTTTAATATGCATTTTTATTGCGATTTTGATGCTGCATTTTTTGTCTCTTCTTTGTAAGTTTTTTTTTATCCCTTAACGAAAGCCAATATGTATTGAAATGTTGGCTGTTACGGAGAATAACCCACTGTGATATTAAAGCGGGGTTGAACAAGTGAATAGCACCCCCCACAGGAAAAAATCCTCACTGGTTGTTGAACTGTTCAGGGATGATTAACCCCTTAAATACTGCTGTTAGTTCTGACAGTGGCATCTAAGTGCTTAAAAAAAACCCTATGACACCATCGGCCCCCGAGCTATCATAATTGCGGATGCTGATGCTTGCCATCGTATTCTGAAGTCAACTGATAACCCCAGGGCACGGTGACAGGTCTCCGACACTGCAGTACAATAGTATTACAATGCATGAGACCAAGGATTAAAATGGTGAAAAAGTAAAAAAAAAGTTACATAAAATGTGTAAAAAAAAAAAACACAAATAAAAAAAGGCAGAAAAATCACAAAAACCTCTTTCACCAATAAAAACACAGCATTTCAGTTAAAATAAAAATAAATAAAAACTCCTCCTAATTGGTATCACTGTGTCGGTAACAACTCAAACTTTAATACTGTCACGTTATTTATTCCATGTATTAAACACCATAAGAAACTTAATAAAGAACACAAAAAATGTGCTTTTTCATCGTACTGAGAATATGTACCGCCCCGTGCTCGGCAGCCGAGCCGCTCGGATCCGGACCTTCAGTGGGTGGCTCGAGGGTCTCCGGACCCGGGGGTCTCGCGGTCACTTCGACTAAAAGGGGGGTTGTGGTTTGGGGACGTAGATGTATGGCCGGTGCCGTGTTAAGTTCATGACGCCACCCACGGGATGTGGACACCACTGCTGCAGTTACGGGGCACCCAGGGGAGATGTTGCGCAGCAAGTTGCTAACCCATCCGTGGGCAGGGATGGTGGCCCCGGGACCCATTGGAGGTGTTTGGCGGTGCAGGGAGATGGACGACCGTAGGGTGCTGATGTACTCACTATTAGTAAACACACGAGTCTCTGGTAAACCAAAGTGATGGTGGTCAGTGCCCGCAGCCGGCTGCAGTCTTGTCCCCCATCCGGCTGGTGGTCTCTGTCTTTCTCCTGCACCTGTGTAAGATGGTGGACTGCTTGTGCTTGCAACTTCAGGAGTTCGGTCCCGGCTTGTTGTTGCCTAAGGAGCCCTTTGCCCGCTGGCTGGGATCTCTGAGCCGTGGCGGTGGCCTTTTATCCCCCTCATTGGGCTGTTGCCTTCAGTCAGGACTTTGGGTGGGACATGACCTCTAGTACTGGCCGCAATCAGTTAATTAGCTAGCCCCCAGTAGCTTCTGGACCTAGCTTCAGGGTCTGAGTACCCCCCTTTGTGCTCTGGTTTCCGAGTCGATTCCCCGGGTCGGTACCGATGGGCTACAACCCTGTCCCGGTCCACCTCGGTTCCACTGAGCCGTCTTCCTGGCTCCTGCAGACGGAGACCGTCGTCTGCCTCCTAGACAAAGGTACCAGGGCTCCTACCCCGGCACCTGCTCAAATTGGGTTCTCTTCTCTGCTGGAGCTGTACACCTCTCCAACTTGAACTCTCAAACTGTTCTGAACTTTCCCGCCCCAGGCTGCCTGAGACTCCTAGGTGGGCATCTTCCAACCGCCTTGTTCCGCCCCCTGGTGTGTCCATTAAGCCCTGAGGAGGTGACTAGGGTTTTAGTGTTCAGCTGTGTGTTACCTATGAGGGACAGGTGTAATGCGGGGCCCTATTTGTGACTACCTGGCCCGGCCAGGGCGTCACAAATATTGAATAAAAAGCAATAAAAAGTCATATGTAAAAAAAAAAAAGTGGCATGAATGAGAAAGCTAAACAGTCCTGCAGTAAATAAGGCTCATTTGAGAAAAAAAATTAAAAGTTACAGCTCTCAGTATATAGCAATGAAGAAACAAATTCATTTTTGTAAAATATAGATTGTAGTGTGTAAAAGTAGAAAAGTATAAAAAAATCCCCTGTATAAATCTGGTATCATAATCATTCACTGAATAAATCAGTTTTAGCACTTTTACCGCATGGTGAACAATGAAAAATATATAAACAATAAGTAAATTGCTGGGCTTTGTTCATTCTGCATATGAAAAATATAAATAAGGCTATGTGCGCACGTTGCGTTCTATTCCGCAGCATGTAAGTCACTGCATGTGTGTCTCAGAACGCAGCTAAAAAACTGCATTCTGAGACACATTGCTTCCTTCAGAATTCCTTCAGAATTCATGCATTCTGGATGCTTGGAAAAGCTTCCAGAATGCACATTTTTGACAGTGAGGTCCCACTCGGCTCTGCTGCATCCCCATAGACTTGCAGCATGGCTGGCTGCGAGACAGAGCTGCGCGATCAGAATGAACTCGGTTGAACTTCACCCGACTTCATTGTGCGTGTGCCACGGCTTGATTTGCGATCACAGGTGAAGGACCCACTGGTGACCACAAATCTCCTGAATGACTGAAGTGAGCCGCGTGATCACCGTCACTCAGGTTACCCGCGGCCAGCTCGAGTCCTCCACCCGAGACCTGTGGCCGCGGGTAACCTAAGTGACGTCTCCGCTGACAGTGCGACTCACTTCAGTTGCTGCGTGGAGCTGACAGGAGCGACGGTGTTCTTCGGCCATTCCTGTCAGCTTCATTTAGCAGAGCTGGATGCGTCGTAGGACCTCGTGAGGATTACGCCGGACCTGGAGGGGTGCTTGGGGATTTTAATAAAGTGGTGAAAGACGGTGTTTTTTTTGTCTTTTATTTCAAATAAAGGATTTTTTTGGGGTGTATTTGTTTATTTACTTTCACTTACAGGTTAATCATTGGGGATGTCTCATAGATGCCTGCAATGATTAACCTAAGACTTAGGGGTACTTTGCACGTTGCGACATCGCTACTGCGATATCGCCGGGGTCAAATCGAAAGTGACGCACATCCGGCGCCGGTAACGACGTTGCAACGTGTAAAGCCCAGATGCATCGATAAACGATCGCAAAAGCGTCGTCAATCGGTGATCTGTGTAGTGTCGACAATTCCATAATATCGCTGCAGCGACAGGTACGATATTGTTCCTCGTTCCTGCGGCAGCACACATCGCTGCGTGTGAAGCCGCAGGACCGAGGAACATCTCCTTACCTGCCTCCAGCGGCTACGCGGAAGGAAGTAGGTGGGTGGGATTTTTACGTCCCGCTCATCTCCGCCCCCCCCGCTTCTATTGGCCGCCTGCCGTGTGACGTCGCTGTGACGCCGCACTACCCGCCCCCTTAGGAAGGAGGTGGGTCACCGGCCAGAGCGACGTCGCAGGGCAGCTAAGTGCGTGTGAAGCTGCTGTAGCCATAATGTTTGCTATGGCAGCTATCACAAGCTATCGCATCTGCGACGGGGGCGGGTACTATCGCGCTCGGCATTGCTAGCATCGGCTAGCGATGTCGCAGCATGCAAAGTACCCCTTAGTGGCAGCTATGGGCTGCCATTAACTCCTTATTACCCAGATTGCCACCGCACCAAGGCAATTCTGCATGAGCCGAGTAGAGTCCCGGGACTGTCGCATCTAATGGATGTGTGGCGCCCCTGAGGCTTCCGTCGCCACAGGTCATTGCACCCCATCCAGCGGTGTGATGCCCCATTCTGGGAGAGGAAGAGAGTGAACTCCGGTCCCCTGGTAAATCCACACTACACCCATTGCTAGGAACACACTGGGACCAGGGAAAGTGGCAGACAACCCTCCCATGCTGCATGCTGGGAGGGGTCGTAAGACCCATCCCTGCTCCTATAGGGTAGAACAGGGCAACTGGGGAGGTGTGAGGAGCCATCTGAGAGCAGACACAGAGAGGAAGGTCAAGTTTAGTTAGTCGAAGAGAGGGAGGGGAAGGAGAAGGAGGCCTGCTGGAGGCAGGCAAGGAGGAGAAGAGAAAGGAAAGAAAGCTCCAAGTCAGTCATGTTTATCCTATCAAAGGCAAGGCTAAGGAAGACAGCAGAAGATAGAGACACTAAAGAGAAGGGTACCGGCTTTTACTCTCAGAATCACCCAGAAACGGCGGAGGTCCCTGACAGTGGTCCCAGCAGTCCAAGGGCCCTGGGCCCCGACAAGAATTGTGAGTAAAGAACTTGAACTGCACCCTTGAAGTTGCCTCTGTTATTTCATCTGCATAGACACTCACAAGCACCAACAGTGCCCCGGGCATTGCTCCACCTGTGGGGAGCAGTACCACCATTGCTGCTATAACATCCCCCGGAGGCTTCATACAGCAGCGGCGGCCTGTTAGCCGCATACCACAGGTGGCGTCACGAACACAAACTGAATTCATCTAGCCACATATTCCACTGACACCCACCAGGGCCACGGAGCCGGGCCCAGCCACCACTGACTACTACCGGACTAGTCCGGCCCGGCACCGGGTGTCCCATAGCCCTGGGGTGGGCGAGTCAGATGCAGCAATTCCAGGCGGCTGCTGGCTGATATTTTTAGGCTGGGGGGGCTCCCCATAACGTGGGGCTCCTCATGCTGAGAATACTGGCCTTCAGCTGTGTGGCTTTATCTTGGCTGGTATCAAAACTGGGGGGGACCGCACGCCATTTTTTTAATTATTTATTTATTTATTTTAATGCACTACATAGACCTGCCCACCGGCGGCTGTGATTGGTTGCAGTGAGACAGCTGTCACTCAGCGTGGGGGCGTGTCTGACTGCAGCCAACCATAGGTGCTGGTGGGAGGGGGAAGCAGTGAATACCAGATGGAATAATGAGCGGCTGGCATTTTCAAAAACAGGAGAAGCTGCCAGAGGAGTGTGACAGCCGTGTAGCCCCGCACTGGTGATCGGTCAGTGATCGGTGAGTATGAGAGAGGGGGGGAGAGAGGCAGACCGACAGAGAGAGAGAGACCGACCGACAGAGAGACAGAGAGACCAACAGACAAACAGAGAGAGAGACCGACATTGCAACCAAAATGCACAAAAGAAGTGACATGTTGCTTTTTAGAACGCAGTGTCTTGGCAGCAGCTGAAACGCTGTGTTCTAAAACGCAATGTGCGAATGGAATTTGCACAATCTTCATAGATTGTGCTGGGGACGCAGGATGCATGCTTTCATGCTGCGGTGCAGAACGCAGCGTAAAAGCATGATAACACACAACGTGCGCACATAGCCTTAAAAGCAATAAAAAATGGTATTTACTAGGGATGATCGAATACCCTAGTATTCGATGAAAATCCAGCGAATACCTCGCCGCTATTTGAGTATTCGCGAATATTCGACCCCCAATGTAAGTCTATGGGACACTCGAATAATTTTACGTTGAACCTGTCGGTGACCTGTGGTGACAGAGGAAAAGGCTGAAATGGATGGGAAAAGGCTGAAACATTATGGGCACAGGCTGTAGAAGGTACCTGACTTCATTTCTGGTGTCTTTGAATAACGTGGTCAGAGCAGCACACAGCGTTTACGTAGTCGCCAGAACAGCTCTCAAATCATAGTAAAAGAGGGGAAATTGCTAAGAAACAGTTTCTAGTGCCTAATAAATGTAATAAAACATCAAATCAAGCCCCGATCTCCCAAAAAAACACTTTAGCATATGTTCACACGTTTCGTTTTTCACATTTTTCCTTTTTTTTCCCGATTATAAAGGGCTGTAACTTATACATTATATTGGTGTCTGTCTCACACCTCCTTTATGGGACATATTTGACAGCACTTTAAAAAGTATAATACAAAGAGCATTCTGCAGCCTAGGCACACTCAAATTATACAGAAAGCCCAGACAAACCCTTTAACCAGTGAAGTTTCCACTATGGAGTCCCTTGTGATGGTTTCTGCTGATCAGGCATCTCAGAGGCTCATCTAATGGAACCCACAATCTATTCAATTAGAATCTGCATTCTAAAACCAAGTCATGCTCCTTCCCATCCGATCCCCACTGTGTGCTCAAACAGTCGTGTACAACCACATATGGGGTACTGCCACGTTCTGTAAAAATTGCATAACAAATTGTCTTGTCCATTTTCTTCTATTACCCCTCGTGTAAAGTATAAATTTGATTCTAAAACAGTATTTTTGTGGAACAAATGTAATTTTTTTGTTTTCACACCTAAATGTTAATAAACATGCATTAAAAGATTGACAAGGTCCCTTAGAACAAACAGGTAACTATAGACTCCTGGGGTGGTAATTGATACCAAAAGGCTTGGGTCAGCAATGGTCAATGACACCACATAGGATCATATTGATTGACCCACCCAGGATGCTCCTAAAAAAATAAAAACACAAAAAAACAAACAAAACATACACAAAAAAATACTTGTTTTTTTCTTTCTTTACCAAAAAAAAACAAAAAAGGAAAATGCATATGAAGGATCATTTTAGGGGTCCAGCCTAGCATAGCTAGCTGTGGACCGTTCTTGTAAAGATGGGAGACTTTGGGTGGCAGTACAGTTGTTAGTTTCCTAAGGAGTTTTCAGGGCCTGTCGGACCTATTATTAGCTATTTTTTTGTTTTGTGTATGTTTATGTTGACCACTGCCTGATCCAAGCCTTTTGGTATCATTTACCACCCCAGGAGCTTATACTGTAGTTACCTGTTTGTCCTAAGGGACCTTGTCAATCTTTAATGCATATTTATTAAAAGTTATAGCTTAGTCATTTGCTTTTTCCCTATGAATTTTGAATGATATATGTGACCTATACCCTGGTATATGTGCAGCTTAAACACATCTAAATGTTATAAAATGTTGTGAATTACTTGTAAGTTAAAAATGCTCAGTGCACCCCTAGAAGAATTCCTTTAGTGGTCTAGTTTTCAAAATGGGGTCACTTGTGGGGGTTCTTGCTGTTGTGGCATGTCAGGTGTTCTTCAAATGCAACATGGCATTAACAATTTATGCCAGACAAATTTAAGCTCCAAACATCAAATAGCGTTCTTTCCTTTTCGAGCCCTGTGCTCACACAGCAGTTTTCGACCACATATGGTGTATCATCGTGTTTGGGAGAAATTACGTAACAAACTATGAGGCCTATTTCCTCCTATTATCCATTGTAAAAATGACAAATTTAGGACCGAAGCAACATTTTAGCAGAAAAAAAATAATTTTCATTTTCACATCAACATTTAAAACGTTCTGTTCTGAGCACTACTATAGTATTTGTTTTTTAAAGCACTGGAGTGCTGCTTTAAATATAAGCCCCCTGTGCCTGGTATTGTACTCACCCTCCGGCATTTTCATCCTTTTTCGGTGCTGCTCCAGTCTCGCTGCACCACCATGTGCCCGTAACATCTGTCTCTCCAGAAGTCAGAAGTTACATAACAAGCGCTCAATACAAATCTATGAGAGCCAGAACAAGGCTCTTATAGAGATGCATTGAGTTGTGACCACCGGCGTACTCTATGAAATACTGGAACTGCCTGAAGATCACAAATAGCCAGAGACCGACTAGGGCGATGCTGAAAACAGATGAAGACTGCAACAGATGAGTGTAAGACAATGAAATCAAAGAAACCACTGGAATAGTGCTTGAAGCATCTTTGTGGATACAACATGGTCAACACACCCCTAGATGAATTTCTTGATGGATCTAGTTTCCAAAATAGAGTCACTTGTGGGGTTTCTGCTGATTTGGTACTTTAGGGGCCCTGAAAATGAAATTTGGTGTCTGCAATCTATTCCAGTGAAATTAAAATTCCAAATGCCAAATGTTTTTCTTTCCGAACTCTGCCATATGTCCAAACAGAGCTTGTGACTACATGTGGGGTTTTGCCACACTCAGAAGAAAGTGGGTAACAAACTGTAGGGTCCACTTTTTTATTATTGCTTGCTATAGTGAAAACTTTGGAACTAAAGCTACATTTTGATGAACAAAATGAAAATTTTCAATATGACGACCTTAGGTTATCATATTCTGTGTAGTATCTGTGGGTTCAAAGTGCTCACTTGTGGGGAGGTGATACTGTTTAAGCACCTTAGTAGCCCTGCAAATGCGACATTGTGCCTGTAACCTATTTCTGCCTAATTTGTGTGCCAAAATTCAAATGGTGCTCCTTCTCTCCATTTGCTCAAACAAAGCTTTCTGACCACATGTGGCGTATCAGAGCGCTATGCCGTATACCAATTATATTAATTGATTTTATATTTTGATAAATCGGGCGTTTCTGAACATCGTGATACCAAATGTGGGTATAGATTTTTTTTTTGTTTACTTTTCAATGGGGCGAATGGGGGGGTGATTTGAACTTTTAGTTTTGGTTTTTTTTATATATATATTTTTGAAAACTTTTCTTTACATTTTTTTTATTTTACTGGTCCCCCTAGGGGACTTTAGCACTGCCCAGTTTGATCGCCTGATGATTTCTGCTGATCAGAGCAGCATCGCTCTGATCATAAAAAATGCACTGTTCCTTTAAGAGCCGCCGCTCTTTCAGCTCTTAGAGGAACTACATCATGATAGGGACAGGGGTCACCACATGACTCCTCACTACCATGACAACTCTCAGCCTCCTGTGATCATGTCACAGGGCCGCTGATGGTGGCCGGGAATAGCGCCATTTCCCGCTGCGGCCATTTAAATCACATTGTCACATTTTGACAGCGCAATATAAGTGGCAAGCAGGTGCAGGTGGATCGTGGATCCGCTGGCTCCTGTTAGCCCCACATGTCTGCTGATGAAATCAGCAGACATGTGCAGGGATCATGATCATTGGTCGTGAAGGGGTAGTAATGCTTTATTGAAGTAACTTTGAATTTTTTAATTAATGGTAAGATTCAGTCTTTTTGTCTAGGAGCCTATCAGCGTGGCACATTTAGAAATGGCAAGCTTTGTCCACTCTTCTAATAAAGAATTTATCATGTAAGACTATTCCAAAATTAGCTTTCCTAAAATTACCTTTTTTTCCATACGTTATATTTTACATTTACATCAGATATTTGTTTTTCATTTTGTTTATGTCAAAAGTTTTAATATGACACAATTAATTCCATGAACTGAGAAGTCATGCATGTATGGCTGTAATGGCAGAAAAAGTTAACAATTCAGACCATGAATTCACTCATAGATGAGACAAACAGGCCAGCACCATAGGCATTGTAAAATTCTGAGAAGAAGCTTTAAAAATGGGAAGGTTTCCTAGAGAGCTTTAAGTCACAGGTAGAGTCAGGCTGAGATCATTTTGGCCCAGATGTTCTTTACACATTACATATACTTACTGTGCATTAGACAATTACTACCATATCTGTGTTGTCTGTCTCCACTTTTAATTTTACACTGTAGAGTTGTAGCATCCAACGTTGCATTTAGTTCCACATTCATCAGAGCTAAGATCTCCCAGGATTCCTTGACGACTGAATGTCTGCACAAAACATGTTCTACCACTCTATGTATAGGGCTTACACTAAACATTGTGAATGGAACAAGGACATTCTTCATGTTTTTTGATGAGTTGGGGTTTTTTTTTGCAGATTTTAAGTAATTTGCAAAGGAAAACGCATCCCAGCAAAGTCTATGAGAATCCGGAAGTGCTGTGTACATTGTGAGGCAGTGGCTTTCTATAGCCAGGAAAAAGTGAGGCAGTGACCCAGGAGCTTGTTCACACCAAACAGTTTTTATTGACCAAACACAAATAAAACACTTGTCCACAGTTCTGGAAAAGTGTTTCCGGAATGCAGCAGGTTCTTAAGTACAGACTAACCAATGTCCTGGCCAACCCCTGCTCCGCTGTAGGAATCTCAGGTGTAGTGTCGTGCTCTAAGTGTCTTTATGACTCCTGCACGGCCCGCTGTAGGAATCTCGGGTGTAGTGTCATGCTCTAAGTGTCTTTATGACTCCTGCACCACTGTAGGAATCTCGGGTGAAGGGGTCTGCTTGCAGTGTCCAGGTCTTGCAGTACTGGCCGGTGTTACTCCACCCACCAAGCTCGCACAGCATGTGCTGCTCCAGCAGCCTGAATACCATCTGAAGACACACCTTGCTGTGCACTGCAGTATTAAACGCAATTCCCCGGACATTAACCTGTTTCAAGACCTGGACTGGAGGGAGAGATCTGTCCCACTGCCAGACCTACAGATCTTTCAAAAAATAGCAGCCGCAACAGGTTTACTTAACCCCTTCAGCCCCGGGGCACTTTCCGTTTTTGCGTTTTTGTTTTTTGCTCTCCTTCTTCTGAGAGCCGTACCTTTTTTTTTCCATCAATCTTGCCATATGAGGGCTTGTTTTTTGCGGGAAAAGTTGTACTTTTAAATGAAACCATAAGTTTTACCATATGGTGTACTGGAAAACAGCAAAAAAATCCAAATGCGGAAAAATTGCAAAAAAAGTGTGATGGCACAATAGTTTTTGGGATGTTTTATTCACGGTGTTCACTATATGGTAAAACTGATGTGTGGGTATGATGCCTGAGGTCGGTGCGAGTTTGTAGACACCAAACATGTATAGGTTTACTTGTATCTAAGGGGTTAAACAAAAATTCACAAGTATGTCCAATAAAAGTGGCGCACGTTTTGCGCCATTTTCCGAAACAAGTAGCGTTCTTATTTTTTGGGATCTATGGCTCAGTGATGGCTTATTTTTTGCGTCTTGAGCTGATATTTCTAATGGTACCATTTTTGCGCACATGCTACGTTTTGATCGCCTGTTATTGCATTTTGCGTAAAACGTGCGGCGACCAAAAAACGTAATTTTGGCATTTGAAATTTTTTTGCCACTACGCTGTTTACCAATCAGATTAATTGATTTTATATTTTGATAGATCGGGCATTTCTGAACGCGGCGATACCAAATATGTGTATATTTATTTATTTTTTAACCCTTTAATTTTCAATGGGGGGAAAGGGGGGTGATTTGAGCTTTTAGGTTACTAGTCCCCCTAGGGGGCTATAGCGATCAGCAATCTGATCGCTATTATCTATCTGCTGATCACAGCTATACAGCTGTAAACAGCAGATTCAGTCACTTTCTTTTTCCCTCTGCTCCGTGCGGAGGGAAAACGGAAGTGAAACATCATAGCTGCAGGCGTCATCACATGACCCTGTGCTACGATGGCAACCACCGATAGTCACGTGATCACGCACGTGACTTCCGGTGGGGGCGGTAAGTAAAAAACATGGCCGCGCGCATTTAGATCTTGCTGCCAGACTTTGGCAGCAAGATTTAAGGGGTTAATGGCCGCGGGTGGAAGCGATTCCACCTGCGGCTAGCAGGCACACATGTCAGCTGTTGAAAACAGCTGATATGTGTGCCGACCACCGCCGCCTGCCCGCGGCAGGGGGCGGGGCTTAACGGGACACGCTCCATGACGGATATATCCATCCATGGTCGTGAAGGGGTTAAACAAAATACTTGGCGAAATATCTTGACCATGTTCACACCCTTCTATTTTGTGTTCCACTCACAGCGGTGATTGTGACTACAACACACTCCAGCAGGTCTCGCAAGGTCTCCAGGCCCATTCGGGGGAAACATAGTGTCCTTCATATATGACACCTGTCACTGCCTTACAACACGTTGCAGATTTTTTCCTTGCGGATATTGGAGCAGAAAAAATCTGCACCAAACAATATGTCAATTTCCTGGTGCAGATATTTTCTGCTCCAAAATCAGCAAGGAAAAAATCTGCAACGTGTTGTAAGGCAGTGACAGGTGTCATATATGAAGGACACTATGTTTCCCTCAGAATGTGCCTGGAGACCTTGTCAATTGTTTCTGCATTTTTTCCAGCATTTTTCCTATTGGAATGCATAAAAAACTCATTAAAAAGCATAACAAAAATGCAAAAAAACTCAGAAGACTGAATCGTATTACCTCTCTCTTTTCTGGTTCATTGAAAGGGTCCTAAGCAGGGAATCATTTTCTTTGTTTTCTATGTACCCAAATAGCATACTTGCCAACTTTGGGGATAAACATCTGGGAAGAATGTTAAATGTCTGGCGTAAAGAAAAATATTTACTTATCTGTGCCATCTTTTCAGGCCATGCTCCCTCAACGCACCATTTTTTCCAAAAATTGAGATTAGACACTAGGGCTCTTTCAAAGGAGAAAACATCTGCGTCCTGTACAAAAAACCCTCCAGAAGTGCTTGTTATTGTGACGTTTTGGAACAACTGTGAGGTTTGCAAACTTTTCCAGGAATCTGGGAGATCTTCCTTTTTCTGGGAAACTTCTGTGCCATCAGGAGGAGTTGGTATGTAAAATTAGTGACTCGTGGGCTGTCTTGGGAAATTGCCTTACTGAAAAACTCCTTTTAAACCACTCTTAATGCTTTGTACAGTATATACATGGAGGCAGGTGTATTCTCATAGTTAGCTATTTTTTCTGGACATAGTCTTCACGACATTGTCATATGAGTTATTCCTTTACACAGCTATAATAATACATATAGTGCTATTTACTCAACAGGGGACCGAAAAAATAGAAAGGGCAAATGGCAAGTTTCTACAGACCCTACTGAGCTCAATATGAAGTTAGTCACCTCATGTTCTGACTGCATGCAGCTAGATATATAAAAATGATCACGTTTTACACACAGATCAATACAGATATATTATTAGATGATGAATTCTATGGTGGTGAAACAAATCGGTGACACTTCTGATGCTGCTTGTCTGACGATGTAATCAGAAAGCCATGGAACCCATAGGGTGGAGGGGCGACATGACTAGAGGGAAGGGAAGGAGTGATGGGGTTAATGGAAACAGGAATGGTTTGTTTATAAGGCAGAATAGAGGGATTGGTGGGTAGGAGGAGTTCCCTGGAGGAAGAGGTGGGACAGTTGAGGGGTGTAAGTAAAGGACCTTGACTTACCCCCCTCTCTCTTGACTTCCGGATATGGAACGATCTGACTGGAGAGGTTCCTATAAGGTGTCAGGACGTCACCTTCTATTTCTCCATGGAGGAGTGGGAGTATTTAGAAGGACACAAAGATCTGTACAAGGACGTCATGATGGAGGTTCCCCAGCCCCTCACATCACCAGACTTCCGGATATGGAACGATCCGGACGTGCGACAGGATGGCTGCTATCCGGGACCAGCGGATTCATCATGGCAGTGCACGGGCCCCTGGCAGCGCGGTCCCACGTCTTGGCTGCTGGGGGTTAACCCGTTGGCACTTTCCCCTCGCTCCCCTGTCAGCTGCGGGCGGCGTCCCCCCCCCTCCCTCATCTCTCAGGTACTGGCCGTGTGCGGGGGGAGCGAGGAGGAGATGCGAGAGCCCCTTCGGGGACCCTCCGCGGTAGTGACGTGGGGCAGGGCAGTACTTAGCTGCTGCTCCGGCCGCGGGAGGAATCTCCGTCCGGGCCGCGGCAACCGGGAAGGGGGCGTGGCTAGTCTGCGGCCTACTTCCGGTCCGAGCCGCGGCCTGGATTGCTGGATGC
This sequence comes from Anomaloglossus baeobatrachus, assembly GCF_048569485.1. NCBI lineage: Eukaryota > Metazoa > Chordata > Amphibia > Anura > Aromobatidae > Anomaloglossus > Anomaloglossus baeobatrachus. The sequence goes on along the minus strand of NC_134358.1, from coordinate 116,068,809 downwards.
GGCGGCTCCCGGACGGGGAGAGCGCCCGGCTGTGACAGAGGCCAGCTTTACCCCTCGCGGACGGCGGGGGGGGGGCCGCGGAGCTGCAGCCAGTGGTGGGTCCGGCACCAGGGCAGGCGGGCCTGGTGCGACGGGTGCCCAGGAGGCGGCGGTGAGTGGGGTGACAGCAGGGGCACTGCAGTTTCTGCTTGGTCACCCAGATCAGGGTGCAGCTCCCGGCCGCGGCGGACAGAGGCTTTCACGGGCCCAGGAGGGCTGGATGCGGCGGCTCCTGGTCAGGAGAGCGCCCGGCGAGGACGGAGGCCAGCGTTATCCCCACCCCCCCCCCGCGGGTGGAGGGGCGGGGGGCCGGGGGGCTGCAGCCAGCAGGGGGTCCGGCACCAGGGCAGGCGAGCCTGGTGCGACGGATGCCCGGGAGGCGTCGGTACGTGGGGGTGACGGCGGGGGCCCTGCGGTCCCTGCCTGGTCACCCAGAGCAGGCGTGCAGCGCCCGGCGGACGGATGCCTTCTGGGCCCAGGAGGGCAGAAGGCTGGCGGCTCTGGATGGGAGTCTGCTGGCAGCGGGTCGGGCCACAGGTACCCCCCCGTCCTTGCAGGCAGCGGGGGGGGGGGGGGGTGTCGGGCCAGACAGAAGATGGAGCTTGGAGGATGGTGCCCACGCGGCGTACCAGGAGGACGGCCGTGGTGGTGGCAGCGCTTCGGCGGCGTCTGCGTTACATGAGCCAGAGGCGGTTGGCTCCAGCGAGGAGGAGGAAGCAGCGACGGAAGAATCAGATGTCTGGATGGCGTGACTTTTATTCCAGGATACGCCGGGTCGCGGTCGGGTGAGACGGCCGTGGATTCGGCAGGGTTGGGGCGCAGTTGGTGGGGGGGCGGCTGCGGACACGGCAGCGCCGAGTGGGGTTTTGTGTTTTGATCAGGCATGGGGTATTTTACTGCAGTGGTATATACGGTTGTGGAGAGTGCGCATGCACCGCCGGGGGCATGGACGGGATCGGTGGTTAGTGGGCGCAGGTGCGGCAAGCAGAGTGAGGGCGCATGAGGCGGCAGGGGAGCATTTTCGGGCAGAGGCGGCAAGGGCTGTGACAGAGTGAGTGGTGAGGAAAGAAGAGGGGGTGAGGTGGTGCGTCTGGATGACAGTGGCCAAGTGGGAGAGGTATGGGTACTTCGAAGGCCCGTTGGGGGGGGCTCACCTGCTAGAGGATGTGAGGGATAAGATTTGAATGGGGGAAAGTGTAGAAATAATTTCGCTGCTCCCCCTGGAACAGTGGCACCTGGATTAGGTTAAGCCAAGTGATTCCGGGAAGGATAAGTAGAGGGGGGGGGAGCGCCGGTGGAGGCTCACCCCTCGTACATTTGCAACGTGGCTGCGGGCATTTGCGTTTTTGGCAAGGGTATCAGGGGAAGGAATTGGGTAATTGGTTCGGCATGGTTTGGTTATATGGATCCATTTGGGGTGGCGTGTTAGGTCATATGGCGGTTTAGTCTGGCTTCAGTACGCCGAGTAATTTCAGCAAGGGAAGGTGTTGCGTGCCGGTATGCGGTAGGATCATACGGGCACATCCTTAGGGCTGCAGTGGATGGCGGCTCCTAGTCAGCCCCTTTTGGGGGGCAGTTGGCGGTTCGGGGCTTGGAACCCCGGCGACACGGACAATGAGGGTTGTTTGGGGGGCATAGAATGATGGGTGGTGCAGATTTGTCGCGGATAGTTGTCTTAAGCATAAGTGTTGGGTGGTGGTAAAGATCATAGTAATTCTGTGTCTTTCTATTTGTATTGGTGGATCTTCGCCTCCTTATTGGAAGTTTGCGCTGGGCTAGGGGACGCCTGGTGGTTGTCGGTGGAAATAGGGGTCAGGAAGTGGCTTTGGGCAGGATGGGTGGGCCATTCGGGGCCCTCCTTGTCATGATTGGGTTTCTCTGTTGGGGGGGCAGTGCCGGAAAGGAGCCGTATATATATATATATATATATTTCGGCTTGTTCACAACGTATCTTATCTGGAGGAGTCATCGGTGTATGCCTGCTTGGCTCCAGAATTGTCGGCGGTTTATTATGTGTCGTTTGACAGAGGGTGGGATTTGGTAAAGGCAGTGAGCCGTGGAGCATTGATGGCAAAGGCGGTTTTGGAGGCGGCATTAGGTTGTTACTGGTCTACCCTGCTAGCTAGCAGTTCGGGTGCTGCGGGGGGGAGGGGAGTTATTATTATGTTGATCGGTGGGGGCTAATGGGTTTTGTCCCATTTTATGTTCCTTTGGAGGCGGTTATTCCTTGGTGGAGTGTTTGGTGCGTGGTGTGTCCAAGCTTACACCTCTCATTCATTATAGGTTGATTCTCTTTCCATCGGGTTGGCGGGTTGATGATTCGTTTGGGTTGATTGTTTCATTGCAGATGGTGGTGGATACTCTTTTTTTTTTTTGGGCCGGTTGGCGCAGGCGAAGACTGAGGGTCCAACGCCAGTGATACGGTTTGTGGGGGATAAAGTTTGATGTTATGGTCAGAGAGGTAGGCTTCGTGGGTAATGGGGTGGTCCTATGGGCTGTGATAGAGGCAGTTAGGCCAGCTAAGACGGTGTGGTTTCAGGCGGTGCAGTCTTTGCTGGGGCGGTCGAACCACGGGTGCAGAGTTACGCCGCTGGGGCGAGTGTCTGCTGGACGGCTGGCGATGGCTGCGCCAAGGGTGCAGCCATCGGATCATTTGTGTGGGTCACGAGGGAGATCAATGATGATCTGATGGTGTAGGAGGTTTTTTTTTTTTGTTTTTCTTACGGCGATTTAGTGGCCGCGGATTCTGGCTGGGTAAGGTGGTACCTGATGGAACGTGGTTGCGGTACTCGGTTGCAGCGGGTCCAGTTGTTTTTGGGTTGGGCATCGTGGGTAGCACTTCCAATCGGTGGTAGGGGTCGAGTTGTGGAGGTTGGCAGTTTTTTCCGAGAGGAAGGTGTGCTGTCATTCTGACTATCAGTTGGTGGAGAATTAGATTAATAGTTGGTTTGCTAATCCTGGGGCCAAGGGTGGCGTACTTGTGGCAGTTGGTTTCTCAATTGTATGCGTTTTTAAAAAAAAAAAAAAAAAATTTATGCGTGGCGCAACCAGTACTGGGGGTTCGCCAAGGGTATAGCAGCTGCTTTGTTTCCTTCCAGTTCTGCAGGTTTCGGGAGTTGAGGCCGGGTAGCAGACGAGGTGGGCACGGTGTGTCCGGAGGGCTTGTGGAGTCTGGTGTGGCTGTGTTGGGGAGCGGCTCGGAGCTCAGTGACTGAGGTTATTTGGTGCTGATATCCAGAAGTGTGGGTGGCGCGGATAACGTGGTTTGGGGCCATGTGTGAGGAAAGCCTGGTGGAGTATTTGGTGGCGGCGTTGGCAGTGGTGAGTAACGGTTTTCAGGTTGCTAGGCTGGCGTCGGCAGTGGAGCAGAGGGTGGCGGCTGTAGCTGTCTTGTTGAGGATTAGATGTGGAGAGATGTTTTCGCAGGATCTTAGTGCGCGGCAGGCCTTGAAGGGGTTTTGTCGTACGGGTGTGAGGGAGCGGGACACAAGGGTCCGTCTCCGTTGTTTTGTGGCAGCATTTGGTGAGTGGTTTGTGGTGGCTATGTTCATCTGAGCACGAGCGGGTTTTGTTTCCTCTTGTCCACAACGGTTCGTGTTAGCCTTTTGGGGGGCTTTGAGATTGTGGGGTTGGTCAGCCCATCTACGGTTAAGAGCGGAGGTTGAATGTTGGAGGATGTGTCCGCGGTGGTGCAGTGGGTTGAGCGCCGGCTTCGTCGCTCACCGAATCAGGTTAGGCGGATGGTGAAGGTTGGTGTTGTTGTATGCGGTCCCGGGTGCGGAATTATGTTATGAGGACGCCCAGGGTTATTGTTGTGTCACGTTAGTTAAGGTACCATTTTGTGGCAGTGCTGCAGACTTGATTGCAAGTGGCGGGGGTGGGCGCCCGGAATACTACGGGTCGTATTCCTTCTGGATTGGGCTGCCACGGAGGCCCCTCGGTGGTCTCAGAAAAGGGGATGTGAAAAGTATTGGGAGGTGGGAGTCCTCTCGTTTGTCGGCGTTACGTTTGGCCTCAGTTGTTATCGGGTTAAGGCCAATGGGGGCGTTTGAGTAATTTTGGGAGTGGAATGGGTTGGTGTAACAGGTTGGTGTTATCTGTGGGTTTATAACCTCTGGGTTTTGTGGTGAGGGTGTGCCTCATTTGGATATTTGGGCATTCGTTGGTTCTCGGGGCCTCGGGGGTCTGAGGCTCGCCCGAATTTTGCCAGTTGGGTCTGGACGGGTCGATGGTACTGGTCCAGTAAGTGGGAGGCAGTGATTTGGTACCTCGAGAAGTTATTTATGAATGTTTAAAAAAAAAAAAAAAAAAAAAAATTGTTGTTGGTTTGTTGCATTGTGGAAGACATACCCGGGCTTAAGCGTGGGGTAGTTTGATAGTGTGACCAGGTTGGAATGGCGTGGGGCTCGTGCGGTAGGCAGTATCAATCGAGCCTTATTGGGGGCGGCGCCAAAGTTGGTGACGCTGAACTGGTGGTTTTGGAGATGCGATGGGGGTGTATCTTAACGTTATTGGTGCTGTTTTGTGGACGCTGTGATTGCGTAGAGGTGTGGTACAAGCTTTTGGTGTGTGGCGGGTCCAGGCCACGTAAGGAGTCACGTGCCCTGTCCTGTGGCGGGGGGTAGGTCTGGTCCAGAGGCGGTTGAAGGCAATGGTAACTGGACAGAGAGACACCATCTTGGTATGGTGGCTCCAGGTTCCGGGATGTTGCAGGCACGGGGTTCTGCAAAGTTGGGGGGTTAATCCGTAGGTGATTAATACCTCATCTCTGGGTCGGTGTGTTGCGGCCAGGGATACTGGAGTGAGAAGTGGTTCCTGGACTGGGCCTACTCAGGGTTGTATATTTACTGTATTGGTTACTGTGTTACCTATTGTTATTTGTTGGGGTCGCCCGTTGGACGGCGCCCCCTTGTGTTAGTATGTAAATAATAGGTAATAAAGGCTGCTGTGGCCAATTTTAAACCAAGTCACATGCAGTTCGTTTATTATTTACAGATGGTATTGGTGGGTAACACACACACACACAGCACGACTGGAGAATCCTTCCTCAATGGTCAAGAAAGCCATGGAACCCATAGGGTGGAGGGGCGACATGACTAGAGGGAAGGGAAGGAGTGATGGGGTTAATGGAAACAGGAATGGTTTGTTTATAAGGCAGAATAGAGGGATTGGTGGGTAGGAGGAGTTCCCTGGAGGAAGAGGTGGGACAGTTGAGGGGTGTAAGTAAAGGACCTTGACTTACCCCCCTCTCTCTTGACTTCCGGATATGGAACGATCCCCGCCCACCCTCCCTTGTGTTTAATACCGAGGGGAATTTTGTCTGGGTTGTTTCTTTGTCACAGCAGCGGGGGGTAGGTCTGGTCCAGAGGCGGTTGAAGGCAATGGTAACTGGACAGAGAGACACCATCTTGGTATGGTGGCTCCAGGTTCCGGGATGTTGCAGGCACGGGGTTCTGCAAAGTTGGGGGGTTAATCCGTAGGTGATTAATACCTCATCTCTGGGTCGGTGTGTTGCGGCCAGGGATACTGGAGTGAGAAGTGGTTCCTGGACTGGGCCTACTCAGGGTTGTATATTTACTGTATTGGTTACTGTGTTACCTATTGTTATTTGTTGGGGTCGCCCGTTGGACGGCGCCCCCTTGTGTTAGTATGTAAATAATAGGTAATAAAGGCTGCTGTGGCCAATTTTAAACCAAGTCACATGCAGTTCGTTTATTATTTACAGATGGTATTGGTGGGTAACACACACACACACAGCACGACTGGAGAATCCTTCCTCAATGGTCAAGAAAGGAAATTTCAAGTGTGACTGATTCATTTTCTTCTTGACTTTGGTCAGATCTCAGCTACTTGTATTCACTTGATTTTTGAGGCAAATGTTACATTAGACAAATCGATAAACAAATGAAATGGACATTGCACATATCGCTCATAAACATGGTACATTCCAATAATTAGGTGTATACTCTATATTGCATTTTGTTCCAAAAAATGATAGGAAATGTAAGAAATAAAAAAAATGAAGGTGACTTTTCCATCTTTTATTTTCCCTATTGCTCCAGCACCCTGGTGGTACTGTATATCCTGTACAATCTAGGAAAATTATCTCTTAAGAGAATCTTTTATAAATAATAAGAGAGATACGAACCATGCCAGGCTGTACATTAATACTTTGCTTCAGGGGAACCTTGTTTGACTCCACTTTTGACCTAGACAAAAAAAAAAACTGACGGCACTCCCAATATGCAGTCATGTTTTTGTGTAGGTTATGGAGTCATGCCCTCTCACTGTGCACTAAGCCACAGGTGATTTTATTTTCTAGTATCAGGTTCCTACTTGCCCATACAGGAGGGTTTTTTTTTGTAACTGAGAGAGAAGTGTTAGAATAGGTACCCAGTATACTGGATATGCATTGACGTGGCTACTGGGCAGATATAGTAATGGAGAAAAAAACAAAATTGATACAACCAAGGGGTACCCATCAACTTAAAAGAGCCTCTAAGAAAAACCCCTAAAAAATATTTTATTAAATTCACATAAAATAAGATATTCCAAAAAACAACATACAGGAGTGTCTATCTGGACAAAGCAACCAGGCGTCAGGATTGTACTGCTACTTTGTGAAGCGTTCCCCATTGAGGGAGCCCCTGAGGAATGCTGGAGAGTACTAGAACTGGGGGGACATTGTTCGTGCAGAAGTAATCTTGGCAGAAGCAATCCGGCTATTAGAGCTAAGTAACAGTATGAGTGATGAGGCTTAGTGCAAAACCTTTGGTTACACCATCAGTATGTGTCACATGTTGTACATGATGGAGGTTCATTTAATATAATTTTGTAACTGGAAAATGAATATGTCCCTGTATTGAAGGGAATTGGTGGTCTAGTGGTAGTGTGCTGAGCCATATATGTGTAGCGCCCCTGAGGCCTCAGTCGCCACAGGGTACTGCACCCCACTTATGGTGCAGTGCTCAACCCGGATCCAGAGGAGGTTGGTAACGGTTTCATCACTTACACAATTCAAACACACAACCAGGGTGCCCTCGCCACTGAAGACCGGGCTAGGGTAGGGTCCTAAGGCCGTTTCCAAACATGGGGGGGCAGCCACCCACTAGTGACAGGGACCCGGGAGAGGACCAGCCATGAGGGGAGTCAGGAGCCAACACAACAGTTATGGAGTTTTCCAGCAGGAGAGGAAAGGAGGAGATGGTCTCACCGGTGGCTCTGGTGAGACACAGGAGTTCATACGGTTGCCGAAGTAAGAGCTTCATTGCTCCCTCAGGACCGGTGCCACACAGGACGTAGGACCCTAGGGAAGATCATTCTTCAAGCTGGTTTTCCGGAATCTGCCGGGATAGGGAGATTGCATGTCACCCTGGCCAATACAGCGCCTGAAGCACAGTGCCATATGGGATCCGGGGCTTTGATCCGAGTCGGGCCCTATTGCGGAACAGGACAGGAGTTTTCACTCAACATGGACAGGGGTCCCCAAGTGGCTTTAAGCAACGGGATCCACCTTACATAGCACTAGGAGGAAGAGCCCACTGATCACCACACTGGACTGACCTCCAACGAGATCCGGGTTCGATGGGGCCCATCACAGTGGTGACCAGTGCTACTGCGGCAGCGACCGAGCTCCTTAAAGAACTGTAAGCAAAAACACCTGGAACCCGCAGAGACTGTGTCCGTCTGTTCTTGCTGGCCCCGGCACCCCGTGCCCTGGCACTCGTCATTACTACTCCCCTCATCATCCTCCCCATGGCCCGCTCCACCTGTGGGGAGTGATACCATCTCGGCTGCTACTACCATCAGCCCCGGAGGACAGCGACAGAACCTGCGGCAAATCCCCTGGCCGCGTACCACAGGTGGTGTCATGACAACCATCCACCTCTTAATCTCCTTTTATTCTGGACACCTCGGGGCACAAAGCTGGGCAGTGCCACCTGTGACATCCCCAGAACCGACATCACCGTCTCGGCGACAAGTAAGGTTAACCCCCTGCCCCCTGGGTGACACATATGCATGCTCAAAACTCTACATACACAAGGGAAAAGTATTTTGCCTGCCAGAATTCATTGTGCTATACAGTAGTGAGTTATGTTTACAGATCCATCTGCTGCTTTGTTTTGTTTAAATATGAGTGTCTTTTTATGTGCTCTATTACTAATGTGTACATTTTCATCTTATGAATCATTGACCTGTGGGCACATCAGTCAATGTTTACAGACCTGCATGGCACTTTTTTGACCTTATATAGCCTTTTTCTTGCTGTAATCTATGATATCAATAGATTTCATGGCATTTGAATATTTTGGCATACAGTACTTTCTAGATATTTAATATCACCTACTCTATGATTGGGCATTATTATGTATATTATTTCTACTAAATGACAAACATATACTGATTGAATGATCGACAGAGACTGAGGGATAAGAACTTATATCCCCGAGATAGTAAATACCTTTATAAGTAGGTACAGGGGAGATAAGTATTTACAGTCTAATAAATTTGGGGATATTTCCTTTTCCCACAGATAGGAACTCGAGAATCTGGGTATCCCTTTTGGTAATAGGTGCCTGTAATCCATACTTTGACCATCTCATATTGATTCATAATTGTGGTCAGCTCTAAGATCTACTTAAACAGTGTGAGGCATACTCAGCACCTCTATATTCCCTGACTAGCAGGCCAGTATAGGGAAAAAAAAGAGAGTGAGCTGTCGTTGAGTGGGAGCGCAATGTCACAATATTAGGGTGCCAACCTCCGCGGCAAGGTAGGGAAAGAAATAGGGCAATCCGACCATTTCCCGCTTTTAACAGTACTTTTGTGTGTTGTTTTTTGGAATATCTGATTTTAACAGTACTTTTTTGTGTGTTGTTTTTTGGAATATCTGATTTTAAGTGAATTGAGTAAAATTTTTTTTAGGTTTTTTTTCCTATAGGGTCTTCTCAGCAGATATAGTAATGGCCATTTTTGTATGCTAAATATCTCAGTAATGCATTTCTATATTATTACATTCATGGCTTGCATGCTTAAGCATTTCAGAGTGCAGCTGTCTTTTTTTTTGTCCACTTTTGACCTAGCCTTCAAATTGCACATTGAAGCCCTTACCAACCCTACTACCACCAACTCATAAACCTTTCCCTAATCTGCTCCTTACTCAGCTAGTGCATGCCCTTTAATTTTCCATATTGACTACTACAACAACCTTCCTTGTGGCCTTCTATCTAACACTCTTCTACCGTCCAATTCTGTTTAAACTCTGCTGCGCGATTAATCCACCTCTTCTCTCATTACTCGTTTGCCTTTTCCAAGAATTCATTCTAAAATATTAACTATGACTTACAAACTCATCCACAACCTGACCCTCCATACATCTCTGACCTAATCTCCCGCCACCTCCAGACATGTAATCTCCAGTCCTCACAAGACCTTCTTGTTTGCTCTCATTTTGTCTGCTCCACACACAACAGTCTTCAGGATTTCTCGTGTGTACCCTCATACTTTGGAACTCACTGCCCAAACCAGATTGAGCCTTGCCCAGTTTCAAAAGTCACCTGAAAACCCACCTAAACAGGAAAGGATAAAATCCACAATAAACCTGCTACCACTACCCAACCAAATGAACAGCATCTACTCTCGCATAGTGGATCTCTTCCCTTTTGATTGTAGATTGTATGTTCTTGCAAGCAGGGTCCTCTACCCCTATGTACCAGTCGGCCAGTCTTCTTTATTATACTTGTTTTTATCGTATGTCCTATATTTATGTATAGTTGTATTTTTGTTATGTGCTGTAAACTTGTCTCCACCTTTCTCCTGATATAATAATTATTGATAACAATTCATTTTATGGCTTTGGTGATCTATAACACTTTAGGTTTGCGCACAGCGTGTCCATAACCTGTGATGTATGGTCTGATGTGTATAAACACTTGAGCCTCATTTATCAAAACTGTCTAAAACAAATATCTGTGTTGGCCGTAGCAGACAATGAAAGCCCAGCGTTCCTCTCTGAAACTGTCCTAGTAAATTGATGGCTGTGATATCTTGCTAATGGTTGCAAAGACAGTTTTTCTTTTTCGATCCTCTTGACATATCACCCTATTATATTGTCCATAAAACTGCAGAACCCAAATCTTGGTCTCAAGACTGCACTTAAGATAAAGACGTATCGCAAAGTTGAGACATTTTTAGAATTCAGTCCATAGAGGGGGGAAATTACAGGCAGTATCAGACACATCCAGCTAAGCCAGGTAAGTGAGGTCCTGTACAGGGAGGGGCAGCTGTTTCGCCTGTACATGTGACCTAAGCCCCCTCCTCCCTTATGTAGAGGGCTAATCCTGGCTGAGTGTCAGAACACTAAATATCCTCACCCAAGTGCAGAGCCGCCCAGCACTGTCATACATACATCCTGCTCCTCTAACTGCTGCCACAATTCCACAGCAGCTGCGCTCCACTCTCCACAGCCCTGCAATAACACAACCTCTGCAGCAGATCATATGGATGAATAAATTGGGATCTCCCCGGCATTGTGTAAAGATGGAGCTCACATGGAAAGTGTCACAACTCATTCATCTCTGCCTCTTCTCCCAGACTTGGCTGTCTGCATCCTGCCACTTGTATAACAACCGTTATGCCGGGTAAGAATATTCGCATTGCATCATACTATAATATCACTATTATTACTGATGTTGTAGAGTTAAATTCTTCATTTAAAGTGAACTCGTAGGATTTAGGAATATAATGAATTAACTTGTAACAAAGCAGAAAGTAATTCACCCTACTCTACTATTCTAGCGGACCCCAAACCAGCCACGCTGACCGGGAGAGGGCATTACTAAGTTTAGACTTTTCATTTTGGGGAAATTTGTTTTATTCTTCACTCCTACAAGTTAATACAACTGATTTTGTGTATCCTAAAATTCCTTTAACGACCTATGTAACCACATATAAGTGTGTTGTCATAGTGCAAAAATTCGGCTATACTAGCACCGGACATGTGAACACAAAGTTTGTACAATCCATGCAACGGCCAAGGTTTACCAAGTTGTGTATATGCTGACAGTTTGTATTCAGGGTATTCCTATATGTTTTTCTATGCAATGATTATAATATAAATCAAAGGTATTTTTTCACTTTGCAAATTTATTCCCAAACCACAAAAGTGGGCGACCTTTAGGTCTCTAATTTTTACTAGATTATGAAACCGTAGTCTCCTGTTCCTTTTCCTATTGACAAGTTTGGTTGGAGGAATATCCCCCTCTCTATACAAGCCAATCAGACCCATTCTTTATATCAGTTTACACCTTTACATCCTTTATCTGCATTGTATACATGTGGCTGAAGAAATTCACATGGAGGCAAATATATAATCATGATGTATTGGAAAGTTAAAAATTTTCAAATAAACTCCAATAAACATGGAAAACTTAAAGGGGGCTTTGGATAGAATAGCAGAGAATTGGGGATTTGCAGCTAAATTTGGCCACACAGATTAAATAAATGTTGGCTGAGCATGTTGACTTTGGTGAAATCAGTGGGCAATTTACAAAGAACCTGACCAGTGATACATGCTGCCCCCATCCACAGGCAGCATGTACCAGACATTGCATGTATGATGTCAGCCATATATGTTTAACTCCGAAACATATATTTCCCTTGTCATATCTTTAAACTCGTCAAGAGCTGGATATTGACTAAAAGGGCCACTTAATATGGGGGTTATGGTGGTCTCCTAAAAAGAGCCACTCCTTGGCTTGGTTCTTCCTAGAGGGAGGGCTATATTCTGTGTCGAGACTCCTAACAGAGGCTCCATGGACCTTTTTGATTTGCATACTTCCCAGGGAGCAATGCACCTAGGATTTCACTGTGTTGAGCACCCTCGCTGGCTGCCGGCAGTGTTTTCTGGTTGGTCTCCCTGAGATCAGTGATTGTTTGTCTTGTTGGTCTACTAGGCATTACTCCCACCTGGCCAGAATCCTACTCCACACTGATGAGGGGCAATACACCGAAACAGCTGTCTGTGGGTGGATACCTGGCCTTGGTATTTCCCTTGTCATATCTTTAAACTCGTCAAGAACTGGATATTGACTAAAAGGGCTACTTAATATGGTGATCTGTATAACATAAAAAGACCTTTTATCATACTCACCTACGGGGTGGTTGGGTCCGATGGGCATCGTCGGTCTCGGTCTGGTGCCTAATATCTTCTTGCGATCTTTGTCCTCCTTCTTGCTTCGTGTAGATGACACGTCCTACATCATCCACACAGAGTCTGCGATTGTGCTCCTGCGCACTTATCTCTGCCCTGCCGAGGGCAGATGAAAGTATTGTAGTGCACATGAGCAGGCGGTCTTTGACCTTTCCCTGCACCATCACATTACAGTACTTTGCTCTGCCTGCAGCAAGGTAAAGAGAAGTGCGCCTACACAGGAGCGTAATGGTGAACTCTGTGTGGATAACTTGGGAGGCGTCATCCACATGAAGCAAGAAGGAGGATGCCAATCATAAGAATATAGGAGACGCTGGACCAAGACTAGTGACACCCGTCGGGCTGGACCTCGCCGAAGGGGAGTATAATAAAGGCTTTTTTTATGTTATACAGGTTAGCATGGGGTTCTTATATACAGTGTTCTAGAATGTTGCATATATGAGCTCAATGGTGGTAGCCGCAACTTATAGGGGTCAAATCTGGTGACTGGTTCCCTTTAAAAGCCGCCGGAGACCGAGCTGCATGAAAGACTAGTCGGACAGTTGTGTCTCTGGCATCTTCTCCCTGCCCGCTGATCTTAAATGATAGGTCTCGTGATATATATGCACGCAAAGAGATACCTGTCACTCCATGGCAGTGGGCAGGGAGAAGCTATGGAAGACCCCCTTGTCTGACTAATTTTCAGCACGGTCCATTGTGGTTATTACCTATGTATTTCTCCAAAACACTGCACTGTTTCACTATTTCTGCCAGGTTTCCTATAATGGGTATGAGATAAGTGTATGTATTTAGTATCACAAAAAGTTATATCGTGAGCTATGAGACATTTGTAAATGTTTTGGAAAGAAATTTAATTTATATACTAAATATACACAAAAGGAATCTTTTATATACTATATACAGTGGGTGCCTGAGCTGGTAAGGTAGAGAAAAGTGTACAGTATATGGTGTTTCCAAACTGGTACAGGAGAGGATCTAAACTCAGGACCTAGATGCTTAATCTGGTCCAGTTTGTTAATTTGTACTTTTTTTTAATTGTCTAACATAGTGTTATTTAAAGCCCCGCATATACATTAGACAGCTGATCATTCAGCCGATAGCTTTTTCCTCCCAGATCCTCCATAATGTACACATGAATGCTCCAGTAGGCTGAGTGTTCCTGTGTTTTCCATGAGATAGCTGATGCCAGACTCCCCTGCCATAGACTTTTCTCCCAAAGATAAAAGAAAAATGCTGGAAATCCAAAGTGCCAGATCATATATCCCCGGACGCTGATATCTTCTGTCTGGTCTCCATACACATTACAGAGTCAGACGATCTCACTAATATCAGAAAATTTTACCAACTTTACTCTAATGTGTATTGGGGCTTAGGGGTACTTTGCACACCACGACATCGCACATCCGGCATCGCATGCGACATCGTAGTGTGTAAAGCCTAGATGATACGATTAACAAGCGCAAAAGCGTCATAATCGTATCATCGGTGTAGCGTCGGCGTAATCCATAATTACGCTGACGCGATGGTCCGATGTTGTTCTTCGCTCCAGCAGCAGCACACATCGCTGTGTGTGAAGCCGCAGGAACGCGGAACATCTCCTACCGGCGTCACCATGACTCCCGTAGGATATGTGGAAGGGAGAAGGTGGGCGGGATGTTTACATCCCGCTCATCTCCGCCCCTCCGCTCCTATTGGCCGCCTGCCGTGTGACGTCGCAGTGACGCCGTACAACCCGCCCCCTTAATAAGGAGGCGGGTTGCCGGCCAGAGCGACGTCCCAGGACAGGTGAGTCCATGTGAAGCTGCCGTAGCGATAATGTTCGCTACGGCAGCTATCACAAGGATATCGCAGCTGCGACGGGGGCGGGGACTATCGCGCTCGGCATCGCAGCATCGGCTTGCGATGTCGCAGCATGCAAAGTACCCCTTAGTCTACAGCATTAGGCTATGTGTGCATGTAGAATTTGTCCCTGCAGAAATTTCTGCAGCGATTTGAAGAGCACACGTGCGCTTCAAATCGCTGCAGAAAGAGTCCGTAATGAAAAAAAAAAAAAAGACGATTCTATATGCTCTGACTGCAGCCTCTCCCATAGACAGAGTGGGGGCTGCAGACAGAGCGCAGGAAAGAAGTGACATGTCACTTCTTAGAACGCGCGCTTCGGGCAGCAGCCGAAGCGCTGCCCTCTAAGACGCCACGTGCGCACGTCTCCTGCACAATCTTCATAGATTGTGCTGGGGACGCAGGACGCATGTAGTTACGCTGCGGTGCAGATCGCAGTGTAACTGCATGCAAATACGCAACGTGCGCACATAGCCTTATTTGTATTATTTGTAGCAAAGAAATCTCAGAGATAAATATTTCCATTTATTATGAGTGTAACTGAATTAATTCCTCCATTCTTATGGAAATATGTAGCTATCAATCAGTAAAATATAAGAAATGCATTGATATTTTGACAAAATGTCTAGATAGAGGCACATACAGGATATTTCTTGAATAGCAAGACGCTAAATAAATGGGTCTACAGTGATATTTAGAAGAGAAAAAGGGAAAGAGCTGCATGGTTGATAAAGTACTTGCTCTAGTTTTGTGTCATAGACAATTTGCTAAATAAAAAAAGAGAAAGTTGTGTATAAATTATGTCACAGATAATACATACAACTTATTTTTAATAAAAGCAAAAAGTCTGGAGCTTAATCTAAATAATTGTGACACTCGTGAGTTAAAAAAGTCAATGGGCAACAGCATGTAACATACTATCATTTATCTATTAGGATTGTAACAAATTTGTGCCAGATGCACTTATTTCTGCCAGTGTTTGTAAGGTGACATTGGAGCCTGGAGGATACGTTACTCCTTAAAGGGAATCTGTCAGCAGGTTTTTGCTATGTAAGCTGAAGATGCTGCAAGAGTTAACACAAGATTCAGAGATGCCTGTGTTGTCACAGCTGATCTCATGTTTATTTGCTATGTTTGTTTAAGCAGCAGGACCCTTATCATTGCTCAGACTACAAAGTCACACATATGGCAGTCTGGCACACCCCATCGTCTGATTGAGAACTCACTGTCAATGTACAACCTCTATAGAGAGCCTGGTGTGGGCGGGAGCAGCTCTCACAGCTCTGCTACATGGCTAAATCTAAACATTCTGATGTCAGAACAACTGCGCCTAGTAAATGTCAGGATGATTGGTAAGAGCAAGGGACAGGGGTTCCTAGACTGACCCTCAGACTTGGGAGACCCTAGCTATCCTTTATGTCAGAGTTATCTCTGAAGGTGAGGATTTTTGAGCCGCCTACCTAACCCTGCTCCTGACCAGCCCTGATCTTATACTCCCTTCTCCACTACCCCAGGGGAGGGCTGGTACAGGAGTGTGATAACACCAACAGAGATAGACAAACAGGGGAAACCAAAACACTATCTTACAGCATGCTTACACAAAGGTATAAAACAATAAGAGGTAAGGAGGAAAATAAGAGCAGGGAGGAAACAATAAGATGAAGAGAGAACTCCACAACAACTTCAAGCACCATGCAATATAATCATCAGCAGGACTGAGACAAAACCGCACACAGACGAACAAAAAAATAAACTATAGTCAGCATGGGAAGACAGATTCCACCATCATAACATCATAAATAGGTGGGGAGTAAATGTGATAGGTTTCCTTCAACATGTGATCCCAGAGGTAACCAGCAGGCTAGCAGTGGTTAACTCTTGCTAGCCTGACCATTAATGAGCACACAGCTTGATTGACACCCAAGCCTGCTTGTGTAACCCAGAAACACCAGAGAAACCATAGTGTGGAGTCTCAGAATCTGTAGTGTGAACAGTGTCTGATGTCACCATGACACTTGGAATGTGTGACAGTAATCTAAGTGATACATCATTGGATTCAGGATCTCTTTGCCTACATCATGCTGCTCCAAGATGAGGTAAAAAAAAACTGCTGACAGATTCCCTTTAATATCCTCTGTGTAGTCTGCTGTACAGAAAAGAATCAAAAGTTTTGAAAACTGCAAAGCCTATGTGCATACTTTGAGTGTTTTGCAACAAAAATCAGTGTTGACAGGATAAAAAGCATTTTTACTTGCATTTTTTCCCATTCACATGAATTGGTGAAAAATACTACAACCCTCTGATAAAATTGACATGCTGCAGATGTGAAAAAGAAATGCTTTAATAGCTCAAATCCTTAAGGAAAAAGTAAGCAGCATATGCATGAGATTTCAGAAGCCTCTTTTACTTTGCTGGTTCTATAACCCAGGGATAAGCTGCGGGGGGGAGCGCAACGTTTTACACAAGCCCCAATAGAGTTCAAATATTTTCTTTTTTGAGAATAGTAATTCTGTAGGATTACACATCAAGGTTTCTTAGCTGAGATTGCATACAATAGTGAGGAGCATGATTAATCTGTAGAGTATGAAGACTGGTGTCTGCCGGCAGGATTTCACAGTATTGCGGTTTTCCCATCTGCTTTTGTTTATGAGTTGTTATTATAATATATAACCATTTTCACATAATGCACTAATCATATATTTTATGGAGTAAGGGCAGGGCTACATGACTTCAGGGCATCAGGTGTGCAGGACTTATATTGGCCCACAAAGAAAACATGTCACTCAATGAGATCACGTCATTAAATCATGCAAGATGTCCAAATGACAAAAGTCATATTTCAATATGACAATGTGCTCAATAACACAATCCCACCACCAGGACCCATACATGATGGCTTTTAGACTTTAGACTGTCTTTACTATCTCTAAATCACCTTTCTTTGAAAGAAAAGTTTTTAAAGGCATCCATTAACTCCTGGTCCTACAACTATCTGGTCTCATAAATCCATTGTCAAGACAACTTTGCAGAAGTTTTGGGTTATTTATCGTCAAAGGGGAAATGTATCCACAAATCATGTTCTAACATGTGACAGACACTCTTTGTAAGATCACGCTGCTGGGGTCTTGAGATTTTTGTAGAGCTCCTTTTTTGAGCAACATCTTTAGCTTCACAAGAGGTTTTTTTGTTGAAAATCTGTAAAGCAACTTCCAGAGACTCGAGCGGCTCTTTTATTAGACTTTCTTTTTAGAGAAATCTGATAATAGTCTGTAAAATCGGACTACTGTGATCTGTTCATGTTTCTTTTATTCATCAGAAGATGACTTTTTAGTGGATTTCCTCTTCAAATAATTCTTTGGTATCACTGTATCTCGTTGACTGCTCAAAGAGTTAGGTTTTATGGAACAAATTGTATGATTCTATAATGTATTCTATGATCCTATAAACTTTCTGACAGTGAGGGCAGTCGGAGAGCGGAACAGGCTGCCACGGGAGGTGGTGAGCTCTCCATCAGTGGAGATCTTCAAACAGAAGCTGGATAAACATATAGCTGGGGGCTGGACCCGATGACCCTTCCAACTCCACCATTCTATGATTAACGTTTTGCTCATTTAAATAAACAAGTTAGATGCCACTATTAAAAGTCAACATTTACAAAACGTTTGTATATTTCTCCATTAGGTAAAATAACAGGGTAATGATAAAATACTTTTAATATGTTTTTTAAAATCAGGGGAAATTAACAGACGATTAACACATATAGTGATAATCCGATACTGAAGAAAGTTATCAGAAACCAGAAGGTCAACTGACCTGTATCGCAAAAGACAACAAAAGCCCACTACACAGTAAAAACTGCAGAGGCTCAAAGTAAGGGTGCCAAAGAAGCCCTCTTGTGTAAGGCAAATAAATGGAAAAATCTCACCGGTATCTCTTATGCTCGATTTCCTGGTGATAAAAGGATCTCAGAGGGGGAGCCACTTAATACATAGCTACCAAAAACCCCTCAAAAGATGATCCATTGGTGGCGTACTCCAGTCTCCCATTGGGAGTCATTGGGAGTCATAAGAGATATCGGTGAGATTTTTCCATTTATTTGCCTAAAGCCCGCTTTACACGCTGCAATGTATCTTACAATGTGTCGGCGGGGTCACGTCATAAGTGATGCACATCCGGCATTGTAAGGTACATTGCAGTGTGTGACAGGTACGTGAGATTGCGATTGAACGTTAAAATGTTCATCGCATACACATCGTACCTGTCTCTAGAATTCCACGTCAGGTTGTTCATCCTACCCAGGGTAGCACACCGGGAACGATGAACAGATCTTACCTGCATCCTGCGGCTCCCGGTCGGTAATGCGGAAGGAAGGAGGTGGGCGGGATATTTACGTCCCACTCAGCTCCACCCCTCTGCTTCTATTGGCCGGCTGCCGCGTGACGTCGCTGTGACGCTGAACGTCCCTCCCACTCCAGGAAGTGGACGTTCGCCGCCCACATCGAGGTCGTATGGAAGGTAAGTACGTGTGACGGGGGTTAATCGTTTGTGCGGCACGTTCAACAAATTGAACGTGCCACACATACAATGGGGGCGTGGCAAATCGCATACCTTATCGTATGCAAAATTGCAACATGTAAAGCAGGCTTTACACAAGAGGGCTTCTTTGGCACCCTTACTTTGAGCCTCTACAGTTTTTACTGTGTAGTGGGCTTTTGTTGTCTTTTCCGATACAGGTCAGTTGACCTTTTCGTTTCTGATAACTTTCTTCAGTATCGGATTATCACTATATGTGTTAATCGTCTGTTAATTTCCCCTGATTTTAAAGAAAATATTAAAAGTTATATTTTATCATTACCCTGCTATTTTACCTATTCCTCTCCATTTGGGTAATTGCTCCTGCTATTGATATATTTCTCCATTCATGTAATAAATTGCAAATGTGCTCCTGTTTGTAGTTGTTGGAGTCAGGGTGGAGAATTGCGGTCCCGAGATGTATTACAGGTACATCGCAATAAATTAGAATATCATCAAAAAGTTAATTTATTTCAGTAATTCAATACAAAAAGGGAAACACATATATTATAAAGAGTCATTACAAACACAGTGATCTATTTCAAGTGTTTATTTCTGTTAATGCTGATGATTATGGATTATAGCCAATGAAAACCCAAAAATCATTATGTCAGAAAATTAGAATATTTACCACAAAACACCTCCAAAGGCTTCCTAAGGATTTAAAATGGTCCTTTAGTCTGGTTCAGTAGGCTATGCAATCATGGGGAAGACATCTAACTCGACAGATGTCCCAAAGACAGTCATTGATACACTCCACAAGGAGGGTAAGCAACAAAAGATCATTGCTAAAGAAGCTGGCTGTTCACAGAGTGCTGTATCCAAGCATATTAATGGAAAGTTGAGTGGAAGGGAAAAGTGTGGTAGAAAAAGGTGCACAAGCAAGCCTTGAAAGGAATGTTAAGAAAAGGTCATTCAAAAATTTGGGGGAAATTCACAAGGAGTGGACTGCTGCTGGAGTCAGTGCTTCAAGAGCCAACACACAGACATATCCAGGACATGGGCTACAACTGTCGCATTCCTTGTGTCAAGCCACTGATGATCAATAGATAAAGCCAGAAGCATCTTACCTGGGCCAAGTGGAAAAGGTCCCAGAGTCTGGAGGAAGAGTGTAGAGACCACAATCCAAGCTGCTTGAGGTCTAGTGTGAAGTTTCCACAATCAGTGATGGTTTGGGGAACCATGTCATCTGCTGGTGTAGGTCCACTGTGTAATAACAAGACAAAAGTCAGCACAGCCGTCTACCAGGAAATTTTAGAGCACTTCATGCTTCCCTCTGTCAACAAGCTTTTTGGAAATGGAGATTTCATTTTCGAACAGGACTTGCCACCTGTCCACACTGCCAAAAGTACTAATACCTGGTTTAATAACCACAGTATCACTGTGCTTTATTGGCCAGCAAACTCGCCTGACCTAAACCCCATATGGTTTACATTGGTCTGAATTATATGGGTGTTGATTTCTGAATGTTAACAATATAACCATTGCCTTAAAGCACCACTCCAGCATTTGTTTTGATCAGCAACGCACAGGCTCGCTTCACTGCATGAGGTTTGCAGGCATCTCAGGGAGAGCCATTCTTAGTCTCTGAATGGCTCTCTCTTGGTGGTAAAACAACATTCTAGGACCTGGTGTGACCCCCCAAAAAAACAAAAATATGGATTTTCCTCCCACTAGAAATGGTCTGCTTGTGGCTGGCTGTATGTGGGCAGAGACCCGAACTGGCCCTCGTTACTTGTGTCGAGCTCATCCGAGCGTCTAATCAGCTGGAATTGAGTAATGAGCATTCCAGCATTTTAGTGCTCGCCCATCACCAGCAATAATACATTTAATTTCACAATTTTAACCATGGAAGTGGCTCTGATACTCCATAGGGCAAATTTTGTGACTCAAACTTGCAGTATTATTTTTGCATATTTTCCTTACTGGAAATGTGCAGGTTTTTGCTTTTTAGGAATACTATAAACATATCTTGTAAAAAAATACTTTTTAACCTTTTACTAGGTGAAATTTGAGGCTTATCTCTTGTAAATGATGGCTTAAACTTAAGCTATGTGTTATGTGATGAAAAGTAATACGACTGCTTACAGTAGAAGCCACATGTTTAGCATTTGTTTTTAAAGTATGATTACGGTACTTCTGTCTGGTTGTGGTGACGCCATTTTCCTGGTGATCAATTGAAAGTGCATGAAGTTGTCATCATCCAAGATCTTAATTTTATCCAAAAACAAAATGCTTTTGAATATAGATATTGTAATTTAATTAAAGAAAACTGACTGTCAAACATTTTAGACTATTTATTGATCACAACAGAGAGTAATTCATTGTTTACTTAGTATTTTATCTAAAACAAACAAAAGTATAGAGTATATTGTATCAAATATTTATTTTTTATTTTGCAAAAATATTTTTTTAAATATTTATTTAGTCTACACCATTAAAAACACCAAGAAAAAAAATCACTTGAAAAAGCAAACATAGGGGGAATTTTTGACCATAGATTATTGATAAGAAAAGTGGAGGGATATTGTGCTCAAATTGTAAGATTATATGATATATCAAAAGCTGTATAAACCGAGCAACACCCCAACACTCTCCCCAATATTTAAATATATTGCACTGATGGAACCGATATATATATAAGACCACTGTATAGATTTATTAAGTCCCCAAATATTCAATTGCTATATAAATCCTACTCGGTCCTTCAATAAATATTCAAAATAAATATCCAATTTCATAAGTATCAATATAAATATCTCTTTGGACCTATTCTAACAGTAATATATGAAGGAATAAATATTCAAATAGAATTTTATTACTATAAATTTATAAGAGACTCAGCCGGTTAATATATATAGAGGTATGCCTATTAAGGCTAGATGTACACTCATATGGCGCCTATTTCCAACATAAACCGACTTCCTACAAGCAGAGGCTCTAATCACTCATGTATAAATCATCCGTGCAATACTCACATAATACAAGGTCAGAAAAAAAAACACCAAACACCTCGACGCACGTTTCAAGGAAACCTTTTCATACAGGTGCTATATTAGTGTACATCTAGCCTTAATAGGCATACCTCTATATATATATTAACCGGCTGAGTCTCTTATAAATTTATAGTAATTAATTTCTATTTGAATATTTATTCCTTCATATATTACTGTTAGAATTGTTCTAAAGAGATATTTATATTGATACTTATGAAATTGGATATTTATTTTGAATATTTATTGAAGGACTGAGTAGGAATTATATAGCAATTGAATATTTGGGGACTTAAATATATACAGTGGTCTTATATATATATATATATATATATATATATATATATATATATATCGGTTCCATCAGTGCAATATATTTAAATATTGGGGAGAGTGTTGAGGTGTTGCTCGGCTTATACAGTTTTTGATATATCATATAATCTTACAATTTGAGTACAATATCTCTCCACTTCTCTTATCAATCTATGGTCAAAAATTCCCCCTATGTTTATTCTTTCAAGTGATTTTTTTTCTTGGTGTTTTTAATGGTGTAGACTAAATAAATGTTTAAAAAAATATTTTTGCAAAATAAAAAATAAATATTTGATACAATATACTCTGATTTCTGTTTGTTTTTGATTATATATTCTTTTGAGTTAAGGTATCACAAGTATTATGGTGGAGAAAATATAGGAATCTCTTGATGTGTATTTACTTAGTATTTTGTAACATAACCTCTTGCTTTAATTATTGCACCACACCATCAGGGCATTGAAGCTACTAGGGTATTCAAGACATCTTGAGGGATCTTGCTCCATTCCATTTGCAAATGAGCAAACAATTCATCTTTAACAAAAGATGGGTACAAGCCCCAACTCATCCCTTGCAGGTAGATCACTGTTCTTTTCATCTTATCTTATTTACATTTTTATTATGTGCTTTAGAATAAATTAAATTGATGAAATAAGCTTAAAATACGGCTAGTTTACTCATGTTAGGAGATAATCACATAGGACTACACAATGGTCTTAACATTTAGGAAATTGTGTGTTGTTCTCTAATTTTGATTTCCAGTACTTTCCATGACTATCAAACTAATTGAACTTGGATTCATCCGACCACAACACCTTAGACCAATCTGTCTCTTTCCATTGTGTTCTTTAGTAAACTCAAGTCGGACCTTCCTGTTCTTTACAGGGATGAAATGCTTCTTGGCAGGAAATCGTGCATTCAAGCCTCCTGCTCTTATCCATCGACCACAGTTTGGCGACTCACTTTGATCCCATATTCTTCTTTCATTTTGTGTGAAATCTGTACAGCACTTTATGGACATCAGATACAGACTTTTTCTTAATAATGTAATCAATTTTGAAGGAAGTTTTCCGTGGTCAGCCACTTCTAGGTTTTTCAGCTGTTCCGTAACCTTTTTCTTTCTTTATTATACGGGACACCTGACTCTGAGAACAGTTGATTCCATCGCTGTCTCTTTTTTGGCTTTTACCTGACTTCACTCTCAGAATATTAAACTTCCTGACATCTGGTGATAAATTTGGCTTTGTCTTTACCATGAATTATCCAAAAAACACACAAAGAAAAAAAAAAATTGGGCAAAATTAGACCACGCATGACAAAATATGCAAAACATTTGCCAAAGCAAATGTGAAAAACTAATACATAAAGGGATAAAACAATGTCAAACACAATTTTCATCTGTAGAGCTGACAACCATTTGCTTCTGGTACTAAAATCACTAGGAAAATGGCGTCACAACAACCAGACAGAAGTTATCACACTTTAAAAAAAAAAAGAACTTTTGGTCGCTACTGTATATCTCAATTCCTCACAATTTCTCGCCATTTATATTTCATATCATTGAGCAAAAACTTGTTATTTGTACCTAGACGATGAATATATTTCTGATTATGTTCTGCTAACAGCTGTAGATTCCCCTGCATGAGACAGCTGTAATCCACCAAGGCCATATGGGAAATCCATAACTGTTAAAGCGCGTCTGACAATGCCCAAATGACATGTTGACATGTGTAACTAGCTGTACAGTGATATAGGGGAATTAGGACCTACAAAAATCATACTAGCATTGTAGATTTTAGTGGTACAGTGTTTGAGGCAAAAAAGAGGGCAACCAGTTCAGTTAGCCCAGGCCAACACATCTAATGCACCAACAGGATGCAGACAAACCTCTCAACATGATGGACACTTCACAAGTGCAAGGTAAATTGCACACTAGTGGCGCGCATAGGGCACTGTTCACACTTGTATGCGCATGGTGTCCAGCCAGCAACCTATTACCACGCCCTTACTATTAGATTAGGCGAGTTACCCGGACACTACTCACTGCAGCACACAAGGGACAGAGACTCCACTATGCACGGCCGTATTAAGAGGCCCGGCTGCACCCAGTGTTAAAAAAAAAAGTTGCAAAAAATATATTTCAAATATATATGAGGTATTAGTTGCACCTTTTTTTTTTAACACTGGGTGCAGCCGTGCCTCTTAATACGGCCGTGCATAGTGGAGTCTCTGTCCCTTGTGTGCTGCAGTGAGTAGTGTCCGGGTAACCCGCCTAACCTAATAGTAAGGGCGTGATAATAGGTTGCTGGCTGGATACCATGCGCATACGAGTGTGAACAGTGCCCTATGCGCGCCACTAGTGTGCAATTTACCTTGCACCTGTGAAGTGTCCATCATGTTGAGAGGTTTGTCTGCATATTGTTTGTGCATAGATGTGTTGGCCTGGGCTAACAGAACTGGTTGCCCTCTTTTTTGCTGCGAGTATATTACATTTTTGGAGGAGTTTTTATCTCCTCTTTCTGTTGCTATTTTTTGATATTTATTAGTGTAGGGACCCACAAGCATGAGGATCCGTGATGAGGATTGTGGGCTTATGTACATTGGCCAATTTACTAACTAATACCTCATATATATTTGAAATATATTTTTTGCACCTTTTTTTAACACTGGGTGCAGCTGGGCCTCTTAATACGGCCGTGCATAGTGGAGTCTCTGTCCCTTGTGTGCTGCAGTGAGTAGTGTCCGGGTAACCCGCCTAACCTAATAGTAAGGGCGTGATAATAGGTTGCTGGCAGGATACCATGCGCATACGAGTGTGAACAGTGCCCTATGCGCGCCACTAGTGTGCAATTTACCTTGCACCTGTGAAGTGTCCATCATGTTGAGAGGTTTGTCTGCATCCTGTTGGTGCATTAGATGTGTTGGCCTGGGCTAACTGAACTGGTTGCCCTCTTTTTTGCTGCGAGTATATTAAATTTTTGGAGGAGTTTTTATCTCCTCTTTCTGTTGGTACAGTGTTTGAGCAAATAGCTTTGAATGCAAATGAGGGGCTTTAGTGCACGCTTGGCATGGCAAAGGGCTCAATTAGTATTTTGGAGACTTCCCCAGTTCTGACTGTACTCACTTGTCCTGATCAAATGGTATCTGAACTCAGCGCACAAATCTGCATATGCTCACTGACATGATCAGACCACACACAGTGCAGGCACGTACACAGTGTGGGTGGGTGCAATCGCCTCCCTGGCTCCTATTGGAAGCTGACAACTACCCTTCTTGGTGTATCGGTGTAGTGAGCGATGACTCCCGGTTCCACCATTGTATTCAACTGTATCTGCATCGTAAAGATCCATGTACCACTGAAATTGTAACACCATGTCAGCGGGACTCCATACCCCATGATTCATATGGGCCCCATAGCGGCTGAATCATCTGCTGCTGTTAATATTAAATGGGTTGTCCACTACTTTGACATTGATAGCCTATCCTTAGGATAGGTCATCAATGCCTGACTGGCCGGGGTCTGACACGCCTCACCCCTGTAGATCAGCTGATCTCAGTCCTGGCGGCAGCAGCAGGTGGCCGTAAGTGCTTAGTTCCGGCGCTGCTCCATCTTTTGATAGTGGCTGAGACGGGGTACTGCACACCCACCTCGCATTCTAATCAAAAGAAGTCATATGTGCAGTACCCAGTCGCGGCCGCTATCAGAAGATGGAGCAGCTCCGGAACTGGACATTTCCATCCGCCTGCTGATCAGACATTGATGACCTATCCTAAGGATAGGCCATCAATTTTAAAGTAGTGAACAACCCCTTTAAGCCATATACAGAGAGATAATAAGATATAGATAACTGTGATGTCAGAGTACAGGAGAAATAAACACAGGGATGATGCAGAGATAATAATTTGTCAATGGGTAACAAACACAGTAATGTCACATAAGTAAAATAAATGCAGAAATGCACAGTACCTGGATAAAAACAAATTAATGCACATGTGAGCCCTGCAGCCAATCAATAGCCACTAATGGACAGCTTCCCTCTCACTTCCTACAGATGTAATTGAGATCCAAAGAAGGAGCAGCAGTGCTTACTTCTTGTGTAATGTTTATCCAAGAGAATGAAATCGTCCATTTGTGGCCATTGATTGGCTGCACGGTTTATGTACCTTAACAACATCACTTCACCACCGGGAGAACCAGCACCGTCATCGCTGAAACATGGCCGGCACGGAAGGTGAATATAAGGTGTTTTGATTCTACATAGGGGAATATTATAATTAAGAGGTGGTTGTCTGAGTAGTGAACAGCCCTTTCAAGAGGACATGACTAGTAAACATGAGTGACACAAATTATAGATAATAAACTGTGAGGTCACAGTATAGAGATCATAACTCCGAGGTCACAGTATAGAGATTATAAACTGTGATATCACAGTACCCGTGTAATAAACACAGTGATAGCATAGTATAAAAATAATAACTATGGTGAAGTCAAAGTTCTGAGGCAATAAACATAGTGATGTCACAATACAGAGATAGTAAAAGCGGTGATGTAATAATACAGGTATAATAAACACAGTGATGTCACAGTACAGGGATAGTAAAAGCGGTGATGTAATAATACAGGTATAATAAATGCAATGATGTCACAGTACAGGGATAGTAAAAGCGGTGATGTAATAATACAGGTATAATAAATGCAGTGATGTCACAGTACAGGGATAGTAAAAGCAGTGATGTAATCTACAGGTATAATAAACATGGTGATGTCACAGTACAGAGATAAATACAGTACAGAGAGCTTAAACACAGTGATACCACAATGCGGAGATAATAAACAGGGTGATAGCACAGTATAAACATCAATATAGTGATATACTACAGAGAAAAGTAATTGGGGTCGATACATAAAGGTGTATAAGCCGGTTTTCTGGTGTAAATGCTTTGAAAAGTTTTCACACAACTTCCACCCACCTCTGCCAAAATGGCCAAAGCTGTGGTGGTACGGATGCGTGACATCACCAGGCCACCTAATGTATTACTAGGCATGGCGTAACGTATTCCAG
Source organism: Anomaloglossus baeobatrachus (assembly GCF_048569485.1). Lineage (NCBI taxonomy): Eukaryota > Metazoa > Chordata > Amphibia > Anura > Aromobatidae > Anomaloglossus > Anomaloglossus baeobatrachus. The sequence goes on along the minus strand of NC_134358.1, from coordinate 116,041,780 downwards.
AAACGCAAGTCCCTGACCAGAGTAAGATCTGTGGGGAGGCATATGTGACTGATGCATTAAGAGGCATGTGCCTGCTAAGGCTGCTTTCACACATCAGTTTTTTTGCATCAGGCACAATCCGGGTCAAAAACCTATGGAACGGATGTGGCGAAAAAAACTGATCCGTAGCATAAGTTTTTCCATGCGGCACGTCCGTTTGACGGATCCAGTATGATACTGAGCATGCGCAGTTCAAAAAACTGCATCCGGCCGCCGGATGCGGTTTTTGACGCAGGACGCCGCATCCTGCATCCATAGGCTTGCATTGTAAATCATGCCGCATCACGCCGGATCCGGCGCGACGCGGTTTTTCGCCGCAGACAAAAAACGCTGCAAGCAACGTTCCATGCGGTCATCACATCGGCTAAATATGCTGCATCCGGCAAAAAACGGACGCAACGCAAGGCCATGCGACACAATCCGCGCTAATGCAAGTCTATGAGGAAAAAACGCATCCGGCGGCAAAAAAAAACGGATGCGTTTTTTCTGCAAAGCGCCGGATTGTGCCGGATTGCAAAAAACTGATGTGTGAAAGCAGCCTAAGCAATCATGCACCTGTGACTCCACCACGCCTCATCATCAAGACCAGCATCAACAACTCTGGTCTTGATGAATTGGGGCCATTGTGATATCACAATATAAATAAAATAAATTATGTCACATACAGGTATAATATACAGTAATAAAGTGGTAAAAAAATAGTATTTTCAGAGTACAGAGACAATAAACACGGTGATGTGAAACTGCCATTTTTAACAGCATCTATTTTTCTATCTACCTGTCTATATCTATCTGCTTTTGTCTATCTTTTAGGCCCCCTTCACACGTACGTGAAAAACCACGCATGTTTTTCACGGACGTGTCAGAGGTGCGTTTTGCCCTCTGTGACCCGTGTTTATGGGCTACGGATAACACACGGAGAATGGGAACTTTATGCTCACCTGTCCCTGTCGTCGCTGTCCGTGGTGCTGATCTTCGGTCTCCGGTCCTGCCGACTCCCCGCTGCTGTCGCTTCAGGACACAGTGAAGTGAATATTCAATGAGCATAATGAGCGGCAGTCGGAAGCAAGTGACAGCAGCGGCAGAGACTGCAGGGCTGGAGAAGGTGAGTAAAGGTTTGGGTTTTTTTTCACGCAGACACATGTCTTTTCTCCGGTGCGTGTCACATGGAACACATCCGTGTGGTCCGTTTGTGTTACGTGTGACATGTTTGCGTTCTGTGTGACACCCGTGATGCCGGAGAGAAAACAGACATGTCGGCGTGAGAAACACATGGACACATGTAAGTACGGAACGGACACACGTTCCGTGCCAAAATACTTACGTGTGTCCGAAACCATAGGAATACCTAGGTCTACGTCTGTAAGTGTCTCCGGTACGTGAGGAAACTGTCAAACACGTACCGGAAGCACGTGCGTGTGAAAGGGGGCCTAACTCAGGTTTTAAAATAATGAATAAGAACTTAAGGCCACTTTACACACAGAGATAGATCTGCGGCAGATCTGTGGTTGCAGTGAAATTGTGGACAATCAGTGCCAGGTTTGTGGGTGTGACTCGCCCACCCCAGGGCTATGGGACACCCGGTGCCGGGCCGGACTAGTCCGGTGGTAGTCAGTGGTGGCTGGGCCCGGCTCCGTGGCCCTGGTGGGTGTCAGTTGAATATGTGGCTTGCTTGTTAATGGTTGTGTTCGTGACGCCACCTGTGGCATGCGGCTATTAAGCCGCCGCTGCTGTGTGAGGCCTCCGGGATGATGATATAGCAGCTATGGTAGTACTGCTCCCCACAGGTGGAGCAATGCCCGGGGCACAGTTGGTGCTTGTGAAAGTCTATGGTGCTGTGTGACTAACACGGTGCAGGGCCGACAGGCGAGGAAAGAACCAGGCACAAACAACAGTCTCTTTACCTTTTCCTCTTTTACTCTGGGAACAGTCCAGTCCTGGGAGACCGTTACAGGTGGTGATGGGGATCCGGTCGGCCTGGAAGTACTTGGGGTGATCTTTCTGGCCAGCTGAGTATGAGGCCTACTCCTGTACCTTTCTTGGTGATGATAGGACCCTGCTTCTCTGAATCCAGCAATGGCCCTCTTCGCTGCTGGGACCAATGGCACGTCCCTTCCCTCTGTAGGTGGCTACGCAGGCCCACTCTCTGGTGCTTCTCCGCTGGGGTCCACACCGGGCCCTGATGCTGCAGCTGTACCTTGGATGTGTCTGGGCCAGGGGCTTGCAGCTCCCCTGCCCTTCGGATTCGGCTACCAGGGACGGATTTTATACCCTGGCAACCACAGACTCCGATGTCCGAGTCTCTCTGCTGCCTCTCAGCTACTCCTGCTTCTCTGGGCCAAACTGCTCCAGCTCTAGGCCCCAGATTCACAGGACAGCTCACTCTGCGTCTGTTCACTTCTGCTGCTCCCTACAGACTAACTAACTCCTCCCCCAGGTCAGGCTTAAGGAAGCTCCCTGAAACTTCAGGTTCAGAGCTCCCCCTACTGGCCTGAGGGAGAAACTGCGGTGGATGTTAACTTACTGGCCAGTAGATTTCCCCATTACCTCCAGGCTCAGCATTAACCCTCAGGAGGGTAATGCCGTTGTGGCGACCAGGTCCTAGGGCGCCACACTCCCCCTTAGTTAAATTCAGTACTCCCGGACTGTAGAAACAAAACATAACATGTCATACATTTCATCCCAATATGGGAGGCACATTCTCTTTAACGTTACAATCTTAAACATTTCTATAAGAGTCCAGTGTGGCTCCCTGCCGGGTGTCCATTACACTGCTCCATGGGGGACCCGCCGCGATCAAACCCCCAACGTAGGCTCTGGGCGTGCGTCAGAGCATTGATGACCCCACTCTATGCACGCCGGACGGGTTTTTCTTCAGGGGTGTTTGAGCACACTGGTGCTAACTATGAACAATTTAGGTGTTGGCCACCCATAGTCCAGTGGCCCAATTGTCCATTTTCGCAATCAAAGAAAAAGAAAACATTTTGTACACAACATGACAGACATTTTGCATAACTATTTACACTCTAATAAGTACTCTTTACTTTATACAGTAGACTCCCTATACCTTAGAGGGGGTTGTCCCCGAGTGCTGCGCTGGGACCTACGTAGCTCTGGTGTTTGCCCCTGACTACGTGGTGCGTCTTCTATCTCAGCACTACAGGTGGGCCTAACCCCAATAGGTAAGCGTGATGGTTGCCTTTGTGGTCTAAGAGTCGCCAAGGGTATGACAGGTTCACCACTGACAGGGGGTTGATCCTCCTGTTCCACTGCTGGCGTGTCATCTCGTGCTGGAGCGGACGATTCTTTAGGTGGATCCGGAACCTTTTCTGTTTCTGGCTCGACCAACTGCGGAAACGCCAAAACTGGTACCACTATGGCATTGTTGATTCGGGTCCAAGTTTTGGGGAACTTCCCAAGGATGGTTTGAATCATCTCCCCTTCTTTCTCTTGACTTTGGGGACTTCCTTGTACTCCTTCCATTTCTCTTTGGATTCGGCACCGTTCAGGGCACGCTTTCAGGCGGTCTCGGGAAATTGCTTGACAGGTCTTGCCTTCATCTTTGCTTATGAGGCATACCTTACTATTGTCAAAGTTGGAGGGGATAATGGTGTAGGGCTCGTTTTCCCACTGATCATCCAACTTATGCGTCTTCCGCTTCTTCTTGAGGACTTGTTCTCCAGGTGCTAAGGGAGTTGCTGGGGCTGTTTGATTGTAATGCTGTTCTTGTCTCGTTCTTGCTTGAGACAGGCTCCTTTCCACGCACTCCTGGACCTTACGGTACCGCTGCTGCCGTTCTGCATCCCAATCCTCTATTTCTTGAACCGCCTCAGGCGACACAGTCCCCATCTCAAAGTCTACAGGCAACTTGCCTGGTCTGGCTCGCATCAGGTAAGCGGGGCTGCAGTTGGTCGAATTCACTGGGATGTGGTTGTACAAGTCTACCAGATCTGGCAACTTTTCTGGCCATTGGTTCCTCTCTTCCAGCGGTAGGGTCTTCAGCATATCAATAACCACATGGTTCATTTTCTCGCACAGTCCATTGGTCTGGGGGTGGTACGGTGTGGTTCGAATTTTCTTACAACCGTACATGTTACAGAACTCTTGGAACACTTCAGCCTCGAATGCAGGACCCTGATCCGTCAGTACCCTTTCCGGATAGCCGTGCGGTCGACAAAAGGATGCCTGGAACGCTCTAGCTGCCGTCCTGGCTGTCTGGTCCTTCACAGGCACTACTACCAGGAAACGAGAGTAATGGTCCACAATGGTGAGGGCGTACACATAGCCTGACCGGCTTGGTGTTAACTTCACGTGGTCCAGGGCCACCAACTCCAGGGGCTGCTTCGTGACAATTGGCTGTAGGGGAGACCTTTGGCTGGCATCATCCTTCCGCCTCAAGTTACACGGGCCACAGTCTCGGCACCATTTCTCGATCATCTTTCTCATGTGCACCCAGTAGAACCGATCACGGAGTAAGGCCTCCAACTTCTTCCACCCGAAGTGCCCTGCGTTATCATGATACGCTGCTAGGACCATTGGAGCATCCCTCTGCGGAACCACTATCTGCCAGACAAGTTCATTTGTTCGATAGTTGACATATCTCTTGCAGAGCTTGCCCTGGTAGGTGAACAGTCGTCCCCTCTCCTTCCACAGCTGCTGGGCTTCCTCTGGAGCGTCTGGGCCAAGATGGGTCTCAGCTTGCGCTAGCTTCTCTTTGACCAATCGCACGGCCGGGTCACCATTCTGTGTTTCTTCCCAATTATGGTGGAGTAATGGATTGACCGAGACCTCGTGCTGGTTTAAGCGCTTCACTCCCACAGCATGCTCACACTGTGAAACACCCTGGTGATGGAAAGCCGGTAACTCTATCTCTTCGAGTTCATCCAGGTCTTCTCCAGACTCGGGTAAGTGAGGCATTCTGGACAGCGCATCAGCATTGTTATTCTTCTTGCCAGCCCGATACTTGATGGTAAAGTCAAAGTTAGACAGCCGGGCCATCCATCGCTGTTCCATCGCACCTAACTTGGCTGTTGCCAGGTGTGTCAACGGATTGTTGTCCGTGAAGATGGTAAACTTGGCCGATGCCAGATAGTGCTTGAAGCGTTCAGTCACTGCCCACACAATAGCGAGGAACTCCAGCTTGAAGGAACTGTAGTTTTCTGGATTCCTTTCCGTGGGCCGAAGCTTCCTACTGGCGTACGCTATTACCCTCTCTCTGCCTCCCTGTACCTGGGACAGAACTGCTCCCAGTCCCACGTTGCTGGCGTCTGTGTACAGTATAAACGGTTGGCTGTAGTCAGGGTAGGCCAGAATTTCTTCTCCCGTGAGAGCCCCTTTCAGCCGGACAAAGGATGTTTCCAGTTGGCTGCTCCATTCAAATGGAGGGCTCTGCTTCTTAGCCTGTTTCGGCTGGCCCACCAGGAGATCTTGAAGGGGCGCTGCTATCTTGGTGAACCCATCAATGAACCTTCGGTAGTAGCCCACCAGTCCAAGGAACTGCCGCACCTCCTTCACCGTGGTGGGTCTTGGCCAGTCCTTGATTACCGTGACTTTCTCCGGATCAGGTGCCACGCCTTCTGCGCTGACCACATGACCCAGGTACTGTACCTTTGGCTTCAAGAGGTGACATTTGGACGGCTTGATCTTCAGGCCATATTTCGACAAGGACTCAAACACTTCTGCTAAGTGCTTCAGGTGGTCCTCATAAGTCTTGGAGTAGACTATTACGTCATCCAGGTACAGCAGCACGGTTTCGAAGTTGTGGTGGCCCAAGCAGCACTCCATCAACCTTTGGAATGTCCCTGGGGCGTTGCAGAGCCCGAATGGCATACAATTGAACTCACAGAGACCCATTGGTGTCGTGAATGCAGTCTTCTCCTTGTCCGCCTCTGCCACGGGAACCTGCCAATACCCACTGGTGAGATCCAAGGTGGAGAAATAGTTAGCTGACTTTAAGGCTGTTAGTGACTCCTCTATTCTGGGTAGTGGATAGGCATCTTTATGTGTAATGCGGTTAATTTGCCTGTAATCTACACACATTCTCATTGTACCATCTTTTTTCTTTACGAGCACTAGTGGAGCTGCCCAGGGGCTACAACTATCTCTGATAACCCCAGCCTCCTTCATTTCCCGTAACATTTCCTTGGCACACTGATACTGTGCGGGGGGTACAGGGCGGTATCTTTCTTTAATGGGATGATGATCACCCGTGGGGATTTGATGTTGAACCCCTTTCACCTGCCCAAAATCTAGGGGGTGTTTGCTGAAGACCCGCTCGTACTCCTGTACCACCCGGTAAACCCCATGCTTTTGGTGTGAGGGGGTGGAGTCGGTGCCCACATGTAATTTTTGGCACCAGTCTTCCGGCTGCCCCTTGGAGCCATTGTCTTCCGCCTGGTCGGACGGGATCAAGGGTTCCACTGCTTTAATGGTATTGTTGCTGACAGTGTACAATTTTGCCACAGTGGCATACCGGGGCAATTTGGCCTCCTCCTCCCCACAATTCAGGACACGGACGGGCACTCTCCCCTTGCGGACGTCCGCTACCCCTCTGGCTATCAGGACTCCAGGCCTACTGTCTGAATACATTGGTTCTACCAAGGCATGGTAATCCTGACCCTTGAGGCCTATTGCTGCCCGACACCATATCAACATTTCACTTCTTGGGGGTATTACAATGGGGAGGGGGTCACTTACCCTCACACTGCCAATTTCTCCTCCGGCCAGCTCTACCTGCTGCCTCCTCATCAGGGCTCTGATCTCCCTCTGTAGGACACGCTGCTGCCCGGAGCTGGCAGTTTCAGACGCCTGTTGTAACAAAATTATCACTTCGGCAATACAATTTTCTATCACATTTGTACCAAGAGTTAGCAGTGGGTCAGATTCTTTGCGATCAATATCTACAATTATCATCCCCTGACATGGCAATTCCACCCGCCCCACTTTAATGGTTACTTCTTTGTACCCAATCTGAGGTAAGGGCTGACCATTACTGGCCACAATTGTTAAATCATCATCTGGGCCATGGTCAATGTCTGAATCGGCCCAATATCTTTTGTACAGTTTGTGGGGGATGGTTGTTACCTGGGACCCCGTATCCAGGAGGGCATTCAAAGGGATCCCATCCAGCACAATAGGAAGGACCGGTCGTCCTCCCACATACTTGCTGCGGCTGGGGGTTGAGCCGGGCTTCCTTACACCTGGGGGTCGGCTCCTGGCCCCAGGCTCGGCCCATTTAAAGGACAGCGTCGTGCAATGTGGCCCGCCTGGTTGCAGTTGCGGCAGATCGGTTGTCCTGTTGAATCGTACCGGTCTGTGTCTCTGCCTCGGGTCGGCGGAATCCTTCTCTGTCGCATCCATGGGACGTCCTCTGGGCTGGAGGCCAACTCGATTTTCGCAGGCGAGGGGGTCATTTGTAGAGACTGCACGGTCTTGGCAAGGGCAGCCACAGTCTTGGTCAGCTCCTGGACCTGTTGTCTGAGCTCCGCAGTGGGATCCTTATCCAGGGACTGCGCCTCAGCCCCTGCAGTGGCTCGTGTTGCAGGCACCACCCCGGGGTACGTGATAGCAGGAGGCCGGAGGGGTACTGGGTCATTCGGCGTAGATTCTCTCAGTACCCTGATGGCCTGGTCCTTAAACTTGGCAAAGTCCAGAGCAGGGTTCTGCAGGACCAGGATACGCAGCTGGGTCCTGTGGGCATCTGACAGGAGCCCCTCTATGAACTGCTCAGTTAGGAGTTTGTCTTCTTCACGTACACCCTCTGGGTCCACCTGTTTAACTGCTTTCAGGGCCTCTTGCAGGTTTAGGGCATAGTCCCTTATGCTGTCTGTGGCCCGCTGCTTGCACCCAAAGAATCTCATCTTTATCTCTGCTGCGGTGCGGGTGTCAAACGTACTCTTTAGCTTGGCCAGTATCTGGGCTGCTGTCCCTTTATCTGTATCAGGCCATGACTTTGCTTCACGCTGGGCTGCGCCGGCTAGCTGTCCCATTAATATGCCCACCTTCTGGCTCTCAGTCAGAGGATACACCCGGAATAAGATGTGCAGGCTTTCTCTGAAGTCACTCAAGGTATGGGACTCCCCGGAGTATTGCGGCAGCCATTCTGCTCCCGGTATGTATGGCATGGTGATCGGCATTACCGGCGCTACAGTGGGGGCCAGGGCGACGGCGACTGGGATTGCTTCTGCTGGTGCTGCGGCGTCTCGGGCTATGGCAGCCACCTGCCCTCCCTCTGAGTCGGACATCTTCCTCCCCCTTAGTGAACCTTACCAGGCTCCGTTCACTTTTCAAATTTTCTTCCGGGTCGCGCGGGGTTAACAGCGCTCTGCTCTGATGGCGCGCTCCCTTCGCGCTCTTTGTCAGGCACGCCCCCCTTCTTCCTGCGCTCGGCGAGGCTAATGGCGGCGGTGGTCTGCAGCCAGTACACAGTCTTTTAAGCACAATTCCGGCAGGCGCACAGTACCCGGTGGGACCGGGCACGAAATCCTGTTCGTGACGCCAAAGTTGACTCGCCCACCCCAGGGCTATGGGACACCCGGTGCCGGGCCGGACTAGTCCGGTGGTAGTCAGTGGTGGCTGGGCCCGGCTCCGTGGCCCTGGTGGGTGTCAGTTGAATATGTGGCTTGCTTGTTAATGGTTGTGTTCGTGACGCCACCTGTGGCATGCGGCTATTAAGCCGCCGCTGCTGTGTGAGGCCTCCGGGATGATGATATAGCAGCTATGGTAGTACTGCTCCCCACAGGTGGAGCAATGCCCGGGGCACAGTTGGTGCTTGTGAAAGTCTATGGTGCTGTGTGACTAACACGGTGCAGGGCCGACAGGCGAGGAAAGAACCAGGCACAAACAACAGTCTCTTTACCTTTTCCTCTTTTACTCTGGGAACAGTCCAGTCCTGGGAGACCGTTACAGGTGGTGATGGGGATCCGGTCGGCCTGGAAGTACTTGGGGTGATCTTTCTGGCCAGCTGAGTATGAGGCCTACTCCTGTACCTTTCTTGGTGATGATAGGACCCTGCTTCTCTGAATCCAGCAATGGCCCTCTTCGCTGCTGGGACCAATGGCACGTCCCTTCCCTCTGTAGGTGGCTACGCAGGCCCACTCTCTGGTGCTTCTCCGCTGGGGTCCACACCGGGCCCTGATGCTGCAGCTGTACCTTGGATGTGTCTGGGCCAGGGGCTTGCAGCTCCCCTGCCCTTCGGATTCGGCTACCAGGGACGGATTTTATACCCTGGCAACCACAGACTCCGATGTCCGAGTCTCTCTGCTGCCTCTCAGCTACTCCTGCTTCTCTGGGCCAAACTGCTCCAGCTCTAGGCCCCAGATTCACAGGACAGCTCACTCTGCGTCTGTTCACTTCTGCTGCTCCCTACAGACTAACTAACTCCTCCCCCAGGTCAGGCTTAAGGAAGCTCCCTGAAACTTCAGGTTCAGAGCTCCCCCTACTGGCCTGAGGGAGAAACTGCGGTGGATGTTAACTTACTGGCCAGTAGATTTCCCCATTACCTCCAGGCTCAGCATTAACCCTCAGGAGGGTAATGCCGTTGTGGCGACCAGGTCCTAGGGCGCCACAGGTGTGTTCAAATGAAACAATATGTCCATGATTTCACTACAACCACAGATCTGCCAAAGATTTATCCCTGCGTGTAAAGTGGCCTTTACTTTTATTATGGGGATAAATTGCCTTTACATTACTGGATTGGAGATAGAACTATGATGATTTAATGATCCTTTCTACGACGCATGATCACACTCCTACTGTGTTAGCTGTAGACAGACCTATTTATGATAACATTTAGTATAACATTGAGCCTAATCCTGCTGGATAGTCGGAATCTGCTGACATCTGTAACCGATTGCTTAGAATTTACTGAAAATTGATAATAACATTTCGATGAGTGCTGCACATTTGTTATATATTAGTGGATAGTCCTAATGTGTTCCCATCACCGTTATGTAATGATTGATTGATGGAATTTTGCCAGGAAACTTGTTCTTACACATTGTATGTACATATTTACACTTCTAGATTATCATCATTTCCAAGGTAAACTCATGATTCATAAATGTAAGATGAGCCCAATAGTATGAGGATTGTCATAATGTAGCAAAAGAACTGTATCCTCCACCTTGAAGAGCTCCTCAGAAGTAACCCCTGCTCTTACGAACCCAACCCTACTGATCGCTGAAGGAAAGCGATGTCTGAGGGCACCAAAAATGATTGACAGATTGTAATTTCGATCATCTCTTACTTATGTGTTCAGTCGTTTTTGAAAACCTGAGTGTTTTGATTTTTGCATGAGGTGAGAGTCACTGTAAAGGATGTGTCCAATATATTCATGATATTCAGGCTCTGCCTCCAAAGACTGATTCCCCGAGTTTTCAGTATACGCGGTATAAGGGAAAGATCAGAAAGCCATGGAACCCATAGGGTGTAGGGGCGACATGACAGCCCGGAGGGTAGGGAGTTGATGGGGTTAAACAGTGTTGGTTCGTTTAGCAATGAGGAAAAGAAGGTGATTGGTTAGGGGGTGGAGTGTGGTGGAAGGAAAGGAGGGAGCTTTATGGTGTATATAATAGGAGGTGGGAGTCAATTATCTCCTCTTGCATTTCCTGGATGACAGCTTGGATGGGCTGGGGAACCTCCATCATGACATCCAGCCTGATGGATCTGGACATCGCAGATCTGCAGCTTGGACGGGCTGGGGAACCTCCATCATGACATCCAGCATGATGGATCCGGACATCGCAGATCTGCAGCTTGGACGGGCTGGGGAACCTCCATCATGATGTCCTGAGGAATCCTCGGATCTGGTCAGCATGGCGGTGCAGGGCGCCCAGGTAGTGCAGTCCTACACCCAGGCTGCCTGGGTGTCTCCTCGGCACCTTCCCCTCCCCCCCCCTCTTTGCTGTAGTGCTGGCAGTTTCAGGACTCGCCGGGGTCTTTTGGGGAAGGTGGGGGTGAGGAGGACAACGTGAGAGCCCCCACTCCCGTGGGGACCCTCCGCAGCTGGGTGGGCAGCGGTAGCTTGCAGCGCCCGCTCTGGCTGTCGGGAGGAATCTCCTGCAGGGCCGCGACGGCCGAAAAGGGGGCGTGTCCAGCCCGGGGGCCTACTTCCGGTGTGAGGCCTCAGGCTGGATTTTTTGAGCGATGCGGCCGCTCCCGGAAGGGAGCGCGCCCAGCGGCGGTGGATGGACAACACCCCCCCCCCTCCCTTCGCGGGGGAATGGAGGACGGCTGCCTACAGGGTCACCTCACCTGTGTGGCTTGGATTATTGGGACCGGAGGACTGGGCGCAGAAGGCGACGGCGAGGAGGAGACAGGAGGCACCTGCAGGGTCACCTCACCTGTGTGGCTGGATTATCGGGACCGGAGGACTGGGCGCAGTAGGCGGCGGCGAGGAGGAGACAGGAGGCGCCTGCAGGGTCACCTCACCTGTGTGGCTGGATCATCGGGACCGGAGGACTGGGCGCAGCAGGTGGCGACGAGGAGGAGACAGGAGGCCTGCTGTCTATCCTGGAGTAGGCATTGGGACAAGGGTGCAGCTCTCATCAGTAGCGGCTTCCCCCAGGAGGGGAGCGCCCAGCATTGTGGAGGCGACAATCGGCCCAAACAGGGCATGTGGACACGGTGCTCCTGGCGTCAGGGGGCGAACCCGGCGGGCGTTCGGTGCCTGCAGCTTGAGGGACTGTCCCGGGATCAGCGACGGACGACTGGCGAAAAGGACGGTGACGGCTGATCTGAGGGCGTCCTCTGGAGGCAGCCTGGCGCGGTAATCAATTTAAGTTTCAGCCTTTTTGTAGTGGTGGGGGACAGTCGCTGTAGTGGAGTAGTGTCTGGAGATATGGGTAGCAGCTGAGGGGGTTTGGAGCATGTGGTTAGTTCATAGGTCGGTTGGTTGTTCTGGAGGCCAGGGGTAGAGTTACGGACGGGGTGGTCTCATGGCAGCGGGGCCGTGAGGGTGCAGGTGGCGTCAGGTCCGGTGGTTACAGTTGCAGGTTGGGGATGGCGAGGTTCGGCGTTTACCGCAGTTTAGGTCTTGTGAGACTTGGTTAAGGGGGCTGATGATTGCGGCACATGTGAGCGGGTGAGACGGCGCAGTTATTGAAGGTTTGCTGGGGTGTTTCATTATTAATCTGATGCATGGTGGTTCTTATTGGATGAATAATGGTGGGTAAGGTAAAGGGGCGAGGGGTCCCGCGGTACGGTGTGTTCGAGGAGTTTTCAGGGGGTTTTTGTGAGTGATGTGTAGGTGCGGGGCCCCGGTATGGTGCGAGGGTTGCTGTGGATAAGTGAATAAAGGAGAGCGGAAATGTAGGAGAAGGTGAGGTGTTGGTTGCTGTAATGGGTTTGTAGGTTTGCAACCGCATCAATGGTAACATGGGGTTAATTTGTGGCTAGTCAGCATGTTATCCCATTGTGGAGGTTGGTGCTGGGAGGAATGTTGAGTCCAGCGTGACTGAATTGGTGTTAATGTAGGTGCTGGGCAGCTTTGGGCTGCTGTGGGTGAACTCGGTTAATCAGCAATGGTGGGCTGCGGACGGAATAATGGAGTTCTTCGGACAGCCGTGATTACGGGTGGGGACTATACGAGTTATGGTTTGGACTAGAGGATTGGGTACTTGTGGTGCATAGAGTGTAAGTCGGATAGCTTAGGGCCATCTGGTATTATTGGGTGTTTTGCATGGGTGGACTCCTGGCATCTGGGGGCTGGTGGAGTCTATTTAATATTCATATACAATTTAAAAAAAAAAAAAAAAAGGAATGCTTGGCCCGGTGGTAGGTATGGGCATCTGGGTAAGGGTTTGCTTAGGGAGTCGTGGTGCTCCGGTCTCACGGCACGAAGGTATTTGATTTGAAGGTGTAGTTGTGCGTTACGGGAAAATGGTGGTACGCCCCACGGTGGTCGGCTTTGAGCGGATACTATGGTGTGGCCAAGGTTTTAATTTATCTTGGGGTGTAATATGAGAGCTCAAAGGGGGTTGCGTGTCACAAGGTTTTCCTTGAGATCGAAAGGCCCGGACATGGTGTTTGGTAAAGTTGTGTCTCCTGATGCCCATAGTTGCATATGGAGTCAATCGGGCCAGTGGTGTGGCTGCAATTTTCCGGTGGGCATTGTAGTACAGGGAGCTTGTCGTGGTCCAGTTTGCAGAGGCAAGCGGACTATGCATTATGGTTGGAGGTGTTGTTGGGGACCTTGGGATCGAAGGTAATGCTTCAATATCTTCGACTCGGTAAGGGGTACAGGGCGATGGTTGCGGTTGTTTTGTTTTTTGAGGCCGTGTTAATTTTGGGGTGGAGCATGGTTCCGTTAGGCCGTGTGGGCCTCGTTGAAATGAAATGGGCCTGATTTCGGATGAAGAAGGTCCATTAGTGTGGTAGTTGAGTATGTGGGAAGATTTTGGGATTTTCTGGGGAAGACAGCTCGAGCCTCTGTTGTTGTCAGAGGGTGTGATGGCGGAATAAATCGGTCAGGGGAGACCGGTAGTAATATTTGGCTCTGGGGAAGCTGCAAGGTCAGCTGTAGGGGAAATTTCAAGGCTATGGATTGCAGTGGTTTTACAGCGGGGTTTCACTTTAGCGGTTTCCTGGGAGAACTAGGTTTGGGGTGCGAAGTGACCCAGTAGCATAAGCAGTGTGAGTGTCATCCTGTTGTTGTATCTCAACCCCAGTGGTGGTTTAATTCAGCTGGAGACAGGAGGAGGACTGACTGTACAGGGTGACTGTACAGTGGTTCTTTGGTCGGTACTGGGGAGGATGATGGTACAGTCGGTACTGCATTTAATTGGTTATAATAAGGCCAGCGGGGCATGGTGTGGATTCCGGTATAGTTTGGGAGCTTGTGGCATGGTGGGCCTGAGTGGCCGTCACAGGGACCCGGTGGCTCCTGCCACTAAGGATCAGGGGAGTGCCGTGCAGTAAGGTGGACTGGGTACGCTGGCTGGTGCATATATTGGATGCTCAGAGTTTAAGTGATAGATGGAAAGGTTTTAATGGTTGGTTTGGCTTGCAAGTTGGGGGAGCAAGCGTTGGGTGTGTGGGGGTCCAGGTCACGCAAGGTGTCACGTGGCCTGTTCGGTGGCGGGGGTAGGTCTGGTCCAGAGGCGGTTTAACGGATAATGTTATTTGATTGGAGAGTCACTTGTAGGATATAGTGGCTCCGGTTACAAGGATCTTGCAGGCATGGGTCCTGCAAGGTGGGGGGTATTGATCCGTAGGTGATTCATACCTCATCTCCGGCCCGGTGTGTGTTGCGGCCAGGGATCATGTTTTGGTGGTGGAAGGTGGTTTCTGGACCGGGCCTACCCAGGGTTACGTATTGTATTACGTACTGTATTATTATTATTATTATTATGGTATTACCTATTGTTAAATGTTGGGGACGCCCGTTGGACGGCGCCCCCTTGTGTTAGTGTGTAAACAATAGGCAATAAAGGGCTGCTGTGGCCATTTTTTACCAAGTCGCAAGCAGTGTCCGTGATATTATTGATACCGGGTAAGGGTAATTGGGAATAATATAGGAATCAACGACCGGAAAATACCTCCTGAAAATGTCATGAATATCAGAAGCACATGACCAGTGGGAACCTGCATGACATTAATACTTTCTTCACAGAAGACTCAGTGCTACAATAATCAATATGTAAATACTTAAAAAATACTGTACCAAACATTAACACATAGCAAAGCTCGCAGGCTACCTTTAAAAATTGATATAACCACTTATATCCCTGAAACAAGAATATACAAATGATGCCATATTTCCATAAAAATAAAAATAAACTTTATTTCATACAATTAAAACACACATTTTTAGACTCAATGGCACAACAGGGTAGCGAGAGTGCAACTGTAACTCCCCCTGATTAGAGGGAAGGTAGGGTAGGGATCAAAAACAAATCTCCCAGGTCCTCGAATAATACTTTAATTCTCAATTTCACAATTGTTTGAGTTTGCGGATGTTACTATACCGTGATGTACAACTATATAAGTCACATAAAAGGTTATATATGTCTGTTTTAGTCAGTCACAGGTTCCTAGCCTCTATGTGCATCCCTAGTTACATTTATTTTATCGGCACACAGATTATAGTTTACTAATACATAGGGCTATGAAACCGGAAAGTTACAGACGGGCCAATTTAATATTAGAAGTCTCACCTAGTGCATTAATTAGCCTAAGTATCTATTAGTCCCTCAATATTCCTTCATGGACTATTTTAAATGAGCTCACATATATACATAATTAGGTACAGTCAAATACCAGGTCAAGCCTCTATACCTGCCTGCAAACTTTACAGATCAAAACAACAGGAACAGGCCTATAGTAGGTCGTAAGGGGTTAACTATGCCTAGATTAACTGATTCATACCCGCCATGCGCATCCCTGATGTTTATATTGTCAGTACAGGCATACCATTCTGCCCTTGTGTAAAAGTACAAAGGTAATGGCTACAAAGCGGTCAGTCTAGTAACGTAAATCCCACCTAGTGCACTGACTGCCTCAAGTATCTATCAATCCTTCAAGAGTCCACTCTGAACCATTCAGTGAGCTCACAGGCATACATAATTAAGCAAACCCTTTATTCGGCCATGCCTCAGATCGTAGAGGTCATTGTTAGCATACCACCAACCCACATGGACAGTCTACAGGAGTACATCACAGCAATAATAATCATCATTCATTACACCACGAGTAACATCATATGAAAGAATACAGACCTGACCAGAGTATTTTGTTCACCACCCACCACGCCTCGACGCGTTTCACCGCCTAGGGCTTCCTCAGGAGGCTAATGCACACCCTGCTGAGCTCTCACCTTTTATATTCTATTAGAATCAAGCACATGTGGTGCCTAATCGCCTTATCCGGCTCCACGCTATCATCGGCGCTGCCTGGCTCTCGCCGGAGGAGATTCCGGAAATTACCTCACCTCACTTCCGGCCCAGGGCGGGACGCGAGCAGACCCGGCAACCATGGCAACGCGATGCCCAGGCTACCGAGCATGCGCGCGGCCCGCTTGTTATGGCCGTACTATGAGGTAAGGAGGTCTCCTCCCGGATCCCAGCAGCGCTCAGCGTGGCTCACCGAACAGCAGCAGCCACCATACATGCTTACAGAACAAGGAAAATCACGATCGAGGCCAGACATATTCAACCTTATTTTTATCCAATCTTATAAACCAGAGGATCGCAAGGGCCACTTAATGTTTGGAGTAAAGGGCCATATATACATTGTAACCATAGTCATAAAGTAATAAAATACGCCTAAATCGCATCTGCTCAAAACTATTAACCATTATTTGGTCATTTCCAGCCACACATAGGCAGCCTATTGCATATTTCTTACATGCTCATCATGACCTCAAGCCAGACACATGTGCATATATACATGGATGGAAAAAACGGCTACCATGCAATGCAACCTATATCTAGTATCTATTAATAATAGCCAGGCAGCGCCGATGATAGCGTGGAGCCGGATAAGGCGATTAGGCACCACATGTGCTTGATTCTAATAGAATATAAAAGGTGAGAGCTCAGCAGGGTGTGCATTAGCCTCCTGAGGAAGCCCTAGGCGGTGAAACGCGTCGAGGCGTGGTGGGTGGTGAACAAAATACTCTGGTCAGGTCTGTATTCTTTCATATGATGTTACTCATGGTGTAATGAATGATGATTATTATTGCTGTGATGTACTCCTGTAGACTGTCCATGTGGGTTGGTGGTATGCTAACAATGACCTCTACGATCTGAGGCATGGCCGAATAAAGGGTTTGCTTAATTATGTATGCCTGTGAGCTCACTGAATGGTTCAGAGTGGACTCTTGAAGGATTGATAGATAATTGAGGCAGTCAGTGCACTAGGTGGGATTTACGTTACTAGACTGACCGCTTTGTAGCCATTACCTTTGTACTTTTACACAAGGGCAGAATGGTATGCCTGTACTGACAATATAAACATCAGGGATGCGCATGGCGGGTATGAATCAGTTAATCTAGGCATAGTTAACCCCTTACGACCTACTATAGGCCTGTTCCTGTTGTTTTGATCTGTAAAGTTTGCAGGCAGGTATAGAGGCTTGACCTGGTATTTGACTGTACCTAATTATGTATATATGTGAGCTCATTTAAAATAGTCCATGAAGGAATATTGAGGGACTAATAGATACTTAGGCTAATTAATGCACTAGGTGAGACTTCTAATATTAAATTGGCCCGTCTGTAACTTTCCGGTTTCATAGCCCTATGTATTAGTAAACTATAATCTGTGTGCCGATAAAATAAATGTAACTAGGGATGCACATAGAGGCTAGGAACCTGTGACTGACTAAAACAGACATATATAACCTTTTATGTGACTTATATAGTTGTACATCACGGTATAGTAACATCCGCAAACTCAAACAATTGTGAAATTGAGAATTAAAGTATTATTCGAGGACCTGGGAGATTTGTTTTTGATCCCTACCCTACCTTCCCTCTAATCAGGGGGAGTTACAGTTGCACTCTCGCTACCCTGTTGTGCCATTGAGTCTAAAAATGTGTGTTTTAATTGTATGAAATAAAGTTTATTTTTATTTTTATGGAAATATGGCATCATTTGTATATTCTTGTTTCAGGGATATAAGTGGTTATATCAGTTGATGGGATGCATCCTTTGAGCACTTTTTGATACAAAATGTGGAAAGTGTGGTTATATACCTTTAAAAATTGGTTGTATAGGGGAGGCATCGCCTTACAGACTATATGGAGATGGTCACATTCAGAATCTGTGTTGCCTATGTCAGGAATAAAATGATCATTGATTGCCTCATGAAAATAACATTGCTTTTCAGACAGAATATATTGTCTAGCTTTGATAGTATAAAGCACAATATAGGGTAATGAACTATTTGTCAGCCAGTGTGTGCAGAGCTGAACATTGCATGACAACAGCCTTATTCACATTGCTAAGTTATGAGTTATAGGACTGCAGAGTCTGACAAGCAACCTGAGGTTTCTGGAGAGTTCAGCCAGAGGCGGGCATCGGCTGGTTCAGGTTCACTGGTCTTCAGCACTGAAGGCGTTAATTCCTGCAGACTGCTGAGTAGGACCTAAGTGCTCAGGTTGCTGATTGCCAAGTGCAGCTGTCACTTCCCTATTTAAGGCACTGCCTCCTCCCAGGAAGTGCTGATGATAGCTTCAGTTTTACTCTAGCGAACCCAGTCTTGGTGATTTCCTGTGAATGGTGATTTATGCTGCGCTTCTGAGCAGTGTAAGTGTTCCCCAGTTGTGTTACTTCTTTCCATTTTGTGTTGCCCCCCAGTACACATATTGCTCTCCTGTGTGTTTTGAGTGCTGTGTCTACGAGTTTCCAGTCACCCTTCTCCGTGTCATTTTGTAGAGTTTGTCTTTGTGTTTTTTGGCCAGCCCCGAGGGTGTGGAAGAGGGGGAGCAAGATCAGAGCCCGGGCAGGAGATAGGGTCATGCTGGGGGCTCTAACCTGGTTATCCTCAAACCTACCTTCAAGATAAGGGACAGCACAGGGTCATTAGTCTTAGGGCAGCCTAGGCGCCCCTCTCCTGTCTCCAGTTACACCGTGACAGCTGTATAGGAAGACATGGTTAAGTAGTCTTTGTTTGTACTGGAGTAATAGCTATGACTTTTTTGTTACTACAACCCGCAGGTTTTGTCATAGGGAACATTATTTATAAGATACATCATCAGTATGAGACCGGTGTTGGTCTGACACATGGTACCCCTAATGATCAGCTGATATCTGGCACCCCACTGATTAGCTGATAACTGCTATTCCAATAGCAGCCAGAATTAAGTGATGTATGTGTCGCGGGCGGAGAAGGGGACGCTGCGCTCTCCCACTGCTCGGGTCCGGCTGCCGCTGCTGCTGCGGCCGCTGCTGCTCGGTGGCTCGAGCGATGGGCCGGATCCCGGGGACTCGAGCGGCGCTCCTCACCCATGAGTGAAAAGGGGATTGGTTTTGGGGGTTTATTGTCCATAACGCCACCCACGGTTGTGGTGATTGTGTGGACACCACCGCTGCTCTGTATGGGGATCCCGGGAGCGGTGACAGGGAGCAGCAGAGTTGTTAGTCCTCCCCTCCGTGGGTAGGGGGTTAGTGGTCCCGGGGCCCGGTGATGGGGTAGGACAGGATAACAGGCGGGTTATGGGGCCTGGTGAGGTGCAGGGACGCGGGGGCAGCGCTGTGCCGTACGGCACTGTGGTACTCACTCAGCCTGAGACGTTGACACAGTTCACGGTAAAACACACGGCTGGAAAGACGGTTCCCATGGACGGCTGCTGTTGCTTTTCCCCAGGAGGTGACGGTGACTGTCCCTTTTCCTGCACCTATGTTCAATGTTGGTAGCGATGGATTCCTACCGGTAACCCGCTCCCGACTTGGATATCAGCCGGAGGAGCCCCTCTTTGCCCGCAGGCGCTGGCCCTGAGAAACTGGTGCCTTGGCGGTGGCGGTGTCTCTCCAATATGGTTGGACGGTTGCCTTCAATCGGGACTTAGTTGTTTGGAGACCCGGAGGTCCCCTTCACTGACGGATTTGGCAAATTATGGCGACTCCAAGCCTTGCCGGGATCCGAAAGGCCCCTGCCAATGGTGCTGGCTTCTCCTTGTGTACCGGTCCGGTACCGCCGGGCCACCACCTGTTCACGGTCCTCACGGCAACTCCGATTAGCCTCCACTCCAGACGGTCACCGCCGTCTGCTAAACTTGCTGTCTCAGTCTGGGGCACACACCCGGACCAACTTCAGGCTTTCCAACTGTCACTTTTCTCTTAAACTACTTTCCCTCTTTCTACTTCACTCCTCACACTTCCTTCTCCAAACTCTAACTGCCTGTGTTTTCCTGCCTCCAGGACTGTGAACTCCTTGGTGGGTGGAGACCAACCGCCTGGCTCCACCCCCTGGTGTGGACATCAGCCCCTGGAGGAAGGCAACAAGGATTTCTGGTCTAGCTTTGGTGTACCTAACCGGGGTGTAGGGTGTGGTGATGTCATTACCTGTGACCCCTGGCTTACCCAGGGCGTCACATATGAGGTAGAACATAGCAGCCCTGTGCAATTTTATTGGCTGCTTATGAGTATTGTTATTTATTTTACATTCAAGTACATGGGAGATATAGTGCAGCACTTGACAGTCTCATGCAAGCAACATACGGAGCAGCCACCTATCCATATATTGATTGCCTAAGGATAAGTCATCAGTATCATAAAGCCGGGACAATCCGTTTAAGGTTTACAATTGTTTGAGGTTTAAAATTTACATTAGTTGACTTTTATAACAATTGCCTTACATCCCAGAGCATCCTGTAAAAGTTCAATCGAGTTTTACGGTATGTGCACACATAGCAGATTTGTATGCATATTTCCTGCATACAAAACTGCACTGGCATGAAAAACGCAGCAGAAAAAACACGCTTTTTTTTATCGTGTTTGCGCTTTTTTTTCACCTGTGTTTTTTAATGCTTTCTTTTTTAGTCATGGCAATCACAAGGGTCCCTGTGCTATACCCTCACGATCACCACCGCGTCTTCAAAAATGTTACAGCTGGGACCCGGCTCTCACTCCGTGCCGCTTCCAGGAGTTTGAGTCCCTAAATGCTGCGATCAATGCAATCACAGCATTCAAGGACCCGATTGCTGCCATGGCAACCCTGGATCGTCACCATGAACCCCCCGGGTTACTGAGCTATGGATCGCCTTACAGGCCATGCTGTATGCATGGTGTGTGAGGCGAAGTGTCAGTGCTGCGAGTGTGGCACTGACAGGTATAATCCACTGCAGAGATCGAGCACGAGCACTGCAGAGGATTATATCAGACACAGGAAAAAATGCAGAAACAATTGACACGCTGCTTCTTTTTTCAGCAACAAAATCTGCAAGGAAAAAACAAGCAGCGTGTGCACAACAAGTCACAATTCCCATACATTTTGTAGGGATGCTTTTTTCCTTGCAGTATTGATTAAAATCTGCAAGAAAAAAACACATGCAAAAAGGAATATTTGCACATAGCTCTAGGGAACAGGATTAAAGGTATGTTCATATGTAACAAATCTGCAGCAAAGTTAAGGGGGCTTTACACGCTGCGACATCGCTAATGCGAAGTCGTTGGGGTCACGGAATTTGTGACGCACATCCGGCCGCATTAGCGATGCCGTTGCGTGTGACACCGATAAGCGATTTTGCATCGTTGCAAAAACGTGCAAAATCGCTAATCGGCGACATGGGGGTCCATTCTTAAAAATCGTTACTGCAGCAGTAACGAAGTTGTTCCTCGTTCCTGCGGCAGCACACATCGCTGCGTGTGATGCCGCAGGAACGAGGAAGCTCCCCTTACCTGCCTCCCGGCTGCTATGCAGAAGGAAGGAGGTGGGCGGGATGTTACGTCCCGCTCATCTCCACCCCTCGGCTGCTATTGGGTGGCGGTTCAGTGACGTCGCTGTGACGCCGCACGGACCGCCCCCTTAGAAAGGAGGCAGTTTGCCGGTCACAGCGACGTTGCCGGACAGGTAAGTATGTGTGACGCCTCTGGGCGATGTTGTGCGGCACGGGCAGCGATTTGCCCGTGTCGCACAACAGATGGGGGCGGGTACCCACACTAGCGATATCGGGACCGATATCGCAGTGTGTAAAGTAGCCTTTAGTTTAGAAATGCTGTGAAGTTGGAAAAGATTTCACCCTTTCATTGTATTAGGTGAAATCTAATAAGAAAATCCGTATATACACTGGTACATTTCGGCTCTGGATTTTCTCCATGGCATGTGGACAAGATTTCTTAAAATCTAATCCACATTACTGGTTTCTAAATACACAAAAGTCTTCCTTGGAATATCTGCTACGTATCAGGGCATGCTGTTACAGTGGCAATCTGCAATGCATACCTGGCTGACTTAGCCCCATTTCTCACATCATTTATTTTTCTCATAAATGAAAAATGTCTGTTATATTCAGGCCGCTGGTTCCAATTTTTGGCCCAAGTGTTATTTATACAATCATTGTTGCATCTGTTTTTCTCATATCAAGAAAAAATATCTTCACTTTTCCTACCCATTAAACAAACTATGAAGCACACGGATTAAATGGATGGCTATGCTTTTCACAGAGCCATTGACTTGTATTGATGATTTTGGTCTGCAACAAAGATCAAAGTACGACCTTTCCTTTTTTTTTTTGCAGTCAATTGGTCTCCAAAAAGAAAAGACACATGAAAAGGCACATTCATTGTAATGGGTTTTTGATCTAGCTGTAAAAATAACAGATAGCACAAAACTTGACATGTAAAACCCATATTAGGGTGAGAAGCAATTGTTAGAATTTCAGGCGAAAATAAGTGTGATACCCTGGCACCAGATACCCACATATCTCCACAATCATGGATGATAATACTAATCAGTGACTAGAAGGAGAAAGTGACTAAAAGAAGGAGAATATGGCTGTTTAAAGGGAACCTGTCAGCAGGTTTTTGCTACCTTCACTGAGAGCAGCATGATGTAGGCAAAGAGATCCTGAATAAAACGATCTCTCACTTAGAAGTTCTCACACAATCAGAATGTTTAGATTTAAGGCCCTGTTACACGCAACGACGGATCTAACGATATATCGCCAGGGTCACGGATTCCGTGACGCACATCTGACATCGTTAGCGACGTCGTTGCGTGTGACAGCAAGGAACGTCTGTAAGGGTATGTGCGCACGTTGCTTTTTACCTGCTTTTTACCTGCTTTTTTGCTGCTTTTTCTTCTGCGCTGTTTAATGCCAAAATGGATGTGTTCTTCTATTCAAGCAAAGTCTATGGGAATTTGGGTTTCTTGTTCACACTATGTTGTTCAAAATGCTGCCTTTTTGTGGCAGAACTTTGGTCAAAAACTCAGCTTTTCAAAGAAGCAACATGTCAATTGTTTTTGCCATTTGGGTTTTGCACTGCAAAGCTGAGTTTTTGACCAAAGTTCTGCCACAAAAAGGCAACATTTTGAACAACACAGTGTGAACAAGAAACCCAAATTCCCATAGACTTTGCTTGAATAGAAGAACACATCCATTTTGGCATTAAACAGCGCAGAAGAAAAAGCAGCAAAAAAGCAGGTAAAAAGCAGGTAAAAAGCAACGTGCGCACATACCCTTAACGATGGAAATTACTCACCTTATCGTCCATCGTTGACACGTCGTTCCTTTTTAAAATATCGTTGATTGTTGAGGTCGCAGGTTGTTCGTCCTTCCCGAGGCAGCACACAACACACATCGCTACATGTGACACCTCGGGAACGACGACCTGCAGCTTACCTGCAGCCGCCGGCAATGTGGAAGGAAGGAGATGGGCGGGATGTTAACATCCCGCTCATCTCCACCCCTCCGCTTCTATTGGGCGGCCGCATAGTGACGCCGCTGCGACACCGCATGAACCGCCCCCTTAGAAAGAAGGCGGTTCGCCGGCAACAGAGACGTCGCTAAGCAAGTAAGTTCGTGTGATGGCTCCAAACGATTTTGTGCACCACGGGCAGCGATTTTCCCGTCACACAAACGACAGGGGTAAGTGCTTTCACCAGCGATAACGCTAGCCATATCGCTGCGTGTAACACCCCCTTTAGTCTTGTAGCAGAGCTCCACCCACTCCAAGCTCTCAATAAAGTTTGTACATTGACAGTGAGGTGTCAATAACAGCAGGGGGCGTGCTGAACTGCCCTGCAAGGTGACATTATAGTCCCAGCAATTATAAAGATCCTGCTGCTTAAACAAATATAGCAAATAAAAAAACAGATCAGACCTTGACAAGACAGTCATCCCTGAATTCTATGTTCTAACCCTTGCAGTATGCTGGCTTCAGCTTAGACCCGCAACACACATCCGTTTTTTTGTACGTTTGCGGTACGTATTTGCACGTACCGGAGACACGGAGACCCATGTTATTCAATGGTAGATGGCACACACACGTAAAATCACACGGAACGTGTGTCCGTGTGGTAAGTACGTGTGTGCGCTTTTCTACACAGACGACATGTCCATTTTTGGCCGGCAGCACGCAGGCACGAACCCGCTTTAGTCTATGGGTCCGTGCCTGCAACACGGACTGCACACGGAGTATGTCCGTGTTCAGCACGTATCATCCGTGTCCGTTTTTAATCACAAAATCTGAAACACTTGTTACCAATTGATGGCAAACAACAACACCAGGATCTCATGATGAATGATTAACAACGTTAATTGGGTAAAAATGCGGGCCTTTAAAAACGGACAGCACATGGACAGCACACGCACGTGTTTTATGTCAATACGGACATTCCACACGCACCCACGGCTCGCATACGCCATCACACGGATGCCATACGTACCGGAGAAACATCCCTAAAAAACGGAACACGGACCCGAAAAACGGACCGTGAGACACGTACGTTTTTTTTGCGGAAGTGTGTTTTAGGCCTTAGATAGTAAAAACTTGCTAACAGATTACCTTTAAGTGATTATACAGCTGACCCCACTTTATATAATATTCTAGAATAGTAAATGTTCAACAAATTCTTCAATATTCCACAGCCACAGTAGTAAACATGTTCCAATAGTTAATATTGATATGTGCCCCCAAGTCTAAATGCTTGGAATAACTACCAAGGATTTGTGTATTTATATAAACTGTGTGTGGGGAGTTTATGACTTATGTGATTTGTTAGGTAATTACTATGGCATTTGAAATGGGGTTCTCCTCGTTTACAGTGGTGACCGGAATGTAAAGCATGTGATGGAATGAAAGCCACTATTTACTGCCGCTGAGTAATTCATAATGAGGTACCTAAATCTCAGGCTGTAGTAGCAGCTTCATTCCCTTGCCGTGTCCTCAGTGAAATACTAGCCTGTTATTAGGGGAAATCAAAGCTTCATTTTGTACTTTTAGAGAGGGAAATTTAAAGGTATTACAGAAAAATGTTATGTTCCGTAAGAAGAAATGTGGCTCCGACTTGTCAAGGTTGTGTTGAAGAGTCTTCCTCTCTGAACGAGGAGCTGCAATTAGTGCTTTAGCGGATAAGTAGGAGGGACAAGGAAGGTCTTGCTATTAGAACATATAAGAACAAAGCTGACAGGTAAAGATTATGTTTGATTTTAACTAGTTTCAACATAAATTACCATAAATTACCAATTTTGTTTAGCATGATACAAACTTTAAATTCTTTAAAAATATTTTACTACATGGCTCTCACTGGGGGTTAAAACAACATTTTTTGATGTAATGTGTCACATAAAAAAAAAATACCCACCCTAATCCTCCTCCCTAGAAAGTGCTTTGTTTATGGCTGACTGTATGGGGATGAGAGCTGAACTGCCCAGTCATTGCCTTACATTATATTTGTTACTCAAATTGAGCTATTTCAGAGCGTCTGACCTTCTCGACTCGAGTTATGAGCACCCGAGCTCGCCCATCACCAGTGTCACCATTTCCTAATCTCAAAAAGTTTCATTTTCTTCTGTTTGGGGGTTTGTTTTCTTGCAGCGTGAGCTATCAATTTTGTTAATATATATAAATCTATATATAAATATATATATATATATATATATATATATATACACACAGTATATATACACAGTATATATATGTATGTATATATATATATATATATATATATATATATATATATTTTGTCACGCTCCCCGGGTCCTCTGCTCCGCTCCCCGGCTCACCTGCCACGCTCCCCGCTCTTCAGCCTCCAGTGCCCGTGCTTCCCAGGCCTCCTGGTCCCCGCTCCCGGCGCCCGTCGGCTTCCCAGTCCCTGGCCGGCTCTGCTGCGTCCTCCTCTCAGCTTCCTGCCCTGGCTTCTGGCACCCGGGCCGCGCGCATGCGCATTAGGGCGCGCGCGCGGTCACTGACCCTTTCTTAAAGGGCCAGTGTCCACTGACAGGAAATG
The DNA here is from genome assembly GCF_048569485.1 of Anomaloglossus baeobatrachus. Classification (NCBI taxonomy): domain Eukaryota; kingdom Metazoa; phylum Chordata; class Amphibia; order Anura; family Aromobatidae; genus Anomaloglossus; species Anomaloglossus baeobatrachus. Next base: position 116,015,847 of record NC_134358.1, on the reverse strand, counting down.
ATGCACACAGGTACAGGGTATAAAGGGGGTTAATGTCCAAGGGAGCGGGGCCTGTTCTTCGTGTTTTCCCAAGCTAGGAGTCAGGTCTCCTTGTGTTCTGTGAGATACTTACCTCTCTGTCTTCTAGAGCCGATCCTGCATCGCCATCCGGTCCTGCTGTATCTCGAACCCCGAACGCTGCCCATCTGCCATCCTGACAGTCCGTACCATCTCGGTTCCCTGCGGTGACCCGTCATCTCGCTCCAACGGTTCCGGACCCCGCCAGACATCATCACGGCTTCCGAACCTGAGCTCCGTCACCCGGACCACCATCAGTGACCTCGTGGTCCCAGGGACTTCTCCATTGTGTTCCAGTGCACGGACTGTCCTGCTACCTAAAGTGCTCCGGCTACCGGACTCCTTTCCCTCATCGGGGAGTTCGGCCCAGTGGATCCACCTCCCGGGTCTGCCCGTCCATCTGGCCTTAACAGTAAGAACAGGCCATGGATCCCGCCGAAGCACTAGCGGCCTTGCATGAGGAACTCCAACGCCAGCGTGAAGTCCAGACCCGCATGCTGAACTTTATGACTTCCGTGGACACCCGCCTGACCACGCTACAAGCGGCAGTCACGTCTTCAACATCCCGAGCCTCCACTAGTCAATCCACGGCTCCCGCTCCCGTGGCAGCCTCCTCAGATGCTTCCAGACTGCGTTTGGCCTCACCACCCCGGTACGCCGGAGATCCCAAGACCTGCAGGGGATTCCTAAACCAATGCTCCCTCCATTTCACGCAGCTGCCACATTTGTTTGCCTCCGACCAAGCCAAGGTCGCCTTCATCATGTCTCACCTAGAGGGCGAGGCACTGGCGTGGATGAACCCCTTGTGGGAGAAGGAGGACCCTATGACCAAGAACCTCCAAGAGTTCCTACAGGCCTTTCGCAGCACCTTTGACGAACCGGGACGCGCCTCCGCGTCTGCTTCATCTCTTCTCCGGTTACGTCAGGGAACTCTGACGGTGGGTCAATACGCCATCCGTTTCCGCACCTTGGCTTCAGAACTCGGTTGGAATAACGAGGCCCTAACCGCCGCCTTCTGGGAAGGACTATCGGGTCGAATCAAAGATGAGCTGGCTGGACGTGACGTACCCTCCACCCTGGACGCCCTGATTACCCTAGCGACTCGAGTGGACATACGCTTTCAGGAGCGGTCCAAAGAGGTGTCCCGTGAGAGACGTCCGGTAAGGCATTCCTCTCCTCCACAGAAGCCTGCCGTACTCCAGTCAACGGCCTCTGGTGTCTCCGTCCATGAGCCCATGCAGATCGACCGTGTGCGACAGTCTGAACAACGTCGAGCAGAGCGGCTCGCCAAGGGTCTCTGCTTCTACTGCGGAGAGGGCACACATCTGCTACGCGCCTGTCCAGAGAGGCCGGGAAACTTCAAAGCCTAGGGTTGGTAGGAGAGGCCACCCTAGGTGCTGGGACTCTCTCAGACCCAGTTACATGGACTGTGCAAGTGACAACGGGAGAGACGCGGTTTACGGCTGAGGCGTACCTCGATTCGGGGGCAGCAGGCAATTTCATCCAGCAGGCCACGGTGGACAAGTACCAGGTGCCTGTTACTCCACTCGCCAAACCTCTTGTGATTGCCTCTGTGGATGGGAGACCCCTCTCTGACACCATCTCCTGGATCACCAAGCCGCTTGAACTGCGTATCGGTGCTCTGCACACCGAGAACATCGCTCTCTACGTCCTCCCACATATGTCACATCAAATCCTGCTGGGCCTTCCTTGGTTGCGGACACACGAGCCTTCAGTCAGCTGGGGCACTGGTGATATCACTCGATGGGGGTCTTCTTGCCATGAGAACTGTCTGAAGACCATACAACCTATCCGGCGACCTCCGGTTCCCGAGTCCCTACCGGGACTGCCCTCAGCCTATTGGTCCTTCGTGGACGTCTTTGATAAGAAGGAGTCCGAAGTACTTCCGCCACATCGTCCTTACGATTGTGCCATTGACCTGCTCCCGGGAACTACACCACCTCGAGGACGGATATATCCGCTCTCTCCTGCCGAAACAAGGGCCATGTCTACCTACATCACAGAGAGCTTGGCTAAGGGATTCATTCGGAGATCCTCCTCTCCTGCTGGAGCAGGCTTCTTCTTCATAAAGAAGAAAGAGGGCGACCTACGCCCATGTATAGACTACCGGGGATTGAACCTAATCACCGTAAAAAACAAGTACCCCCTGCCGCTCATCCCTGAATTGTTTGATCGGCTCAGAGGAGCTCGTGTGTTCACCAAGTTGGATCTTCGGGGTGCCTACAACCTGGTCCATATCCACTCAGGGGATGAATGGAAGACCGCGTTCAACACTCGCGATGGGCACTATGAATACTGCGTGATGCCCTTCGGCCTGTGTAACGCACCAGCAGTATTCCAAGAATTAGTGAACGATGTGTTCCGGGACCTTCTCTACGTCTGTGTGGTGGTATATCTGGATGACATCCTTGTCTTCTCTCCGGACCTCCAGACCCACCGAGAGAACGTGCAACTGGTTCTACAAAGACTGAGAGAGAATCGTCTGTACGCCAAGTACGAGAAGTGCGTCTTCGAACAGTCTTCTTTCCCCTTCCTGGGATACCTCATCACCGATACCGGACTGCAGATGGATCCAAAGAAGGTCTCTTCCGTTCTCAACTGGCCTCCTCCTTCTGGACTGAAGGCAATCCAACGCTTTCTGGGATTCGCCAACTATTACCGCCAGTTTATTCCTCAGTTCTCGGCCCTGACTGCTCCTCTTTCCGCCTTGACCAAGAAGGGGGCTAATCCAAAGGACTGGTCTCCTGCGGCCGACGCCGCGTTTGGCTCTCTAAAGCGAGCCTTTGCCTCCTCTCCTGTACTCCACCGTCCAGAGTTAAACCGCCAGTTCACCTTGGAGGTGGATGCCTCCTCCTCGGGAGCCGGAGCAGTGCTCATGCAGAAGTCCTCCTCCGGGAAGATGGTGACATGCGGTTTCTTCTCCAAGAGCTTCTCAGCGCCTGAACGCAACTACACCATCGGTGACCAAGAGCTATTGGCAGTCAAACTGGCTCTGGAGGAATGGCGCTATCTTCTGGAAGGAGCTGTGTACCCAGTCATTATTTACACGGACCACAAAAACCTGGAATACCTGCGGACTGCTCAGCGACTGAACCCACGGCAAGCCAGGTGGTCCTTGTTCTTTGCCCGGTTCGACTTCCAGCTCCATTTCCGACCCGCGAACAAGAATGTACGCGCTGATGCCTTGTCTAGGTCTTTCATGCCCATGGAGCAGGAGGAAGAGACATCCCAACCCATCATCTGCCCTAGCAAGATCATTCCGGTGGCTCCTGTCACCCTGGCCCAGATACCGCCTGGGAAGACTTATGTCTCTGAGTCTGACAGGCAAAAAGTGTTACACTGGGGCCATGCCTCGAAAACAGCCGGTCATGCAGGTCAAAAAAGAACATGGAGTGCGATTGCACGTCATTACTGGTGGCCATCTCTTCGCACGGACGTCGCCTCTTTTGTCTCTGCCTGCTCCTCCTGTGCCAGGAACAAGACTCCCAAACACCTGCCATATGGCCGTCTTTTGCCTCTGCCCATACCCTCAGTTCCCTGGCAACACATAGCGATGGACTTTATTACGGACTTGCCATTGTCCTCCGGACACACAGTCATATGGGTCATGGTGGATCGGTTCTCTAAAATGGCCCATTTCATTCCTATGGCTGGACTACCCTCTGCCCAGGAACTCGCGGACGCCTATATACATCACATCTTCCGCTTGCATGGCTTTCCATCACACATAGTGTCCGACAGAGGAACTCAGTTCACCTCCCGCTTCTGGAGGGCTCTCTGCAAACATCTGGGAGTGACTCTGGACTTTTCTTCGGCCTACCACCCTCAGTCGAACGGCCAAGTGGAACGGGTCAATCAGATATTGACCTCTTTCTTACGACACTACGTCAACGCCCATCATGACGATTGGTCCACGCTTCTTCCTTGGGCTGAATTCTCCCATAATCACCACGTCAGTGAGTCCTCCTCCAGTTCTCCCTTCCATGTCATCTACGGACTTCAGCCGTCTGTCCCATTGCCTGTATCCTCTTCCTCGGATATCCCTGCTGCTGATGCAGTACTCCGTGACTTTACAACCATTTGGGACTCAGTTAAGGCCTCCCTTGCACATGCATCCCTGCGGATGAAGAGACACGCGGACAAGAGACGTCTGGATCCTCCGTGTTTCTCTCCGGGAGATCTCGTCTGGCTTGCTTCCAAATACATCCGACTGAAGATACCATCCTACAAGCTGGGACCTCGCTACATCGGACCGTTTAAAGTCCTCGGCAAGATCAATGAGGTCTTCTACAAACTACAGCTCCCGGCCACGATGAGGATACCCAACTCCTTCCACGTCTCTCTGCTCAAGCCGGTTGTCCTTGGTCCCTTCTCCGCTGCCGCCAGTCCGGCTCCTCCTCCTATTGCTGAGGACGACATCTATGCGGTAAGGGATATCGTGGCCATGAAGACCGTACGAGGTCGACAGTTCTTCCTGGTGGACTGGGAAGGGTATGGTCCTGAGGATAGGTCCTGGGAGCCCAGGGAGAACGTGGGCACTCCTCTGATCCGTGCCTTCCTGTCCCGGTTGCGGGGAGAGGGCGTGGGGGGGGGGGGTACTGTCACGCTCCCCGGGTCCTCTGCTCCGCTCCCCGGGTCCTCTGCTCCGCTCCCCGGCTCACCTGCCACGCTCCCCGCTCTTCAGCCTCCAGTGCCCGTGCTTCCCAGGCCTCCTGGTCCCCGCTCCCAGCGCCCGTCGGCTTCCCAGTCCCTGGCCGGCTCTGCTGCGTCCTCCTCTCAGCTTCCTGCCCTGGCTTCTGGCACCCGGGCCGCGCGCATGCACATTAGGGCGCGCGCACGGTCACTGACCCTTTCTTAAAGGGCCAGTGTCCACTGACAGGAAATGATGCACACAGGTACAGGGTATAAAGGGGGTTAATGTCCAAGGGAGCGGGGCCTGTTCTTCGTGTTTTCCCAAGCTAGGAGTCAGGTCTCCTTGTGTTCTGTGAGATACTTACCTCTCTGTCTTCTAGAGCCGATCCTGCATCGCCATCCGGTCCTGCTGTATCTCGAACCCCAAACGCTGCCCATCTGCCATCCTGACAGTCCGTACCATCTCGGTTCCCTGCGGTGACCCATCATCTCGCTCCAACGGTTCCGGACCCCGCCAGACATCATCACGGCTTCCGAACCTGAGCTCCGTCACCCGGACCACCATCAGTGACCTCGTGGTCCCAGGGACTTCTCCATTGGGTTCCAGTGCACGGACTGTCCTGCTACCTAAAGTGCTCCGGCTACCGGACTCCTTTCCCTCATCGGGGAGTTCGGCCCAGTGGATCCACCTCCCGGGTCTGCCCGTCCATCTGGCCTTAACATATATATATACATACATACATACATACGTATTTTTATCCCCTTTCTCCCTTTTATAGTCTTCTCAGAGAACTTGAATCTGCTTGATTGCTTGTACAATTACTGTAATACTTTAGAATTGTATTATCAAATTACCAATGAAGCCTGCCACAGGGGACACATGACAACTGACAGGGATCATCAGCAGGCTCCTAGCTGCCATTGCAACATCATCAACACCCTGTGATGTCATTGCATGGTGGGGCAATCGGCATGTAGATGTATGCCTCCTCGAAAAGTCATACTGTAGAAGGGAAAGAAAGCGCAAATAGGGTCTTACCCGGTATGAGGGTAGAAGAAAAATAGAAGATATTACACTCACACTCACCTGGTGAGGTTGTGCCAGTCACAACCCCTTATGATAGCTTGTGAGTGTTTTAGTGGTTCAGCAGCGGCCCCGTAGAGGCATGTAGAATATATAGGTTAGAAAGGAAAATGGGTTTAATGCCGCGCTAAGAACCACAGATGCTGTATATTCAATGTTTTCTTTTTTCCTGAAGAAGGAGACGGAGATGTCTCTGAAACGCGTAGAACTGTGAAAATAAAAAGAAGTTTTTTTGAATATACAGCATCTGTGGTTCTTAGCGTGGCATTAAACCAGTTTTCCTTTTTAACCTATATATCCTCGAAAAGAAAGTAAGTGACAGCAAAATCTAAGGGCTTTAACCACAACTATTGGAGCTACCTGGATAACTCACCAACACCCATCTTTTATTGAGCAGGTTACGCTCTTGAGCCTGCTTAACACATGTGCAGCCAACATTTCCTGAACAATTGCAGTGGATGTCTGGTAGGGGTTAAGCTTGCGTTTTTGGTAGATGCATTTATAAGAGGTATCAGTAAATTACCGTACTATTGGAACTTTGGCACCATCAAAAATGGTGAGGTAAATTGAAGGCCAATACAAGATATAGATGCAATGGCATGCTAATGGTTTTAACTTGAAACCAAGGAGAAAAATACAATGCACATGAGAGCAGGGGCACACCTAATATATAGGTAATAACAAACACCTTTATTTAGTACAAAACATGATTAAAAAACAATTAAAAATTATTAAAAAGTTATATGAAGTACAACACACCCAAAGGCGAAACATTCCCCAAATAGTTACAATACATATATATATCCTATACATGCAAAGAGTTGTACAGTATCAAGCATGTACTGTAATATAATAGTGCCAAAAGCACCCATAATTTGTGCAAGTAGTAACGTTTAACCACCTGAAGGATGAAAACATTATCAAACAATATTGTGGTATGGATGGTATATATGCTAGTAAGAAATAACGATAGAGGTACCAACCTATAAATTCTAAAATAGAACTAATTGCATACCTATTGTATGATACGATGCAGAGAGGAGATCACTAATATGATCTGGTAAGTACAATTGTATATATAACCAACACTAGCATATAGATGACCCATGGAAGATAAATAATAGTCACATATCAAGAAGGTACATATCAATGGCATATCAAGATGCAGGAATAATGGTAGTAATATGCAGAAAAGGTCAAGATGTATATACAAAGAAACTAATATTTATCAAATAGAATGAGAAATATACAGTAGAGACCTGAGTAGCCCAAAGACAGAAGGTAGGTACCATACAGCTGCATCAGCAAAAAAAATAAAAGCGCAATAGCCCTCAGAATACAGAAATGCAAAATCATTTTTTTATTCTCTAAAATTGTTTTAATGGTGTAAAAGTGTCAAAGCATAAAAAAAAATATATAAATGTGGTATCGCTGTGTTTGTACTGACCTGAAGAATAAAGCTGTCTTATCCCTTTTATGACATGGTGAAAGACCTAGTAAAAAAAAAAAGAAAAAAAATCCTAAATTGCTGTCCTTGATTGAAGCAAAATAGAAAGTTATAAAGATATTTTATGGCTCAAAATGGTACCAATAAAAACTCCAACTCATCCCGCAAAAAACAAGCACAGGGTACGGTGTAAAAAATAAATAAATAAAGCCAATTCTTCAACTGCTGCTGATTTGTTCATTCTGCTTAACAAAGATCACAGTACGGCGCGGCTAATACTTATCTTGTGTTCTACGTTGGGCGCTTACACCAGAGATTACATGTAAATCCCTGAAAATGTGATTCAGACAAAATTCCCAATGGAAGATTCACTGTAATGAGGCAGAAGGAGTCACTTTGAACTCCCATCTGGCCTGTGATCCAACATTGTGCATCTATCTATGTGTCGTTTTAGATGTGCAGAAAAGTGCAGTCAACAACAGTTTTGTGCACTTTTGAAAAGACAGACGCCCCTGTACAGAGGCAAAAGGGAGTCCAGAGTAAGGGCTTGTGCCCACGTTGCGTATTTGCATGCATTTACGCTGCGTATTGCACTGCAGCGTAAATGCATGCATCCTGCGTCCCCTGCACAATCTATGAAGATTGTGCATGAGACGTGTGCACGTTGCTTTTATGAACGCAGCGATTTGGGTGTTAAAATTTTGACCCAAATCCATGCGTTCATAAAATGAGCATGTCAATTATTCTGTGCCCTATGGATGCAACTCCCACTCTGTCTATGGTTGGGGCAGCAGCTACAGCGCATGAAATCGGCTTTTTTTCTACAAAAAATACTGCATCCATTATGCAGTGTTTCTGCAGCGATTTGAAGCGCACATGTGCTGTCAAATCGCTGCAGAATATTCAGCAGTTACGTGCGCATGAGCCCTAACTCTGCTGCCTCATTATCTATATATATAATTGCCTTATTCTCTCTGTCTGTCTGTCTGTCTTGATCCAAAATGACGTCATTACAGTGACAACCGTCGCCACACCGCGCGCGCTAAAGAGCTTGCGACCAACGGCTCAGCTAACTGAACAGCCCAAACTACGGGCTGACAGGACGACGCACAACACTTTTCCCTGCACCCACACGGAGCCTCAACTCCCCGGTGAGTGCTGCACCCCCGGGAGCCCACACCAGCAACCCAGCCGACACATACCCATTGCTTGCCTCCGCCCCCTGCACACATTACCCCACTCGGCTCCACCCCCCGCACTCGGCCCTCCGCATGTATACACTGAACACACACACGAATAGTCACCTGTCCCCCATCCATGCAGTCCCCAGCACTGATGTCCTCAGCACCATGGCCCCGCTCGGCTCCACCACCCCCGCACTCCGCTCCCCACACACATTACCCCGCTCGGCTCCACCCCCCCACTCTCTCCGCCCCTGCACACATTACCTCACTCGGCTCCACCCTCCGCACTCCGCCCTCTGCATGTATACACTGAACACACACGCACACGAATAGTCACCTGCCCCCAGCCATGCAGTCCCCAGCACTGATGTCCCCAGCGCCATGTGCCCTCTCAGCTCCACTCCCCCGCACTCCGCCCCTACACACATTACCCTGCTCGGCTCCACCCCCCACACTCCGCCCCCACACACAAAACCTCACTCGGCTCCACCCCCCCGCACTCTGCCCCTGCACACATTACCCCACTCGGCTCCACCCCTCCCCACACTCCGCCTTCCGCATGCATACACTAAACACACACGAATAGTCACCTGTCCCCAGCCATGCAGTCCCCAGCACTGACGTCCTCAGCACCATGGCCCCGGTCGGCTCCACACCCCACACACTCCGCCCCCACACACATTACCCCGCTCTGCTCCGCCCCCCCTGCACTCCGCCCTCCGCAAGTATACACTGAACACACACACACACGCTCACCTGGATAGTCACCTGTCCCCAGCCATGCAGTCCCCGGCACTGACGTCCTCAGCGCCTGGCCCCGCTCACCTCCACCCGCACTCCGCCCCCCTCACACATTACCCCGCAGGATGGGGGCACATGTCAGGATGGTGGCTGCACCATGATGGGGCACATACCAGCATTGGGCCACATCACAACATCAGCATATTTTTACTTAACTTAACACTGTTCATGGCCATCATGGACATCATTAAACATTACACTCATCTATTAAAACTGTTCCTTCTGTTGTTTTTCATTTTAAAACCAATAAACAATTATAAGAATACTAAATTAGACCTAACCCATCCAGTCCATGCATTACCTTATTATTCAATCTGCTAACCTACATACACATTCTAGATTACCCGATACGTTAGAATCGGGCCACCTTTTAGTAGTGAATAAATCCAGTAGGGGTTTCACCTGCACCTGATTCATGTATTTTAGAGATGTAAATGGAAACCCTGATGTAAGTGCTCAGCATAGAGCACATGGTAAATGTGAACTGATCCAAAATGTTTTGTACCCCAAATCACCACCAAATAGCATTCAATTCAACCCACAAAAACACAAATCCCCACTCAGGTCCTTCATGTGTAAATAGAAATATTCATGCTTTCACTTTACTGGTAGCACAAAGGCTCTGGAGAAGCGCTATGCCCCTCCTCAAAAAAGAAATCCAGCAAAATCTGTGCTTCCAAATTCAAATGCCCCCTCACTTCTGAGCCCCACAATGTGTCTAAACCACAGTTAACGTCCACATGTTTGGCATTGTTGTAGTGAGGAGGACCCGCTTAATTTACGTTATGTATGCCTCCAGACGCACAAGCTGGGCACAATGTACAGGCACTGTATCATATTGGTTATGACAAGGGCTTAGTTGCAATTTTTAATTTTGCAACATTCACTGTGTTTGACGTCATGGGTGTTTTCCACAGACTAAATCATCACTACACCCGTAGATGAACTCCCAGAGAGGTGTAATTTCCAAATTGGGGTAACTTGAGTGGGTTTCTGCTGTTTTGGCACATAGGGGCTCTGGAATCTGTAAACTATTCTAGGAAAATCTGTGCCCCAAATCCTAAAATGGCACTCCTTCCCTCTCGAGCCCTGGTGTATGGCTAGAGAGTACTGTACTTTCACATGTGGAGTATTGCCACATTCAGGAGAAATTGTATAACATATTATGGGCCTTTTTTTTTTACATATTTTCCTTGTAGAAATTGTAAATCTGGGTTTAAATCAACATTTTAGTGGTAAAAATGAAATAATTTTTACTTTATTGCCTAATATTATAAAATGTTGTGATACACCCAAAGTGTAAATGAGAATACGGAAACAGAGAAAAAAACGCTCACCACTGCAAAGATAAGCCTGTATAGGGCCTCCAGGTAAATCCTATGGTCCAGCACAGTTCACGGCAGCAAGCCAAATAAATATATGGAACAAAGCAATAGAAAAAATCCAGCTGGACTCCAAGGGATAAATAAAAAACTCTTCTTTATTTCATCTTGATTAAAAAATATCCATAATGCATGTAATGACACCGACTTATACACACTGATAGATGGCAGATGTATACCACAACACGCATTTTGGCGGCACGCCTTCTTCAGGTCTTAGTCCTCTCAACACTAAAAGGATATTTATAAATGTTTGCCCTGACCAACAAACCAACCCACATGTTCTTAATGAATTAATTAAATAGGGGAGTGTTGTGAACGTCAGTTATGCTGTTGCTGCTGTGAGGCCGCCTCTTGTGGCCAGGAATGGTTTTGACAGAGACAAGGTGTTCTTGAGCAATGGCCATTTCCATTGCTAACTCTCTGCCTATTTAAGCCTTGGCCTCCTGGCAGTCTGAGCCGGTTTTCATTGTCCTGTTGCTCACCTGCCTTTTCATCTTGCTTCTGACCATATCTACTCCAGATAAGTGCATGGTTCTTTCTTAGTTGTTTTGTTCTTTTTGTTCTTATCTGGGTTTGTAATTTACTGTGGTTATTGTCAATTTATTTGCATGCAGGAAACTTTCCTCTTTGTTGCTTAGCTGGGAAGCTCCCTGCAGCTATGTTTGGAGTCTTTGCTCCTATAAGTCCATGTGTTTGTTTCTTCTTGAATTTGTAATTGTTCTTGTTTTTCTGTTCATTGGTTTGACAAGAGTGCCTGACATAGGACGGAGTACAGATCATGCGATCTAAGGACCTTTTTGTACTATCAGGTATTTGGGTTTTTGCAGGGTTTTTCTCTGGCTACCATCAGCCCCTTTTCTATCCTTTGCTATTTAGTTAGTGGGGCCTCACCTTTGCTAACCCTATCCTCCATCTGTGTATTGTATTTTCCTATATCACCATAGTCTTTGAATGTGGGGCGCTTGCTATACCTTTGGGGATCTGCTCTGAGGCAGAGAGTTATTCATTCTTCCTTTCTTTAGGATAGCTAATTTCTCCGGCTGGGTTCACCCGGCATAGAATGTTAGTTCACTCCTCAGCTACTTCTAGTGTTGGTGGTTGGTGAGGGGATGGCGGCCAGATTAGTTGCCAATGCTCTTGTCACCTTTTTGCCAATGATACATTGTGATCTTCCATGGTTCCAGATCATAACAGGGGAGTATACGTTCAATTTATTAAGGGATGCAGTTTATAAAATGGGGTCATTTGTGGGGGATTTCTACTGTTATGGCACCTCAGGGGCTTTTCCAATGTTACATGACACCCCCAAACCATTCCAACTAAATCTGAACTGAAATATGGCACTTCTTTACTTATTTCTGTGCTTTAAAATTAGTTTTTGACCATATATGGGGCATTGGCATACTCAGGAGAAATTACACAACAAATTGTATGGTCCATTATCTCTTTTTACCCTAGTAAAAATTGAACATTTTAGTTAAAGCAATATTCTTCTGGTTAAAAATGTATTTTTTTTGCTTTATAAAATTTTGTGATGCACCTGGAAGTTCAAGGTGCTCATCAAACATCTAGATAAATTCCTTGAGGGGTTTAATTTCCAAAATGGGGTCACATCTGGTTGGGTTTACACTGTTGAGGTACACCTAGGCTCTCCAAACACAGCATGGCATTTGCTAACGATTCCAGCCAATTTTGCGTTCAAGAATTGAAATGGTACTATTTCACTTCTGAGCCTTGCAATGCGCCCAAACAGTAGTTTTTCACCTCATTTAGGATATTGGCGTACTCACGAGAATTTGCTCAACAAATTGTATGGTGCATTTTCTCCTGTTGCCCTTGTGAAAATGAAAGATTTGGGGTTAAATCAACATTTTTGTGGTAAAAATGTATAGTGGTGCTCACCAAACATCTTCATAAATTCCTTGAGCAGTCAACCTTCCAAAATGGGGTCACTTGTGGTGGAGCACCACTGTTTAGGCACATTAGGGGCTCTCCGAACGAGACACGGCATCCGCTATCTATTCCAGACAATTTTGAGCTCTAAAATTCAAATGGTGCTCCTTCACTTCCGAGCCGTATGATGCACACAAACAGTAGATTTCCACCACACATTGGGTATCAGTATCTCAGGAAAAATTGCACAACAAGCTGTATGGTCCATTTTCTCTTGTTACCCTTGTGAAAATGAAAAATGTGGGGCTAAAAAAAAATTTTTGTGGGTAAAAGTAAAATCTTTTAATTTTTCCTTCTTCATTGCTTTAGTTCATGTGCAGCGTCTAATGGGTTAATATACTTCTTAGATGTGGTTTTGAGCAGTATGAGGGGTGCAGTTTTTAGAATGGTGTCATTTTTGGATATTTTCGATCACCTAGGCCTCTCATAGTCACTTCAAATGTGATATGGTCACTAAAAAAATGGTTTTGTATGTTTTGTTGGACAAATTAGAAATTGCAGATAAAATTTGAAGCCTTCAACTTCCTAACAAAAAATTGATGTTTCAAAACTTGAACTGATGTAAATTAGATATGTGTCAAATGTTTTCTATTGACTATTTTCTGTGACATAAGTGTCTGGTTTAAGGGCATAAAAACTCAAAGTTTGAAAATTGCAAAATGTTCAAAATTTTCACCAAATTTCAGTCATTTTCAAAAACAAACACAAAAATATCCTAAATTAACCATCATGAAGTACAAGAAAATCAAAAAAACAATCTCAAAATAACTGGGATTCGTTGAAACGTTCAAAAGTTATTAAAACTTGTGATGGGCAAACCCAGACTGTAAAAGTCCAGATCCGCTTTGGTAGCCCAATTCCCGTGCACCAATCACAGGCCCAGAGTTCTCTGCGAACGCCAGGTAACTATCCGAATCTGGCATCCTGGGTAATTTTTAAAAAAAAATAAAGGTAAAAAAAAAAAAAATAAGAATAATGCAAGAGCGTTATACTTACCAGTAGAGACAGACTATGGGGACCCGAATCAGATGCTTTAAAATTATAGTAGAAGGGATAAGGGACTAAAGCAGGCATGGCGGTAACACTACTAACAGGGACGCTCAATAACCTCATGCATATATACTGCTTACCATGACCAGTAGCATTCCCATATAAAAATATGAAGAAATTTAAAAAAAACCTAAACGTTCAAATCACCTCCCCATTTGCCCCATTGAAAATAAAATGGTTAAAAAATAACAAAATGTACACATATTTGGTATTGCTGCAATTCAAAAATGCCGGTCTATGAAACTATCAGATCAATCAATCTGATCAGTATACAGCGTGGCGAGAAAAAAATTCCAAATGCCAAAATTAAATTTTTTGGTCGCTGCAAATTTTTTAAAAAATGCAATAACAGGCGATTAAAATGTAGCATCCACACAAAAATGGAATAATTAAAAACATCAGCTCAAGATGCAAAAATGAGCTGTCACTGAGCCCCAGATCCCAAAGATGAGAATGCTACAAGTCTTAGAAAATGGCATCAAAAGCGCTGCTTTTTTTCGACAAACTTCTAAATTTTCTGCACTTCTTTGCAATTTCACTGCACTTGGAATTTTTTTCCCATTTTCCAGTACACCATTTAGTAAAAGTAATGATTTCATTCAAAAGTACAACTTGTCCTGCAAAATATAAGTCATCATATGGCAAGATTGATCGACAAGTAAAAAAGTTACAGCGTTCGGAAAAAAAGGAGAAAAAAAAGAAAATGAAAACCGGAAAATTGCCTGGCGGTAAAATGGTTAAAAAGTGTCGTGCTGTCCTCCCCCAATTTTGATACCCAACCATGATAAAGACTACAGCTTGGTATCCTTAGGGTGGGGAGGCCCCTGATTATTGGGCCTCCACCCAAGCCTAAAAATAGCAGCCTGCAACCGCCCAGAAATGTCGCATCCATTAGATGCGACAATCCCAACACTTTACCTAGCTCATACTCATAACTGCTCTGGGCCAGTGGTAATCGAGGTAATAGCAAGGGTTAATAATAACAGCCCGGGGCTGCCACTAAGCCCTAGATTAGTAATGGGAAGGGTCTATTAGACACCCCATTACTAATCTGTAAGTGAAAGTAAATAAACACAAACACTGTTTTTCTTTACTTAGCTGCTTTTTTCTTGCTATAATACATATCCACCAGACTTTTGCACAACACAACTGATGGTCCCAACCCCATTTATAAAGGGAAGAAATCCCACTTATTAAACCTGACAGGGCACACCTGTGAAGTGAAAACCATTTCCGGTGACTACCTCTTGAAGCTCATCAAGAGAATGCCAAGAGTGTGCAAAGCAGTAATCAAAGCAAAAGGTGGCTACTTTGAAGAACCTAGAATATAAGACATATTTTCAGTTGTTTGAAACTTTTTTGTTAAGTATTTCATTCCACATGTGTTACGGTAATTCATAGTTCTGAAGCCTTCAATGTGAATCTACAGTTTTCAGAGTCATGAAAATAAAGAAAACTCTTTGAATGAGAAGGTTTGTCCAAACTTTTGGTCTGTAATATATATATATATATATATATATATATATATATATATATATATATATATATTTTTATATACGCCACTATATGATGCAACCCTATACTATACCCATCAGAGATGCAGAGTTTTGAACTGTGTACTGATAACAAACATAAGAAGCTTGCTGGTCCCTCAGATCCTGAGTGCGCAAAACA
The DNA here is from genome assembly GCF_048569485.1 of Anomaloglossus baeobatrachus. NCBI lineage: Eukaryota > Metazoa > Chordata > Amphibia > Anura > Aromobatidae > Anomaloglossus > Anomaloglossus baeobatrachus. Next base: position 116,000,559 of record NC_134358.1, on the reverse strand, counting down.
GTGGTTTACATGAAGATTTTCAAATTTTGATTCATCTGAACACAGAACAGTTTTTCATTTTGCCTAAGTCCATTTTAAATGAGCTTTAGCCCAGCGGTAACAGCAGCGTTTCTGGATTGTGCTGGTATATGAGTTTTCTTTTGCATGATAGAGCCTTAACTTGAATTTATTGATTTTATGGCAAACGCTGTTCACAGTCAATGATTTCTGAATGTATTCCTGACACTATGCAGTAATTTGCACAACCGAATCATGGCTGTTTTTAAAGGGAATCTGTCAGCAGATTCTGCTACATAATCTGTTGGCAGCATAACAGAGCAAGAAAGCTTGATATCAGCTATATATCACTTACTGGACTGCTTGTGGTTTTCATAAGATACCTGTTTTGTCAGCTATAGATGTAGCAGAGCTAAAGGGGGCTTTACACGCTACAATATCGTTAATGTTTTATCGTCGGGGTCACATCGTTAGTGACGCACATCCGGCGTCATTAACGGTATCGCAGCGTGTAACACTTACCAGTGACCTTAAACGTCCTCCAAAGTGGTGAAAATCGTTCACCATGGAGAGGTCGCCCTAAAACCAAAAATTGTTAATGGTTGTTTATAGATGTTGTTCCTCGTTCCTGCGGCAGCACACATCGCTGTGTGTGACACCGCAGGAGCGAGGAACCTCACCTTACCTGAGTCCCGCCCGCAATGAGGAAGGAAGGAGGTGGGCGGGATGTTCCTCCCGCTCATCTCCGCCCCTACACTTTGATTGGCCGGCCGCTTAGTGACCCCTCCTTGAGGGAGGGATTGTTCGGCAGTCACAGCGACAACCAGGTAAGTGCGTGTGATGCTGCCATAGCGATAATGTTTGCTGCAGCAGCGATCACACGATATCACATGCACGACGGGGGCGGATGCTTTTGCGTATGATATCGCTAGCAATTGCTAGAAATATCGTACCGTGTAAAGCCCGCTTAAGACTTTTGGGCTGTGCATAACCCAGTCTACAAGCCTGACTGGCAGCTTCCTGTGTGGAGTTACCCAAATTAGCCTGCCTGCCTGTCAAGTGAGCTGTAGTGTTGAATGGGTGATCCAAAGGCAAAGTAATTTTCATTCTAAATCCCTATCTATTTAGTGCCATAATCTATACTACTTTCTAATATACTTGCAATAAAAGTTCTCTACCTTTCCCTAACTACACTATTTAACTGCTATTGTGATTTTTTTTCCTTACGTTGTTTTTGATGACACTTCATTTGAGAATCCCAGTGCATGCTGGGATACTGAAACAGGGGGACAGGGGCTGCAGATTCTCAAACGAGGTGTTATCACAATGGGAGTAGAGAGAGAAAAGAATAGCAGATAGACAATGTAGTTAGGGAAGGAGAGAGAATTTTTAACCCCTTCACGACTGATGACGTACTGGTACATCATTTGTCATGTCGGGGTAATCACCGCCAGCTGCTGCGATCAGCCGGCGGTGATCCCTGCACATGTCTGCTGATTTGAACAGCAAACATGTGGGGCTAACAGGCGTGGGTGGTCCACGATCTACCCGTGCCTGCTTGCCACAGGGACCGCGCAGTTCCCCACCACCATCGGAGGTCCCATAACGTGATCATGGTAACAACATGTCATGTGATGACCCCTGTCGCTTTCATGACATATTTCCTATGAGAACCAACAGAGCGCCGGCTCTCATAGGAATGCTGCATTTCTGTTGATCTGTGCAACTCTGATCAGCAGAAATGAACAAGTGATCAGACTGTGGATCCATAAAGTCCCCCAGGGGTACTAGTAAATTAAATAAAAAATGTAAAAAAAAAGTTTTAAAAATACGAAAAAAATTAAAAAAAAACAAAGTTCAAATCACCCTCAATTCGCCCCATTGAAAATAAAACAGTTAAAAAAAATATACACATATCACGGCATTCAGAAATCCTGATCTATCAAAATATAAAATCAATTAATCTGATCGGTACACGGCGTGGCGAGAAAAAAATTGTAAATGCCAAAATTACTTTTTTGGTCACTGTTAAATTTTTTAAAATGCAATAACAGGCAATCAAAATTTAGCATCTGCACAAAAATAGAATAATTAAAAGCATCAGCTCCAGATGCAAAAAGTAATTCATCAGTGAGCCCAAGATCCCGAGAAATGAAAACGCTACGAGTCTCAGAAAATGGCGCTACTCTTTTTTTGGACAAACTTCTGAATTTTTTTTAACCCCTTAGTAATAAATAAAAGTATACATTTTTTATATCTACGAACTCGTACCAACCTGAGACATCATACTGACATGTTAGTTTTACCACATAGTGAACCCTGTGAATAAAATATCCCAAAAACAATCACTTACACTTTTTTTGCAATTTCACCGCACTTGGAATTTTTTTTACTGTTTTCCAGTACACTATATGGTAAAAATAATGGTTTCATTCAAAAGAATAACTTGCCCTGCAAAAAATAAGCTTTCATATGGCAAGATTGATAGAACAATAAAAAAAGTTAAATTGCCCGGTTGTGAAGGGGGTAATGAATGTATAGTAGACAATAGTTTACATTATGACACTAAATAGATGGGGATTTAAAATGAAAATTATTTTGCCTAAGAAAATACTGATTCCATTGAGACTACAACACACAGCCTAATATATGACACATCCCTGTTATCAGACCTTTGTGCTCTATAGTATGCTGCTTTGAAAATAAATAGCAAAAGCCTGATGACAGAATCCCTTTAGCGCAGGGGCCCCTAGATCACAAGCATCCAATATTTACAGTCAATCTTGTCCCTTGTGCACATGGATTTATCCATGACCTCTGAATCTTTTGATGATGTTATATACTGTAGATGTGGTAGAGTCAAGGTTTTTGCAATTTTACTTTGATGAACATTTCTTAAATTGTTCCACAATTTTTAGATGCAGTTGTTCACAGACTGGTGAATCTCTGACCATCTTTGCTTCTGAGATACTCTGCCTCTCTAACATGCTCTATTTACACACAGTCATATAACGTAGTTGAAAGATAACCATACAGCTATTTGTCCTTAATGCCACTAAAGCTGGGTTTACACACTGAAACTTTCTAGCGATCCCACCAGCGATCCCAATCTGGCCGGGATCGCTACAAAGTCTCTGGTGAGCTGTCAAACAGGCAAACCTGGCCAACGACACAACAGCGATCCGGACCTGCAGAGCGACCTAGCTGGTTGCTGGGGACGTTGTAAAGCAGCTTTTTGAAAGGGAAGTCGCTGTAAAGTCCCCTTTACACACTGAAACTTTCTAGCGATGCATGCTGCACAGCGAGAAACAAAGGACCTAAGAATGGTCCTGAACGATTTGTAGCGATCACAACTTCACAGCAGGGGCCAGGTCGCTGATGTGTTTCACACACTGCAATGTCGCTGGGGAGGTCGCTATTACGTCACAAAACCGGTGACGTTACAGCGATGTCGTTTGCAATGTTGCAGTGTGTAAAGCCACCTTTACATTTCCAGCTATTTGTTAATCATGTCCTAACTTTATTGAGATATGTTGGTGCCATCAATTTGTAAATGAGTCTGCCCATCAGTAAATCTGCTGCCTGTCAGCCTGAGGTCTCCACACATCTTGGCACCTGTTTTCCAATGGTCATCTTTCATCCTGGTGCCTGACTCCGACTGCCAGCATCTCTACTACCTGTGGATCAGCGACTTCCAGCAATTCGGTTACAGTCGCCTGTATCCTTGCCGCTTTCTCTCAGGTTTTCTGTCCATTTTGTTCTATGATTCTGTTCCCATCCATTTTCTGTTTATTATTTGCTGGTCTCTTTATTATACTGTTATTTTGGTTTTTATATCTGTTTTCTGTATGATTCTCATAACTGCTATGTTGGCACCCATGTGCTCACTTGGACCTGTGGGCTTAGTGACTCCACCACCTCAGCGTGGGCTCCCCCTTGTAACATGGGGTAACGCAGAGGTAGAAATTGTGTTACAAATTGTAGGGTTCATTTTTTTCTATTACCCCACGTGAGAATGAAAATATGAAGCTAAAGTAACATTTTTGTGGAAAAAAACATAACTCTTCATTTGCACAGGCCCATCTTTTAAAATTCTGTGAAGCATTTGTAGTTAAAAATGTTCTCTAGACCCCTAGATGAATTCTTCAGGGATTTAATTTCTTAACTTGGGTTATTGTGTTTTGTTTTTTTTTGCTGTATTGGCTGCTTAGGGGGCTCTGCAACTGCGACATGGAACAATATTCCAGGCAAATTTGCGCTCTTCGGTTATGTGCGCACGCTGCGGATTTACCGCAGATTTGCAGCGTATTTGCCGCGGATTTTCTGCAGAAAATGTGTCTTACATTTCTGCAGTCATTCCCCAGCAAAACCTATGGGTATAAATAAAAATGCTGTTGCGCACACTGCATTTTTTTATACTTGCGGATTTACCTGCAGAATTTCCGCTGTGGAGTTATTGTGCATGTCACTTCTTTTCCACAGGTACCTGCGTTTTTTGCGATAGATAATGGTAAAAATCCGCAAGGTCCAACCTGCGGAAAAACCGCGGCAAATCCGCACCAAAACCCCGGCAAAACCGCATGTGGGATTCTTTCAGAGGGTCCGGATTTTCCTTAAGAAAAAGTCAATTTCTAGTGCACACATGGCCTAAAACTGAACTAGTGCTCCTTCCCTTTCCGTGCCCTGCCTTGGGCCTAAACATTATTTTTGATCACATATGGGAATTCAATACATTTGGAGGAAATTGCAACACAAAATTTGCAGTTCATTTTCTCTGATTAATTGTGAAAATAACAGACTTGGGGCTAGAGCAACATTTTACAGGAAAACTTGATTTTTGTGTTCATCTCCTAATTATGTAAAGTGCTGAGCAGCACTTGTGGGTTCAAATTGTTCACCACACCACTAGTTGTGAGATGTTCAGTTTACAAAATGGGAACACTTGGAGTTTTCTGCTGTTTTTGCACCTTGGGTCTTCGGAAATCCAAAATGACATTTGCAATCTATTCCACCCAAATTTGTAATCCAAAAATCAACTAGCGCTTCTTAACTTTAAAGCCCTGTGGTGGCCCAAACTGTAGCCGCAAAAGTTGAATAAAAATAACTGGGATCCATCTACAGTATCTTATTACCTTTTGTTATACAATTGTCCCAGATCCTTGCCGTGCTTCCCTCACCCCGGTCTGCTAAACTCTGTTGTGCTCCACATCGGGCTTTGCAGATGGCCAGGTGGGATCCCATATAAGCATCTGCCCAGGCCTATATGAGGCTCACTAAGTCACTCACCTGTGCCTTGATATTAAGACTTCAGTGTTACTAGTCTCTCTGGTTCTCTATACACCTTGATCTGCTCAGCTGCTATATGCAGTCTACTGGATGTCTCCCTTCTTGAAGGCTCCGTCCTCGTCGGGTAAATTGTCAGGTTGCCTGAAGCTACTCCCTGACCTAGGGTCCACGTACCCCGTCGTGCCCTGGTCCCAGCCCGGTGATTGTACAAGGCCGCCGGCTGTTCTCCTCGACAGTTCCGTGCCCCTTGTCACGATCCCCTGCGACTGGGGGTCCAGCTCCTACTAGTTACTTCCAAGGAGCCCGGCTCCTGACCTCCTCTCTCCTTCGCTTCCTACACTTCACTAACCTACACCTGACACTCTTGACCTCCCCTTACCAATCCCCCAAGTGGGCAACCCTATTCCACTCAGGCCGTCCACTGGTGTGTCTGGTGGGTGTGCTGCAGAGTGTTCCTAGGATTTTGATTGGCTGGTATTAGCAACACCATAAGTTGGGGACCCGTAACCAAGAAGGAGGTGGATATTGCACAGAAGGGCAGATTGCACAATACCCTGTGACAACCTGATAGGCCAGGGCGTCACACTAGCATCTTAGCAAAATAAAAGGACATTTGAATGGTTGGGAAATGTTTTTTTAACTAGTTTGTGTAGTATGACTCTGGTCTTAAGGTGTAAATATTCAAAGTTTGGAAATTGATAAGCTGCCTAAATTTTCATCAAATTTCAGATATTTACATAAAATAAGCTAAACTTATCCACTTAAATTTTGCCACTAGCATAAAGGAAAATGAGTCTAGGTAAAACAGTCTCAGAATCACCGGGATATGGTGCAATATTCTTGAGTTATTACCAGGAAAAGTGACACATATCAGATTTGATAAATGGATCATTAACCCCTTTACCCTTTGGTGATTTTCCATTTTTGATTTTTCCTCCCTGTCCTCCAAGAGCCATGATGCTTTTAAATCAGCTGTCAAGTGAATATAATGATGCGGGCTCAGCATGTGAGTCCGCACCAAAGGCAGGGGCACAGCTGATGACGTACATGTATGTCATTGATCGTGAAAGAGTTAAAGGAGTTATCCACCACTCAGAAAACCCCATCTTAATCTGAGTGTTTGCCCCTATTAAAATCAAAAGACTTATACACACCTGTGGTGCTAGCATCGTTTCAGGGGTATTGGCACTCGCTCTCCTGGGGCTCATGTGAAGTTACTTCCCACGAGCCCTGCACCCAATCACTTTCCCCGCCTTCCGGTATATCAAACATCAAGAGGAAGTGAGCTGCCAGCCACAGCTTTGACCTCATCTTGATATTCGATTTATCCGAAGGTGGTGAGAGTGAAGTCAGCGCCGCTTGCAAATAGGCTTGTAATAATGTCACATGAGTGCCAACACCACTCAAATGGCGCCAGCACCGGAGGTGAGTATAAATACTCTTATTTTACCAAGGGCAAATACTCTGATTGAGAAGGGGTTGTCCGAATAGCACTATGGGGTTAACAGAACATTGGCCAGCGTCTTTGCACAACAAATGGCTAGACAATGCATAATGAATATATTATTTTTTTGAAAATGTATGTACTTTCTAAACATAGTAAATATGAATTACACAAGATCTTCTTTTCTTATATTAAATCACTGCTCATATTGAGTGCAGTAATGCCAAGTGCCGCATGCTTGTTGTGCCTGTGAAAAGGTTAAATGAATAAACGATGTCAGTTTTCAGCCAGATACTTTCCACAGAAGCACTGCTTTTCTGCCAAGTGAATAAATCTTGATAAGCCCTTGGAAAATCTTACAGCTACAGTAAGAAAAAAGGATGCACTGTATGAAAGTATGGATGCATTTGTTGACAAATTCTAAAGAGATAGTTGCAGCAGGGGAGAGAGGTGGAAGACCCTTCAGTCCATGGATCCTACGCCTACTAAACACAAATACATTCCCGTATTGAACTCTGCATACTTTGCCAGTTGTATGGAGCTGTAATACTTAGGAAACAGCAGGTGAAATAAGTATTGAACACATTACTAATTTTCTAAGTAAATATATTTCTAAAGGTGCTATTGACATGAGTTTCTCACCAGATGTCAGTAACAACCCATCCAATTCTCACAGGCAAAGAAATCAAACTATAGATGTCCATAAATTAAGTGATGTGTAATTATAAAAATGACACAGGGAAAAAGTATTGAACATGCATACTGAAATTTATTTAATACTTCACACAAAAGCCTTTGTTGGTGATGACAGCTAAAGATGACTTCAGTATGGAGAAACTAGTAGCATGCATTGCTCAGGTGATTTTGGCCCATTTTTCCAGACACTCTTCAAATCCTGAAGATTCCATGGGCTCCTTCTATGAGCTTTAGTTTCTTCCATAAATTATCTATTGGATTCAGGTCAGATGATTGACAAGGCAATTTTAGCAGCTTTATTTTTTTTCTCTGAAACCAATTGAGGGTCTTCTTGACTGTGTGTTTGGGATCAGTGTCTTGCTGAAATGTAGACCCTTGTTTCATCTTCATCATCCTGGTAGTTGCCAACAGATTTTTATCAAGAATGTCTCTGTAGATTTGTCCATGTATGCTGAAAAACAGCACCACACAATTTTAGTAGCATATCCAAACTTCACTGTTGGTATGGTGTTAATAGCCTCCAAACATGGTGGCTATTTGTTGGAAGGTGGATGGGCAGTCACGTTTTCCCCTGAAGACACCAATTGCATTGATGCAATGTGCAATGTATTGTGTTTCTGTATTATGTATGCTGTAATAGAGTTATTTATAGCAGTGTTATAGGAATGTATAATGTAAGGTATAGTAATGTATAATATGTAGCAGTGTTGAAAATGGTATGTATGTGTATTAAGCTAAGGTGTAAATCAAAGCAGTGTTGGTAAAATATTATAATGTTTGCATATAACTGGGTGAAAGGTTAAGTCTGCCCAGCAACAGACTGCAGGGTCAGAGATAGTTAACAACTGAGATTAGTCCAACGTTTGAGGGGCTAGAGTGCAGAGAAATAGACTGTTTTTACAGTTAGGATGTAGTGAATGAGCAGTGTGTAGTGGAGACGTTCACAGAAAAGACAAGTCTATAGTTGTGTGTTCTGCACAAGGCAACAAGTTTCTCCACCTTCTCCATTCTTTCAGCCCATGATATCAGACCTTATTCGAATGTCATCCCAGTGTGGTCCAATTTTTTCCATGCACCCATTGACTTGAATGGCCAAATGCTAACAAATTCTCAGAGGCATATTGTGTATGATTAAGTTCTTCTATTTTTTTCAAATTGGATATGTTGACTGCCACACTGAATTGGTTGGATTGCGATCTGATTTTTTGACAGATAGCACTCGGACCGAAAATATGGTAGTTTGCAAGAGCCCTAAGACTGTAATCTTATTCAATTTTACGTGTATCCAGGGAAGCATGGCTGTTGGGAGAAGAAATTTTTGTACGTATGAATATCCCATTACTGTTCTAATGGGAAGTACAGTACCTCCATAATACTATATCTGATTGAGTAATATGAAATCGGCAATTATATTTCATTCCAGTCCACGTTAAGTGAGGACAGTTTGATACATTTATCTGGAGTCAAGAAACAGTTCAGAGGGAGTCAGGGAAAGCAAATAGACACTAGATTCAGGCATAATACATAGGATAAAATGACACAAAAATGAGGGGGCAGGAATGTGTCTTGAAGCACTACTCCAGCATTTTTTTTACAGTGGAGTGGTGCTTTAAAGTTAAGCCCCATATCATATACATACATTCCATTGGCTTCACCTTATACCCACATCACTCCTGTCCTGCTATGCCAACTTGTGATTGTATCTTCTGACTGACCTGAAGTCAGAAGTTACATCGCAAGCTCCCAATGCAAGTTGATGAGAGTCAGAATGAGGCCAGAAGAAGGCTCTCATTGAGATGTGTTGAGTTGTGATGTCAGGTATTCTCCAGAAAATACTGGAGTGGGTCACAAATCACAGGAGACCGACTGATAGAAGTTGAAGCCGCCAGAAAGTGAGTTGGGGACTAAAATTTAAAGCAGTGGTGCAATAAGAAAAGCTGGAGCGGTGATGTAATATAAATTCTGAAATGAGTTCAATCTCATAAAGTCCAAAGTATAGTAGCATAAACTCAGAGAATAAGTGACAGATTTATGTTGACATCCAAACTTTCTTGCCAGGTTTATAAGTAGGTGTCTGATGCCAGGCATCAGGAAAAGTGTTTAGCACATAAGATACTCAAATAAATTCCTGTGGTTTTCTTTTCAAACTTGAATCACGTGATTGACCTACAAAAAAGAATTCCAGGAATTTTTGTGACTTCTAGAGTTATGGGACAGAATCGGGTAATTGCCAATCAAATAATGGTCTTAGTCAATAAAGGGTGCATATCATTTAGACAGATGTTGATTATAAGAGTGAAAAGGTCCATATGGACTAAAGTGCAAAAATGTATAAGGATGCTTTCACATCAGCATTTGTTTGGCGGTCGGCAAATAAACACAAACTGCATCTGACCGGATCCTTTACAAATGCGTTGTCATTTCAATGCATTTACAATGGAATCGCGACAATATGCTGTCACATGCGGTTGCGTGCAGCACACACTGGATCCGTTGCTTTGCGTTATTTTACCGTGTTTCAAAAATGCTACTTGTTGCGTTTTTGACCTCGGTCAAAATACTGCATCTCACCGGATCCTTCATATTGCGGCAGTACCTGCAATGTAGTTCAATGAGCGCCGGATCCTGCTGTACCGGAAGTCACCGCTTCTGATAGGCAGGATCCAGTTTCTGTACTGAGCATGCCCAGAAAGTAGTTCCTCCCCCGTGTTTTCTGATACAGCAAAGCTAGATCTGTGACAGAAGACTAGGATCGTGGAGGGGAGAGAGGGAGTAAATATGGAGTCTACAAGTGTGTCTGTGTATTTCTTTCTAATAAATTGTCTGTATTTATTTCTGATAATGTATTTTTTCTCTGTGTGATGTCTTTTTTTTAACCCTTTATTGGAGATTCTTAATGACCAGGTCAAACTTGGCCTGACATTTAGAATCTCGGGCTTTATATCAGCTGGTAAAACAAAGCTGGTATTAACCCCTTATTACCCAGCGTGCCACCCAGCACAAGGGCTACTGGAAGAGTTGGATACAGCACCAGAAGATGGCGCTTCTATAAAAGTGCCATTTTCAGGGGCAGCTGCGGACTGAAAGTTGCAGCGGGGGGCCAGAAAGCTTGGGCCACCCTGCGCTGTGGATTCCAATCCCCAGCTGCCTAGTTGTACGTGGCTACATACAAACATTAGGCAAAGGCCACGTCGTTTTTTGTTTTTTTTTTAATTATTTCATGAAATAATTTAAAAAAAGGTTTTCCCTGTATTTTTGATTCCCAGGGAGCTACAAATAGGCAGCTGGGGGTTGGAAACAGCCCATACCTGGCTGATGTACCTGGCTAGCATTCAAAAATATGGTGAAACCCATGTCATTTTTTTTAGTTTTTGGGCAAAAAAAATAAAAAAAAGGGCTTACCTGGATTTTCCATTGGCAGTGAAGGTAATACCAGGAAGTGGGGGTTAGCAGCCAGTAGCTGCTTGGGTTACCCTTAGCAATAGAAAATGCAGCGGGAGCCCACATATTGTTTTTTTTTGTGTTTGGGGGTTTCGGGGTTTTTTGTTTTCTTTTAATTTTTTAATTAATTTAAAAAAAAAAAAAAAAAATCGACATGGGCTTTACCCATTGAGCACCCGAGCATTTTACTGTTCACTCATCCCTACTGACCACACAGCCAGCAGAACAAGTAATCAGATCAGCTGACTCCAGTGTCGGCCGATTACTTGTTCTGTGTCCCCGTGCATCCATCACAGCATGTGCAGGCTGTGAGGTCAACTGAGTTTGGCTGGCACTGGAGTCAGCTGATCTGAACTTCACAGCCCACAAACGCTGCGATGGAGAACAAGTAATCGGCCGACACTGGAGTCAGCTGATCTGAACTCAGCTGAACTCTTGACCACACAGCCTGCACATGGTCACAGGTGATCGTCAGCAGGCAGTGACTGCTGTTAATCTGCATCCATCGCAGCGTGTGCAGGCTGTGAGATCAGGAGTTCAGCTGACTCCCGATCAGCTGACTCCAGTTTCGGCTGATAAATTCTGTGTCCCGTTGCAGATGGATCCAGTAAAATAACAATTGCAGTTGCATGCATTGGACATTCAATACACAGGATCCGTTCAGATGCGGTTTGCGTTTTTTTGCTACCCGTCAAAAAAAAGCTGCTCTGCAAGCACCCTAAAATTTTATGAAGTGAGCTTTAGTTTCATTCTGTTATTATACTTTGTGTATTTAAAATATTCATCAAGGATAATTCAATATTTCATACAAGTGGACTGCAGTAGGTGACAAATCCAATAACAGAAGATAGAAAAGAATAAGGACGTTGCTTGTGCACTTGTGCTCTTTACATGTCCAAAATAAAGAAAAAAATAATATCAAACTACTCCTGAAAGAAGAGGATTTTCTGATTCACTTCAACTATCCTTCATATCAAGGGGACCACAAATCAATGTCTTTCATGAGAGAGGAGAATCACAAGAAGTTGGTATTCATTTAAAGAAGCACTCACATGAAAAGTTGTTATCCACTTAATATATTGCAATCATCATATTATATAGCACTGTGTACCTACAATTGCTCATTTTGCCTTTCTACACAGTTAATTCTTCTGTTTTCCATTACATCTATAATATATGGAAACGCCTCTTTTCCCTGCATTGGTCATCATTAGAACTACAAATCTTGTTCCTACATAGAGCTTAAAAGGATTCAGCTAGTCTGTTTTTAATTAAATGATGTTATAGATATACTGGAATATAGAAAAATTAACTTTGTAGAAAGGCAAAATTAAAAATTCTGTGTACACAGTGACATATAATATAATGTTTGTAATATGTTAAAAGAATAAAAATGTTTGATGGGAGTGCTTTTTAAAAAATTGTGTCCATTTTATAAATTGATGGCATATTGCTATATTTTTTAAAATATTTTTTCATTAAATCGTCATGTATTTTAAGCACATCAAAATTGGCAATCAAACAGAAAAACATTTCTCTTCACTTCAATGAAGAAAGAGTATAGATGTGTAAAAGGGTTAGTTTCCGCTCTGCTCCCTTCTACATGCCTACTGATACTTGGCATGATTAAGGTGTATTTTCTATAATAATCTTTTTTAAACATGCTTTTTTTCTGTAATGGTAGTAAAATATAAAATAAAAACTGGTAAATGTTATTAGTATTGTTGCATGGTGTTTAAAAAATTAAACTATTACTATTCTTTTACTCCCCACCCTTATCAAAAATTAAAGATACAAATTGAACCCATTAATGGTGTATACACCAACATGGTACCAATATAAAAAGGTCAGAAGGAGTAAAATGAACATTTGAAAGTAGATAGCTGGTGGGCCTCAAATGTCAATTTTATTGGTGGGACCTGCACACCCCAGTCTGACACTATCTGCAGTCATGTCCTTATGAGTATTCTGAAACTTTACGTGGACAGAATGTTCAATACACTGTTTATCACACTTTATAGGAAATGTTATTTATTGCGGTAGTGTTAACCTTCTCCTCTGTGTACTGAAGACAAAATGTACATCACGTTCTCTAAATTCAGCATTATTGTTCCCTGATATCAGCACAAATTTATCAGCTAAGGGTTTATTCCTGCATGTTTCAAAGAGAAGAAATCCAAATCAGATCCTCTAAGGTCATCAACATAAAATAGAGCACCATTAGCTGTTATAGGATGATTCAAGGTATCATTACATTTCACTATTTTCTGTAACCCTTTCATGAACCGATAGATTTGAGATATAATTGTTTTACTAGGATTACTTAAAGCGTAACCATCATTTTAATTTTTATTTCATAAATCGATAGTACACCTGAAAATAAGAAGCTTTGTAATATATCTTATCAGACAAATTTGCTTATTTCTCTTCCAGAATTGATCAGTCATTATCAAAATTCTCAATTCTGGGGTAAAATCTGTATTCATTGAAGACTTTCCCATTACAGAGATAGGAGATCGCATCACGGAAGCATTGATGGTGGCAAAGAACAGTGCTATCTCTGCCTGCGTGTGTTAGATCGCGCTTAAAGAGTTTGACAGCACAATCTAAGGGCTTTAACAGGCCTATGAGCTGCACATGTCTGTGTGACTCCCTGGCAAAACCAGGTTGTCACAGAGCCTGCACAAATCCACCAAAATGCAGGCCATTCTCCTCTTTAGCACCAACAAAGTCCCCACACAGGTATACACCAGACAATCAGGCCTAGTCACTCCCCCTCCCACCACCAGGACAAGGGGAGGGATCGAGAAGAGCTTAGGTAGTGACAGAGCAGAGTTTAGTTTCAGTCTGAGCTGTAGTCAGTGGAGAGCTGACAGGAGGGAGTTGGAGCTCCCTGGAGAGGGTGGTAGTTGGGGTTGGAGCCCCAGATCACTGGACGACTGAACTAGCCACACTGACTAGGTGGCAGTGAGGGCCACAAGCGATGGAGATCCGGTCACGGGGAAGCTGAGGCCAACTGGGGCAGGGTTGTAGCCCACTGATGCCGAGAGAGGGGATCCGGTCCGGAGGCCGTTTCAAGCGGACTAGTCTAGACAAGGGAGACAGACAGAAAGTGCAGAAGAAAGGGCGCCTGGCTGTATATCTGTGTGTGGGACCCAAATGCAACCGCTGGAGGCTACCAGTCACTGGCAACGTGGTTTACAATACAGACTGTGTGTATTTACTGACCATCCAAATCAGCACCAGGTCATCCAGCACCACGCCAGCAAACTGTGAGTTGCCTGCTCCCTGCAACCCCTCACAATACCCTGGGCCCCGGGACTACACCTCCCCTACCCGTGGAGGGAATCCTACCTTGCTGCCCTGCTCCATCAGCCCTAGGCACCCCCATATCTAGGCAGCGGCGGTGTCACCATCCCTCACCGCAACCCATGGTTGGCGTCACTGATAAAGACTCTATCCCATGTAAATAACCCCTTTTCACTCGTCGGCGAAGGACGGCTACACGAGCCCCGGATCCGGCTGCCACTCGAGCCACAGCCTCCTCCCGGATCTCAGCGCCTCGAGCGGCCCCCCGGTTGTGGTTTGTCCCCCACCCGCGACATCTGCTGATCAGATCAGCAGCCATGTACGGGGAATAATGCGGGCTCACCTTGCAAACCCGCATTAAAGGGACAAACACGGCTAAGGACACGTGTATATATGTTTTTGGTCGTGAAGAGGTTAATGTGACCTTCTATAAACTTTTGAATGCACATGTCCAACTGTTCAATGTTTCAGTACTTTTTGTACAACTTTCTGTCCTCTAACAAGGAGCTTAATGGCAAAATCCACAAAAGGTGTTTGATCCATGAGTCACCCAATAAATTTCAGGATTCAAATAAAATTGGTATTTAAACAGTCCTCCTCATCATGCTGTTCATATTTTGACATCATGAGACCAAGATGACACCTAACAACTGATCAATAGTACCTCTCCATTGTGAGGCTACATGCAGGATGTTCTCAGATGGAAGTGGAAGTGGACACTGAGCTTAGAGTGTGTAAGAGTGTCATCAGCAGGTTGTACAGAGATACAGTGAGACTGGAAGAGTCATAGAAAGGCAAAGCAGTGGGTGTACTTTGCCCAAATTTCACACTAATGACTGCTTCATTGTGAACAATGTCCTTTGGAACCAGTTGATGAATAATACATAACTCCAGGTACATTTAAAGGAGTTGTGAGGCACCCAAGTGAGAGATCAGACCATTTGAAACCATTTACATCAGTGTGGTCTGTGTCATAGATGACCTGCAGGGTTACCTGACCACACCACCAGGCACACGTCTCAGTGCTGTTCACTGATGAAAGTCATTTCATACTGAGCAGAAATTATGACGACCAACCTCCATGTGGGAGACATCAAGGACAGCACTATGCATTAGCCACTGTTTTCACCAGTCGAGCGTTTGGTGGTGGTGGTGTTACAGTGTGGGCAGGTGTGTCTAGTCAATACAGAACTGCCCTACACTTTCTAAATGGTACGGTGACAAACCTATGCTATTTGAATAACATCATTAATCCAGTCATTGTACCTTTGCATGAACAACAATGTTTCATCGTTATAGATGACATTGCTCCAGCTCATTGAGGTCGCATCATTAGGGAATGGCTGCTGGAGACTGAGGGACCTCATATGGAGTGGCATGCACTTCATTCAGACGTACATCCCATAGAAAACTTATGGGATCAGCTGAGTCGCCATGTAGAGACTTGTAACTTTGTACCACAGAACCTCAATGAACTGAGGGCCCCTTCAAGAACAATAAGATGCCATGCCTCAGAAGACAATAATTTAACTTGTGAACAGCAGAATATGTTGTTGTCCAGGTGTAATTGATGCTCAATGACACATGACAAGTTGTTGAGACATTGATATTTTTTTGGGGGGGGAATACTCACCACTGTTGTTGTATTTTGTTTAAATAAATTGTTTGACATGAGGAAATCCCCATTGCATGGTACTACATAAGTGTCCTGTTTTCAGGGCAATATATCACTGTAGAGTGAACTTTTTACGTTTTCCATAAATTTCACCCAAAAGCCAAATATCTCTAACTTTTTGTGAGTAGTGTACAGTGCCTACAAGTAGTATTCAACCCCCTGCAGATTTAGCAGGTTTACACATTCGGAATTAACTTGGCATTGTGACATTTGGACTGTAGATCAGCCTGGAAGTGTGAAATGCACTGCAGCAAAAAAGAATGTTATTTCTTTTTTTTTTTTTTTTTTTTTTTTTAAATTGTGAAACGTTTATTCAGAGGGTCATTTATTATTCAACCCCTCAAACCACCAGAATTCTGTTTGGTTCCCCTAAAGTATTAAGAAGTATTTCAGGCACAAAGAACAATGAGCTTTACATGTTTGGATTAATTATCTCTTTTTCCAGCCTTTTCTGACTAATTAAGACCCTCCCCAAACTTGTGAACAGCACTCATACTTGGTCAACATGGGAAAGACAAAGGAGCATTCCAATGCCATCAGAGACAAGATCGTGGAGGGTCACAAGGCTGGCAAGGGGTACAAAACCCTTTCCAAGGAGTTTGGCCTACCTGTCTCTACTGTTGGGAGCATCATCCGGAAGTGGAAGGCTTATGGAACTACTGTTAGCCTTCCACGGCCTGGACAGCCTTTGAAAGTTTCCACCCGTGCCGAGGCCAGGCTTGTCCGAAGAGTCAAGGCTAACCCAAGGACAACAAGGAAGGAGCTCCGGGAAGATCTCATGGCAGTGGGGACATTGGTTTCAGTCAATACCATAAGTAATGTACTCCACCGCAATGGTCTCCGTTCCAGACGAGCCCGTAAGGTACCTTTACTTTCAAAGCGTCATGTCAAGGCTCATCTACAGTTTGCTCATGATCACTTGGAGGACTCTGAGACAGACTGATTCAAGGTTCTCTGGTCTGATGAGACCAAGATCGAGATCTTTGGTGCCAACCACACACGTAACGTTTGGAGACTGGATGGCACTGCATACGACCCCAAGAATACCATCCCTACAGTCAAGCATGGTGGTGGCAGCATCATGCTGTGGGGCTGTTTCTCAGCCAAGGGGCCTGGCCATCTGGTCCGCATCCATGCGAAGATGGATAGCACGGCCTACCTGGAGATTTTGGCCAAGAACCTCCGCTCCTCCATCAAGGATCTTAAGATAGGTCGTCATTTCCATCTTCCAACAAGACAACGACCCAAAGCACACAGCTAAGAAAACCAAGGCCTTGTTCAAGAGGGAAAAAATCAAGGTGTTGCAGTGGCCTAGTCAGTCTCCTGACCTTAACCCAATTGAAAACTTGTGGAAGGAGCTCAAGATTAAAGTCCACATGAGACACCCAAAGAACCTAGATAACTTGGAGAAGATCTGCATGGAGGAGTGGGCCAAGGTAACTCCAGAGACCTGTGCTGGCCTGATCAGGTCTTATAAAAGACGATTATTAGCTGTAATTGCAAACAAGGGTTATTCCACAAAATATTAAACCTAGGGGTTGAATAATAATTGACCCACACTTTTATGTTGAAAATTTATTAAAATTTAACTGAGCAACATAACTTGTTGGTTTGTAAGATTTATGCATCTGTTAATAAATCCTGCTCTTGTTTGAAATTTGCAGGCTCTAACTTATTTGCATCTTATCAAACCTGCTAAATCTGCAGGGGGTTGAATACTACTTGTAGGCACTGTATATTACAAAGTTGCTTATTTTCATGTGTACTATTAAATTATTAAATAAATATTAAAATTACGGTAACTTTATCATTTCTTTTTGGGGTCATAACATAAGGCGTACCATTTTCTTATTTTTGAGGATTGTCCTCAAGATAAACAGGAAAGATTCTGTTTTTGGCACTAATCATGGATCAAGCTTGCACATGCAAATGAATGAGTCAGTGAACAAACTGAAGAGCACACAATTCATGTGTCATCTGAGTAATGTCTGTTTTACTGTTTAGGGGAAGCTTGGGTTTTGCTTTTGTTTGTTTTTTTGCATAGAAGAAAAAACTCAAATGCCACACTGATGATAAAAACAAACATGCAGACATAAAAAATAGATGAAAATCTGATCAATCCCACAGATGTAAAAAAAATATATATCTGAATGAGGATTTACTTTAAGAAACCCAATATTTATATTTTATGATCAAACCTTTAAGTCTTGTTTCATTACAATGAAGGCAGGTCATTTGTTCCTCTCCATCCTGCTTGCCATATTAATTTGTGCAATGCCTTACAAATTCTTTCTTGTAAGAAAATCTTTGTAATAGGTTTGTACTCACTTGAAATGTGGACTGGGCCATTATTTTCCAGCAAAATAAACTTAGAGTTTTTAGTAAAGAAGTTGACCAAGTTAGCCTTGGAAAAAAATAAATAAATAAAGTACACCTACAGTTCCTGGTAGAAACAGAAAAAGTAGATAATATTGAATATCTTGTGTCATAATACCTGTCAACGGTAATGACGCACCCCAGGGCTTTGGGGTACTCGGTCCCGGGCAGTATAGTACTGGGAAAAGTTCCCTGGGTGGCCGTTGCCCGGTTCCATGACCCTGGGGGACGCTTAAAAGCGGGATTTGTACAAGGGAATAATAAAAAATAAAAGTTTTTTTGTGACGCCACTTGCGGTATGCAGCTATATGTGGAAAGTCGCCGCTGCAAAGTCTCTTGCTGCTGAGGCTTGTGGTATTGGGCACCTTAGGTGTCATGGCTCTCTGCAAGTACAGCCAGGCCCCAAGGGAGGATGATGGTGGTAGTAGTCTATAGGTGCAAAGGTGTATTAAGAATTCAGATAACACAGGGGCTGCGGTTTAACTTCTGCTTTACTCACAGGTTTGGAGTTGCTGCTACCCGGCTTGTGCTGGTCTTTACCAATCTGATATTTCCTTTGTTCCAGTGCCGGTGTAGTGAACTGGTGAGCTTTTCTTCCATGCACCCTGCAGTAGTTGGTGGGTCCCTGTGGCCTGGAGCGTTTTGGGGTCCCCTCCTGTTGTCTACGTTCTGGCCCGTATGGCAGGCAGCTAGAACCTCTCTTGGGTCGGACCTCTATCCCCGTTCCCAGGTTCCCTCTCCGCTGCTATGCCCAGGACACTAATGTCAGTAAGGTCATTGATGGTCCCCTCACCGGGCAGGTGTTTATCAGTTGAGCCTGAAGCGTCTTCCTGAACTAGGGCCCTGTGCCCCGTCGGTGCTCAGTCCTGTGAGTACTGGTAAATACTCTCCCAGCGACTGTACTCCTTTCTACTCAGCAGTCACTTTACACTTTCCTGTCAGCACGTCATCTTCTAACAAAGGAATAACGTTTGGAACTTTCCTGCATGAGAGGACACACACTAGCTAGGGACCCCAACATAGAGAAATACTTTGGCGTAGTGTTGGGGCTCTATTGCATTGATCAATTCAGTAGCTAAATTTCTCTTTATTCATATGTTCATGGCAGTAATGCAGGTTCCATTTTTCACATTTCATTCTTACATATAGCTATTGGATTTTTCATGTCAGTATTCACACAGCAGTTTCTGCTATTACATGTATTCCGCTTGCATATTCTCTGGTGTGCATACCTTATCTCCCTGTAGCACGTCATCTTCTGACTGACATTGTGTCTGGTTACTATTCAACTGACAAAATGCCCGTCGTCCGTCCACTCCACTGACTAGCCCCTCCTCCTCCCAGGTCTCTGACTAGTGGATTGGATGCATCCCAGCCAATAGGTGACCACCCGTCAGTTCCATCTCTAGTCTGTCACCAATCTGGGGAAAAGGGCGTGGTTATGTGTGTGTGTTGGGGTGTTTACTGCAACTGGTCTTCCAGGAATCCGGGGTTAGATGTACTACCCTGTGACACCTGACACTCAGGGGTGCCACAGTAAGATATATTAAGCAAAAATGAAACAATTACGGTAGGTCTTAAGGTTGTAATCTGGGAAAATGGGCAAATATTTGAATTTGAGTGACTAATGGCCAAATGGTAATACTTGTAGATAGACAACTGGGTTAGAGCATTTCTACAGTCATGGCCAAAAGTTTTGAGAATGACACCAAAATTATATTTTCACATGATTTGTTGCCCTCTGGTTTTTAATTGTGTTTGTCTGATGTTTACATCACATACAGAAATATAATTGCAATCATATTATGAGTACCAAAAGGTTATATTGACAGTTAGAATGAGTTAATGCAGCAAGTCAATATTTGCAGTGTTGACCCTTCTTCTTCAGGACCTCTGCAAGTCTCCCTGGCATGCTCTCAATCAACTTCTGGACCAAATCCTGACTGATAGCTGTCCATTCTTGCATAAGCAATGCTTGCATTTTGCCAAAATTTGTTGGTTTTTGTTTGTCCACCCGTCTCTTGATGATTGCCCACAAGTTCTCAATCGGATTAAGATCTGGGGAGTTTCCAGGCCATGGACCCAAAATCTCTATGTTTTGTTCCGTGAGCCATTTAGTGATCACCTTTGCTTTATGGCAAGGTTCTCCATCATGCTGGAAAAGGCATTGTTGGGCGCCAAACTGCTCTTGGACAGTTGGGAGAAGTGGCTCTTGGAGGACATTCTGGTACCATTCTTTATTCATGGCTGTGTTTTTAGGCAAGACTGTGAATGAGCCAATTCCCTTGGCTGAGAAGCAACCCCACACATGAATCGTTTCAGGATGCTTAACAGTTGGCATAAGACAAGACTGGTGGTAGCGCTCACCTCTTCTTCTCCTAATAAGCTGTTTTCCAGATGTCCCAAACAATCGAAAAGGGGATTCATCTGAGAAAATGACTTTACCCCAGTCCTCAGCAGTCCACTCCCTGTACCTTTTGCAGAAGATCAGTCGGTCTCTGATGTATTTTCTGGAGAGAAGTGGCTTCTTTGCTGCCCTCCTTGAAACCAGGCCTTGCTCAAAGAGTCTCCGCCTCACAGTGCGTGCAGAAGCACTCACACCAGCCTGCTGGCATTGCTGAGCTAGCTCGGCACTGCTGGTAGTCCGATCCCACAGCTGAAACAGTTTTAAGATACGGTCCTGGCGTTTGCTGGTCCTTCTTGGGCGCCCAGGAGCCTTTTTGGCAACAATGGAAGCTCTCTCCTTGAAGTTCTTGATGATGCGATAGATTGTTGACTGACGTGCAATCTTTGTAGCTGCGATACTCTTCCCTGTTAGGCCATTTTTGTGCAGAGCAATGATGGCTGCATGTGTTTCTTTAGAGATAATCATGGTTAACTGAAGATAAACAATGATACCAAGCACCAGCTTCCTTTTAAAGTGTCCAGTGGTGTCATTCTTACTTAATCATGACTGATTGATCGCCAGTTCTGTCCTCATCAACACCCACACCTGTGTTAATGGAACAATCACTAAAAAAATATTAGCTGCTCCTTTTAAGGCAGGAATGCAATGATGTTGAAATGTGTTTTGGGGGTCAAAGTTCATTTTCTTAGCCAATATTGAATTTGCAAGTAATGTAATGCTCTTAAGCTGATCACTCTTTATGACATTCTGGAGTATATGCAAATTGCCATTAGAAAAACATAAGAAGTAGACTTTGTAAAAATTAATATTTGTAGCATTCTTAAAACTTTTGGCCATGACTGTAAACATGAAGGGCCCAATTTCATCAAAGCTCAATTCATCAAAATTTTGGTGTGAAAGCTTTCAAAAGTCTTTAAATTTAGGCAGAAGTCAGAGTTGTACCTTAATTTTGACACTTTTAGCATTTTCATGCCACTTTCTCCCAGGTCTAACAAAGTGGACAAAGCTGGTGCAGGACTATAGGGCGGTGAGGGTGGGACACCACAGATTTGTCAAATTCATGACGAGCTGTGGCATTCCCTATCTGATTGGAGTGAGATTTCTAGTGTAGAGCAGGCATTGGCCACTCAACAGACACTCCTGATTCGTGAAGGCTTGTTCACGTCTTGATGGTTCAGGAGCATCTAACGCTATCACACCTCCTCATCAAAACCGGCGCTAACAACACTGGTCTTTTTGAGTCAGGCCCCAAATCTTGGAAAGTGTTTTTGATATTCAACAATTAATTCCTGCTAGAGTTGTTCAAGAGAGGAAGATCAGTGATTCGGCAACAGATTTATGGGCACATTGATACATGTGGAAAGCAAAGGCTAACCCGCCGGTCAGAGAGGAGCTACTGCTGCTCAAACATTAATGCTGACTACAATAAAAAAAAAAAATGTCTGGGCACAGAATGAATTGCAATGAGTCCATGCAAATCATGTTGTCCATTGTCAAATGTGCCTGGAATGGCATGTGAGCATCACAAGCAGTTGATGAAGTAATGGAAGACTCACAGGACTATGAGGAACACCAGCTCCTATTTCTTTCTGCCACTCAAATTATCCTGATGGAGAAGCAAAAGAAACATACAAAATACCATAGCTCATATTCTCAAAAGTGTTTACGCTAGTATTTGTATATATTTACATTTTAAAAAACTTAATCTGTGCCAAATTCTCTAATTTTTTCTTCATATTCTACCACCTCATAAATGAAAAAAAAGTCAAGAAAGATGGCTGTGGACTTCTAGTAGACATTTTAAACCAAAATTGATTTTTTCAGGAACAAGAAGTTAACTTGTGGCACAAACTGTGAAGGGATAAAAACTTTTCATAGAAACAGCTTCCCGAACTACAAGCATGTCAAGTCTTTGCTGCGGAGTCGCAAGCGTCCTCCGCAAGGAGAACAGAGAGAGACCGCAGCAACCTGAATCCTAATCGTGGGCACGGGCACCCTCGGTCTCCTGCAGAGGAGACTCGCGGTCCTGCAGTTCAGGACCTGCTGTGTCTAAGATGCAGCAGGTCCTGATTATGGCCCCGTACCCTTAGAATTTCAGCTCAAGCCATATTATCTGGATTCTCAGATTGCAAAGTCAAAAATGTTAATTTACTTAGCCAAAGGCTAGGAAGTCATGACGTTGGCATAGTGGAGTCCCGGTGACCCCTTATACTGCTACCATACCCCCACCCCCAATAGCTTAACCCCTTATTGAAATGACCACAGACACATAAATGGATGAAATGGCCACAGCAGCCTTTATTTAAACATAACTTACAATAACATTTATAAAACAGGGGGTTGTGGTCCTCGAAGCTCAAACAATCTGGTGATCACCCAATACTCCAATCTTACCTTCCCCCTAAACCCCATTACTCCCAGCCACAACCACCAACTCGTGAGCACCAAACAAATATGAGGGGGAAGGGTTAAACCACCAAACACGGGAACCGACCCCACCAAGCCGTCGTTCCCCCATGATCACCAGGCCACTCCCCAAACCAGTAAATTAACGGGGGGTTCCACCTCCATTGTGACCCTCCAATCCAATTTTCACCAACTTCGAGGACCCCACCCCAACCGCCACAACAAGAGCGCTTTGACCCCCTCAAACGCTCGAGCTTCCCCCCGCTCCGGACAATGCCATGGCCCGCTCAATACCCTCCTGAATCCCCAAAGACCATAAATCCGTCCCCACTACATTGAGGTGGACCCCATCCGCCAAGCAGTAATCCTGATCCACCGCCTGCAAGTCAAAATGATGGACCGCCACACCCCCATTCCTCACCACAAAGGCCGAAATTGCCCGATTGATTTTTATACGGGTCTTGTTCAGCCTTTCCACCGACCGGGCCCTACGCCACGTCCGTCTTGGGACAATCTCTAACCAGACCGTCCGAAGTCCTGGCACAGAAACCCACAGCCGAAGTAAATCATGTTTGATATCCCTGATCAACTCCCGGCCCGCCACCATCCCCACATCATTCCCCCCAACATGCAAGACCAGAATATCTGGCGCCCGATCCAGTCGCATCGCCCTGTGCACCTCGTCAACACCTGCATCCACCGCATGCCCCGGAAACCCAACCACCTGATAACCGCCGCACTTCACGCAAAGCCCAGCTGTCGTCCATCCAAACGAATGTCCGCCTGGATAAAGGAGTGGCCCAATATCCAGACCAAACGGGAAAGGTCCCCTGCAAAAGAAGACAACAAAACATCACAGTACCATAACATAACCCAACAGATCCAATGACTCCCCACATTGCAAACTATGCTAAGGGTGCACATAACTCAAATATCTACTGGTTTCCCACCGACCTATCCTCCGCACTACTTCCGGACTCAAACCGCACACAGCCGCCTCCGTCGCCGCTCCAATCCTAAAAGAATGAGGCGCATAACAACCAGGATCCAGGCCAAGACCCTCCACACACCTCCGAAAAATTGCCCGAAACTGCTAATTCGACAAAAACGAACCATCCTCGTGACAAAGCAAAGGCCAATCGACCCGTGGTCCCAACCCCCTAAACTCCTGCAAACACCGCACCGGACACATTACCGACTCAGCCACCATACCCAGTACCACAAGCCGTCCTCTGCCGGCTTGATCCGTCTTGGACCTCCGAAGCCAAAATTCCACACTACTGTCGAATAAAAGCACATCCCACGCCTGAATCCCCCAATAACCTTGCCGACTAACCACTACCAACTCCCCAATCCGGAGCGCTCCAAAAAACACAAAAGAAAACGTCAGACGAAACAAAATAATCTCAAAAACCGACGTACACACCATACTCAGGTGGGCCCCCACTCGAGTAAAGGACTCTGGCCTCCTCCTATCTACACTACTCCACCCCTGGCGAAACCCCCTCAACGCCTGCCGCACCAAAAAAGTTTTCGGCAAATCCGGCCTGTTCCGTAACTTAAACTCAAAGGCCAGGCCCGCCACCACCCGACCCACCTTCGCCTGGGACCAACCCCATGCCAACCACCGCCCGACCAACAAGAGCAACACGCCTACCTGGTCCTCCACCGACCGAATCAAACAAAAAGACTGAACCCAAGCCTCCCATTGTTGCCAAGCCTGCTGAAAAACCATCCAAGTCGCCTCTGCCAACGATCCTTTGATCAAATGTCCAACGGCCCTCATACCACACTCCAGAGTTCGGGAGGGCACTTCAATCTCACGGCCATCGCCCCTGGTGCCAATTCCCTGAAATGGTCCCACTGGAAACGAGAGAGAGCGTCAGCAATGGAATTCAGCACCCCCGGCACATGTGGCGCAGATACACAAGCATTGATGAACAAACAGGCCAACACTAATCTCCGCAAGACCCTAATCACCGGAGGGGAATTAGCCGAAATATTGTTAATTGCTAACATGACCCCCATGTTGTCACAGTAAAACCTCACCCGTCCGTTCCGAAAATGCTCCCGCCACAGCGTCACCGCCACCAAAATCGGAAAAATTTCCAACAGTGCCAAATTCTTCACCAGACCCGCCGAACGCCAAACCTCCAGCCATCGCTCCGCACACCACTCCCCTCCAAGTTAGGCCCCGAAGCCCTGACCCCCAGACGCATCGGTAAACAGGTCTAACTCCGAATTACCCATAAACAGGGACTGCCCGTTGTAATCCCCCAAAAATTGTCCCCAAACCTCCAAATCCGCCTTAACATCGTCCGACAGACGCACGAAATGGTGAGGTGCTAGCACCCCCACAGTGGCCATCGCAAGCCGCCGTGAAAAAATCCGCCCCATTGGCATCACCCAACACGCAAAATTGAATTTGGCCAGCAACAATTGCACCTCCCTCAGGGTAAGGAGCGCTTTACACGCTACAATAAATCTTACGATGTGTCGGCGGGATCACGTCGTAAGTGACGCACATCCGGCATCGTAAGTATGATTGTAGCGTGTAAAACCTCCGTGCAATTGCGATTGAATGAAAATCCGTTCATCGCATGCACGTCGTTCATTTCTCAAAAATTGAACGTGTGGTTGTGCAATGTTCCCAAGGCATCACACATCGCAGTGTGTGACACCCCGGGAACATTGAACGACAGCTTACCTCCGTCCGCGGCTCCCGCTGACAATGCGGAAGGAAGAAGGTGGGCGGGATGTTTACGTCCCGCTCATTTCCGCCCCTCCGCTTCTATTGGCCGGCTGCCGCATGACGTCGCTGTGACGCCGAACGTCCCTGTTACTCCAGGAAGTGGATGTTCGCCGCCCACAGCGAGGTCATATGGACAGATAAGTACGTGTGACAGCTTTTAATCGATTGTGCGGCACGGTCAAAAAATTGAACGTGCCGCACATACGATGGGGGCGGATCACATCGCATACGATATTGTATGCGAAATTGAAAGGTGTAAAGCAGGCTTACGTTTTTTGACCCTCATCACCCTTGCCACTTCCTCCCTGAGGGCCACCACCTTGTCCGCCGGTAACCGAAACTCCCAACTGTCCGAATCAATAACAATCCCAAGGAAAGAAATACATGTCGCCGGACCCTCTGTTTTTCCCGGCGCCAAAGAGACCCCAAAATGCTGAGCCACCCACTCCATCGTCGCAAGCAAATTCTGGCAAACCACCGAGTCCCCTGGACCTACGCAGAAAAAATCATCTAAATAGTGAATAACCGACTGCAAACCCGAAACATCCCTAACCACCCACTCCAAAAAGGAACTAAACGCCTCAAACAATGAACAAGACAACGAGCATCCCAAGGGCAGGCATCTATCAACAAAATAATTCCCCTCCCAAAAACAGCCGAGCAACCGTACACTGTCAGGCAACAACCGAAATGCCGATTCGACATCTGTCTTAGCCATCAGGGCCCCCCATCCACACCGCCGCACCCAATCCGCCGCTTCATCAAACGACGTATACACCACCGAGCAAAACTCAGGATCTATACCGTCATTCACCGATCCCCCCTGCGGGTAAGACAAGTGGTGAATAAGCCGAAACTTATTCTCCTCCTTCTTCGGCTCCACCACAAGTGGCGAAACTACCAGATCCGGAAAAGGAGGGGACCGAAAAAGCCCCGCCATACGCCCCAATGACACCTCCTTTTCCAACTTCTCCTGAACCACCTCCGGATGCTGGCTTGCCGACTGTAAGTTCTTAAAACGCCCCTGCCCCGGACCCGCTCCCAAAGGAATACAAAAACCGAATTCAAAACCCATCGCTAGCAACTCTGCCTCCTCCCTCCTTGGGAACCTATTTAGATAAGGGAGCATCTCTTGAAGCTTCACTGGAGTCTCCCCCTTTTGAATTACCAGGCCCCCCTCTGACCCTGCTATGCTGAAAACACTTTGCCGCCCCGTGATTGGTGCCACTACAGTGTGAGCAGTGGTGCTTAAACTTACACTTCTCCCCAAACTTGCACTGGCCCTCATTGAAGAGCCAGCAAAGCCCTGATTTTTGGGATCCCGACTGGCATCCAGCTCCCCAGCCGGCCTGCTGCCCATACCGCCCCCCAGCCTGGCTGGAAGCCCCGGCCGCCCCTGGAAAAGATTGCCCATACCGAGTCGGTGCCATGACCCGCAACCAGAGCCCAATGTCCTTCTGGCCCATCTTATAGACGGCCGAATAGCTTTCCTCTGATGAAACTGTTCGTCATACCGCAACCAGGCCTGCCCCCCGTACAGCCTATAGGCTTCCCCTATGGAATCCAAATAGCAGAAAAGGTGCGAACAATTGTCCGGCGCCTTCTCCCCTATCACACTGGCTAAAATTGCAAACGCTGGCAGCCAGTTTGTAAACGTCTGAGGGAACAGCCGCCACCGGCCGCTTCTCCTCTTCCTCTTTTTTGTTGTCGTCTTTCTTAGGCTTGTTCAAATTAAATTTCTCTAGTGGCAACAAAGAGAAGATTTCAACATATTCATCCCTCCAAATCTTCGTCCTAACCTCCTTCTTTAAATGCTACCCCAGCGGCCCCTCAAAACACACGTAAACCTACCCCCTCGCCTTATCATCCAAGTGAATGCGGTCCTTGTCTTTCTCCATCTGCACGGAAACCAACATGGGCTCGGACCCCCGTAGTACCCCCGCCGTACTCGCCGCCACCACCCCAACACTCGGGACTCCCGATCCCACCCACACTGAAACACACCCACACACCTACTCTGGCACTCCCGCTCCCCTCCAGTCGCGCCAACAACTGCCTGACGTCCGACAAAACCTCCCCAACCCCTACTAACCCCACCTGTCCCTGAGCCCCCATCCCAGCCCCCGCCGGTCCCACCACATTACCCGGAACATCATTAGCAAAAGGAGATGAACAAAACACAGAACCGTACTCACCGAGCTGCGCAGGAGCTGTGATCCCGCCAGCCGTAAATCCGGAATCCTGCCGTCCAGCTGCCGCCACTGGTGCCGTGTACCTCTCATGCCTGTAGTCCTCCACTCGTCCGGTCGGCGATGGTAGCCTCGGATCAGTCGGTCCTGAACCCCATCCAGGCGGCCCACCCACCGCCGATCCTGGCTCCCGACCACCAGGCTGCCGCTGAGACCCAGAGCTGTCCTGCCCTGGCCCGCCGACCTCCTGCCAGGGATCCCGCCGTCCTTCCTGTGCTTCATCTGCAGTCAAGCCAGGCTGCCCGACAGGGACATCGCCAGTGTGGCCCGCCGCAGCCTCCAGATCCTCCTGATGACAGGCAGCAGTAGGCCTCTCCCTCCTAACGGGCTGAGGCCTACTAACCACCGCCAATCTCAGCCACGGCCTTGAATTCCTCCCGATGTGGAGAGGGCTCCCAAGGCTGGACACCTCTCCCACCACCGGAGGGTCCCTTACGGGGCTGCCACTGAGATCCAGCAGGTGCTGCACCGGACCGCCCCAGCTCCAGCCGCGGCCTGCCCCATCGCCTGCCCGGATCAACCGGGAGAGAGACGCTCCGGAGGCCTGGACCTGCGGTATGGCCGCCCCCTAGTCACAGGAGAGACCTCCGCGGCCACCCCTGGAGCCTCCCCCGACCACAGACCGCAACGCGCAGGCCGTGCCTGCGGCCTAGCTGGGGCAGATGCGCCCGAGACCACGCCGCCGGCCAGTACCGCCCGCAGCTGCTCCTCTAACCAGCCGGAGGGGTGACGCTGGGCTGCCTCCCGCAGCTTCTCCATGACACCGTCCATGGTAAGGCAAACAAATGATTTTTTCTTTTCTTTTCTGTGTGGTTGTGCTCGCTGTGCACAATCAGTTCAGCTGCAGCTGCAGCAATGGCTCCTTTCCCCTCTAGCTTGCCCTAACGGTCCCTGTCAGGAATATGTCACGAACAGGGGGTATAGGAAGCAGGAATTACGTCCTTCCTTTCTACCACCCGTCCGACCAACAGAGTAGGGTATATATTCCCCGACCTCCGCAAACGGAATATATAAAAACCTCCCCAAATCTTACTGGCCGCCCCACAATGATCCTTGGCACAAACTCGCTGCCACCAACCGATTTACGGTAACTATTACCGAGCACACAGATGTGGGATTCAAGATCGAGATAACAGAGCAGCCCAAGATTAATTATATATTTTAATCAGCCTAAGGCACACTGGAAACTACAATATATACAATATGGAATCTACAGAATACACATAGGTCAGAGTACATTTACAATAAAGTATGGTTTAGAAACAGGCATACAGTTCAAACAGTTACCTTGTGCGTCTGGTCACAGGGGGGCGCTGTTCGACCAGGTTTCCAGGAACTTCCTCACATGTGTTCTCAGACACAGACCCCCAAGAACAAGCTGAAAATGGTTGCACTGAGGTTATCAAACAAACTCAATCCCTGTCCCCTCCTACCTTAGTGACCTCACAGGGAGCACTGCCACTCCCCCTGCCTTGAGTCAAAGTAATATTCCAAAGGGATTATTGGCCATAACTTTGCCTGGGAACGTCGTTGGCGGACGCCAATGCTCTCATTTTGATAGCTATAATTTTAGCTTCAAAATGGTAGGATGCATGGCTGGTGTGCTGGGTCCCCACTGGCCTATATCACGTTTGGGGTACTTCCCAAGGTCCCACAACTATATAAAATAGGGGCTGAACTCGTCACCCGGCCCCGATGCCATATTTCTACCTGCCATATTTATAGGAAGCACGGTTCATGAAATATTACACATATTCTACTGGAGCCTGGCTGTCTGGAGACTTCAAAGCCTGCTAGGTAGATACAAACTTTTACCACACTGTCACTGAGGGGGGGGTCTTCCTGGGTCTTTTGATGCATCCCAGGGCTAACAGCTCAGCTAATCTCCATATCATAGGAGATTGCCTCTGGCTGTGTAGTTGGATTTGACACCTTTCCTTTGACACCAATCTGCACAGGATTTATGTGTGTGAAGGGAGAAGGGAGGGGTGCCATCAGGGAGCGATTAGAGAAATTATGACTGGACATCATAATTCCTCTTCATATCCCAGGATTTACCTCACAGTCCCTATACCCCCACCCCTCTTCTCCTTTTTCACCCTATTTCCTCTAGCCACGTCATGCCGGCCTCCACCTACCCCCTGGGGAGGGGGATGGAGGTTCCAGCTGGGCACTTTACATGGTTGAGCAAAAGCAGGCGATCATGTCAAAAGCAGTCTGCAAAATTGAAGTATAGAGGGGAAAATAGTGAAAATAAAAGTGATTTTCCCATCTAGTGGAAGTTATGGGGAGTCAAATGAGAAAACGTTAGGCCTCATTCACTCATCCGTGTTCAAACACATATGTGACTGACTAGATGTACCAGTGTCATCCGAGTTTTCGATCAGCGTGTCATCAGTGTATGCACTTACAGAATGGAAAGGGCTCCTTTGCAAGAACAAGTTATGGGCCCTTTGCAGACCAAAAAGTCACCATAATACACAATTCCACCTGCTTTTGAGTTTAAACTGGCCCCCTCACCTCTGTGGCTTCTGTACAGCTGCATAGGCTGCACTAATGATATGTTCACCCCTGAGTGTGCAGTTCGTCTGTCTGTATTTAATATCGGCATGTTATTGGTGTTTTTAATGGATGAATAAATAAGTAAATTACAAAGCTTCACATACAGTTTACAATGTTCAATACATACAGAACAAACTGTACTCTAATGCCATCTGTGTGCTGTAGGCGTTTTCACAGACCCGTAGACTTGTATTGCCCCTTCTCATTTTTGATGGCGGAAAAAATAGGTATAAGTCTGGGAGTTTTACAAGGACAGACAGTCCAGGAAAAAAGACGGACATGTGAATAACACTGTAGATTATAATAGGTATATAATGTATTCGTGGAAAAAAAGATGGATACAATATGTGCTTGCCACATGGATGCCTTAGGTCATGTGCGCATGTTGCGTTTTTTTCTGCATTTTGGCTGCGTTTACAACTGCACTGTGTCATTGACAAAATGCATGTGTCCTGCTTCCCCAGCAAAGTCTATGAGAATCATGCAAAATCTGTGCGCACGATGCTTTTTGAAACACAGCGTTTTGATTGTCAAAAATATAACAAAATCTCTGCGTTTAGAAAAGCAGCATGTCAATTCTTTTGTCCGTTTTGGCAGCGTTCTACACCCATTGAAATCAATGAGTTGTGGAAAAACACTGCCAATATGTTAAGCAGTGCGTTTCCACTGCATTTTTGTTGCGATCCGCATGTTTTTTTTGACATAACAAAGGCAGGTTTTTCGGTCTCTCTCTCTCTGTCGGTCGGTCGGTCTAATAATAATAATAATAATAATCTTTATTTCTATAGCGCCAACATATTCCGTAGCGCTTTACAATTCAGGAGGATCATATACAAACAAGTTACAGTTATAGAAATACAATATTTAGAGGGGAAAAAAAAATACAACCCTGCTCGTGAGAGCTTACAATCTACAATGAGATGGGGGGAGAGGCAAGGTTCAAGTGCTTATTTACAATGACAATCCAACCATCTCACGGAAATGGGGCTGGATAATGGTTTCCTGGACCAGTGGGCCCGAGCCTTGAGATGCCTTTGGGTGCCATGGAGTTTGATGTGGAGCTATGTTGTGAGAGGTTGTAGAGGGACTATGTGAATCGAATCTGATTAGGGAGTGTGATAGGCCGCCCTAAAAAGATGCGTCTTTAGGGTGCGTCTGAAGCTGAGTAAGTTGTGATTTGTCCTAACTTCTTGGGGTAGAGCGTTCCAGAGGGTTGGTGCAGCTCGGAAGAAGTCTTGGATCCGGGAGTGGGAGGTTCGAATTAGTGTGGATGTTAGTCGAAAGTCGCTTGCAGAGCGTAGAGAACGGGTGGACTGATAGACAGAGAGGAGGGTGGAGATGTAGGGGGGTGCTGCACTGTGGAGAGCTTTGTCTCTATCTCTATGTCTCTATCTCTTTCTCTGTCCATGTCGATCTCTCCCACCCACTCCCTCTCTCATATTCACTGATCCACGATCACCGGCGCGGCGCTGCGCGGCATTCACTTCTCCTCTTTTGAAAATGCTGGCCTCTCATTAATCCATCTCGTATTCCCTGCTTCCCCCACCCACCAGCACTTATGATTGGTTGCAGTCAGCCACGCCCCCACGCTGAGTGACAGCTGTCTCACTGCAACCAATCAAAGCCACTGGTGGGCGTGTCTATATCGAGCAGTAAAAAAACCCAAAATTATAAAAAAACGACGTGCGGTCACCCCCAATTTGGATACCAGCCAGGGTAAAGCCACATGACTGAAGGCTGGTATTCTCAGGATGGGGAGCTCCACGTTATGGGGAGCGCCCCCAGCTAACAATATCAAACAGCAGCTGCCCGGAATTGTCGCATCCATTAGATGCAACAGTTCCGGGACTCTACCCGGCTCATCCCAAATTGCCCTGGTGCGGTGGCAAACGGGGTAATAAGGAGTTAATGGCAGCAGCCCATAGCTGCCACTAAGTCCTAGTTTAATCATGGCAGGCGTCTCCCCGAGATATAATATAGAAGAAACTCCAGCTTACCATATAGCTCTGTGCAGCAGGTCTAGGTTTGCTCGTGATCCTTCAGAAGGCCAGGCTGTAGTCAGTCATAGTTAGAGAAAGGGTTGGATCCAGCATCAAATTCCATGGTTAAAATATTCCACTTTATTGAAAAATAAGTATAAAAATATACAAAAGACGTATATATTAGCAGAGGGATGGGGCAGAGTGCATGAAACACCTTACGCGTTTCGGACGATGAATTTAAAAGCAGTCACCCCGAGATACCTTCCATGATTAACCTGTAACATAAAGAAAATAAACACACACATCCAAAAAATCCTTTATTTGTAATGAAAGACAAAAAAACACCCTCTTTCACCACTTTATTAACCCCTGGAAAACAACTCCAGGTCCTACGTAATCCACGCAAGGTCCCACGACGCTTTCAGCTCTCCTACATCGGAAGCTGACAGCAGCGGCAGTAGAACACTGCCGCTCCTGTGAGCTCCATGCAGCAACTGAAGTGAGTTGCGCGATCAGCTGTGCTGTCACTGAGGTTACTTGCAGCAACCGGTCTCAGGTGGAGGACTGCAGCTGTGGCCGCGAGTAACCTGAGTTAAAGCACAGCTGATCGCGTGGCTCACTGCAGTCACTCAGGGGATTTGCAATCACAGGTGAGTCCTTCACGTGTGACCGCAAATCAAGCCACGGCACACACACAGAGCCGCGCGATCACAATGAAGTCGGGTGAAGTTCATCCGAGTTCATTCTGGTCGCGCGGCTCTGTCTCGCAGACAGCCATGCTCTTTTGACAGTGCGGTCCCACTCGGCTCTGCTGCAAGTCTATGGGGATGCTGCAGAGCCGAGTGGGACCGCACTGTCAAAAATGTGCATTCTGGATGCTTTTCCCACTCTGTCTATAGCAGAGCAAGCATCCAGAATGCATGAATTCTGCAGGAATGTGCGCACGTTGCATTCTGCCGAATGTGTCTCAGAACGCAGCTTTTTTGGCTGCGTTCTGAGACACACATGCAGTGACTTTACACGTTGCGGAATAGAACGCAACGTGTGCACATAGCCTTAGGTGGACTTTTAGTCTTTTTAATTGCTCTTTAGGGGTTGAAGGATGTTTACAGCATTGGTATCTTTAGGCCACTCTTGAAAATAAACTTCCAGATTTGTGCCTACAGCAGTACCTATCATTTGGAGACATAAGATTGTTAGCTACACTGTGAGGTGTGGGTTACATCCAATAAAAAATATGTAGTAAGGCCGCTAGGAAATGCCAAATGGAGTAAAATATAGATATTTTTAGAATGGTAATTACTGGTGATGAGTGAGCATAAAACTGCTTGAGTGTTTGGTACTTGACTTGAATCGAGCAGGTCGGACATTCGGATGGGTTCAACTCAAGTAACAAGTATAATGCAAATCAAGAGAAAACTCAGGCTTTTTTTTGAGAAAACCGTAACAAGAGGGTTGGGGGGGATTGCTGAAATGGATGGAAACAGCTCCAAAATGGAATGGGAATAGCATGAGGAAAATGCCTAGATGCAGCTCTGATTCCCAGGTTGCTGCTGGGAACAAACTAAATAAATCAGTTTAAGAAAATTACGAAGGGACCCCTCTGTTCTTTTGGTAGCTAGCCAATATAAAGCAGGCAGCTGCTGGTTAATATTATCAGGCTAGGAAGGTCCATGGCTATTTGGCCCTTCCTAGCCTAAAAATATCAGCTGACTGCTGCCCCAGAATTGACACATAACCTTAAATGCGCCAATTCTGGCACTTTGCCTGGATCTCCCCGATTGCCCTGGTGCGGTGGCAATCAAGGTAATATTTTGGGGGGTTGATGTCAGCTGTGTAATGTTAGCTGGCATCAACCCCAGGGCTTAGTAATGGTGAGGTGTCTATCAGACACCCCCCCCCCCTACTAACCCAGTAATCCAAAAACAAAATACACACAGGAAAAATTATTTATTTGAATAAAGATTCCGCCACACTATCCTTCGTTCACCAATTTACTATCAAGAAGGTTCATACAAAATTCCATCGTAGTTAATGATCCACGAATGCAGCTCCAGCAACTGTCAATAACAGTAAAATACAGCTATTCACAGGTGCCAAGTAGTGATGACAACACTCATCAGAGCCGCCACCTCAGTGTGAGACCCAGCGACACTGATGAATGTTGTCACTACCTGGAGCCTGTGAATAGCTGCACTTTACTGCTGTTCAGTCACCAGAGTTGCAACCGTGGAACATGGACTATGATGGAGGAGCTTTGTGGGAACATTTTAGTAATAAATTAGTGATCAAGGGATAGTGGAGGGCACTCTTTATTCAAATAAACTATTTTTTTCCTGTGCATGGATGTTTTGGATTGCTGGGTTAGTAATGGGGGCTTTTGATAGACACCTCTCCATTACTAACCCCTGGGCTTGATGCCAGCTGACTAGTGATGAGCGAGCATGCTTGTTACTACTCGGTACTCGCACGAGTATCACTGTACTCGGGCTACTCGGCAGGGACCGAGTAATCTCGCGATACTCGTGCTGTACTCGTGGTCTTCATCCCTGCATGTTGGCGCTCTTTTGAGAGCCAGCCCTCATGCAGGGATTGGCTGGCAGACCACTGCAATGCCACAGCCCTGTTAGTTGTGGAATTGCAGTGATTGGCTGGCCCGCACAGCGTGACCGAGCCCTTATACCGGCGGGCGCGCTGTGCTCTGCTCACAGCCATCCAGACAGTCAGTGCAGGGAGAGTGTCGCTGCTTCAGGGAAAGGTTTGCGGCCCTTTATAGCTATTTCCGTAGCAGGGCTGTAAACATTGTGACCAGAAGTCCTTCTCAGGACTATTCTAGTTGTATACAGGCAGGCAGGGTATAGCCAGGTCGGAGTACAGTAGCAGAGTCCTTCTCAGGACTATTGTTGCTATATACAGGCAGGGTATAGCCAGGTCGGAATACAGGCTAGTGACCAGAAGAGTCCTTGTCAGGACTATTGTAGCAGTATACAGGCAGGCAGGCAGGCAGGCAGGGTATATAGCCATTCCTAGTGGTGACCGTATACCAGCCTTCATCATATCTGGGGCTGGTGTACACAGTCTAAAACAGTCCAGATAGTGTCAGAGTTCTCAGTAATTTTTGCTCCTAAAAACCTGTTAGGTTCTTAGTGCGTCCGTGCTTGCATTTAAAAACCGCACGTGTGTGCCTGTCGGTGGCAGCGTACAGGTGCACTTGTGTGCGTTTTTACCAAACTATTATATAACGCACAAGTGTAGTGTATAATACACGTCAGTCAGCAGTGGCTGATAGTGTCAGAGTTCTCATTAATTTTTGCTCCTAAAAACCTGTTAGGTTCTTAGTGCGTCCGTGCTTGCATTTAAAAAACCGCACGTGTGTGCCTGTCGGTGGCAGCGTACAGGTGCACTTGTGTGCGTTTTTACCAAACTATTATATAACGCACAAGTGTAGTGTATAATACACGTCAGTCAGCAGTGGCTGATAGTGTCAGAGTTCTCAGTAATTTTTGCTCCTAAAAACCTGTTAGGTTCTTAGTGCGTCCGTGCTTGCATTTAAAAACCGCACGTGTGTGCCTGTCGGTGGCAGCGTACAGGTGCACGATTTGCACAAACTTGGATATAACGCACAAGTCTAGTGAATACACGTCAGCACAGCATTGCAAAATGCGCAAGGGCGTTGGCAAGGAACAAGGAAGTGGACGTGATGGTGGTGCAGGCAGAGGCCAAGGTCGTGGGCAAGCTCTAATTTCGCCACAACAAAGGGCCACATCTAGTCGCTCGCACGTCCTGTCCCAAATTCTTGGGGACCGCAGCAGTACACCGCTCTTGAACCAAGACCAGTGTCAACAGGTTGTTAGTTGGATAGCGGATAATGCTTCCAGTCAGATTGGCACCACCACAAACACTCTGTCTTCCACACAGTCAAGTGTCAGTAGCCGTGATACTGCACCGCACATTTCAGAACCTGATCCTCCTTCCTACCACAAGGCTGAGTACACGTCCTCGGACATTAATGATCCCACACTTGGACACTCGGAAGAGCTGTTCACGTTTCAATTCGCACATTCTGGCCTCTCGCCAGCTCATGTTGAAGTGGGTCATGAGGAGATCGTATGTACAGATGCCCAAATATTTGAGCAGCCACGTTCTCACGAAGTTGGCAACGTGTCTCAACAAGGGGTGGACGATGATGAGACACAATTGTCAGGAAGTCAGGAGGAGGAGCAGGGTGCGGAAGAGGAAGACGACGTGGTGGATGATCCAGTAACTGACCCAAACTGGCAGGAGGATATGCAGAGCGAGGACAGCAGTGCACAGGGGGAGGGAGGCGTAGCATCCCAACAGGCAGTAAGAAGCAAGGTGGTGGCTCCAGGCAGAAGTCAGGCAACCGTTCCCCGGAACAACAACACGACACAAGGTGCCTGTACAAATGTTAGGTCTTCCCGAGTCTGGCAGTTTTTTAAGTTGGCTCCAGATGATTCTAAAAAGGCCATTTGCAACACCTGCCGTGCCAGCATCAGCAGGGGTACCAAAACTAGCAGCCTGACCACCACCAGCATGATCAGGCACATGTCAGCCAAGCACCCGACTTTGTGGGAAGTACAACAGAGTCGAGGAGCAGTGCTTGCTGATGTCACTGCTACGTCTTCGCTGGTTGTGCATGCGAGCCAATCCCCTGTCCATGCTGCCTGCGAACAAGCCTCCTCCTGTCCTGCACCTGCAGTTGCCTACGCAGAAATAACACCATCATCAAGCACGTCCTTGTCCCAGCGCAGCGTTCAGTTATCCATTCAGCAAACCTTTGAACGCAGGCGCAAATACACTGCCAACACCCCACATGCCACAGTTCTAAATGCTAACATTTCGCGACTGCTTGCGCTGGAAATGTTGCCTTTTAGGCTGGTGGAGACAGAAGCATTCCGCGACCTGATGGCGGCAGCTGTCCCACGTTACTCGGTCCCCAGCCGCCACTATTTCTCCCGGTGTGCCGTCCCCGCGTTGCATAACCACGTGTCACAAAACATCACACGTGCCCTGAACAACGCTGTTTCACCCAAAGTCCACCTAACCACAGACACGTGGACAAGTGCTTGTGGGCAAGGCTGCTACATCTTGTTGACGGCACACTGGGTTAATATTGTGGAAGCTGGGACCCAGTCTGAGCGAGGGACGGAACACGTCCTTCCCACACCAAGGTTTGCAGGCCCTACCTCAGTCAGGGTTTCACCCACACTCTACAGCTCCGGAATGTCATGCTCTTCAGCCTCCTCCTCCTCCTGCGCATCCTCATCCACTGTACCCTCCACACCAGTCCCAAGCTGGAAGCACTGCAGCACTGCCTCGGCGAAGCGGCAACAGGCTGTGCTGAAGCTAATCTGCATAGGTGACAAACCCCACAATGCAGAAGAGGTGTGGAC
This sequence comes from Anomaloglossus baeobatrachus, assembly GCF_048569485.1. NCBI lineage: Eukaryota > Metazoa > Chordata > Amphibia > Anura > Aromobatidae > Anomaloglossus > Anomaloglossus baeobatrachus. The sequence continues at coordinate 115,962,563 of NC_134358.1, read as the reverse complement.
AGCTCTGAAACAGCAGGCAGATCACTGGCTCACACCTCTGAACCTAAGGCCAGGAAAGGTCGTGTGTGACAATGGCCGGAACCTGGTGACAGCTTTGAGGCGAGGCCAGCTGACACATGTTCCATGCGTGGCCCATGTGCTCAACCTCGTGGTTCAGCGGTTTCTAAAGTCATACCCAGAGCTGTCTGATCTGCTGGTAAAAGTTCGCCGCCTGTCTGCACATTTTCGAAAGTCACCTACTGCTTCAGCCGGCCTTGCCGGCTTTCAGCGCCGTTTGCATCTTCCGGCTCACAGACTGGTGTGTGATGTCCCCACGCGTTGGAATTCAACTCTGCACATGTTGGTCAGGATATGTGAGCAGAAGAGGGCAGTTGTTGAGTACCTGCATCACCTAAGCCGTCGGGAAATGGGTCAAACTCCACACATAACACCTGAGGAGTGGAGATGGATGTCCGACCTATATACCATCCTCCAAAACTTTGAGGACTCCACCAAGATGGTGAGTGGTGATGATGCCATTATTAGCGTCACCATACCGCTACTCTGCCTTCTAAAACGGTCTCTGCTCAAAAACAAACATGATGCATTGCAGGCGGAGCGCGATGAGTTGCAGCAAGAAACAGTAGTGGGTGTGGGTGATAACAAACAGCCCAGCCTCGTCTCATCACAACGTGCAGTGGAGGACTATGACGAGGAGGAGGATGAAGACATGGAGCAACTCTCCGGCCAAATTGAGGATATGACATGCACACCAGTCATATCCTCGGTTCAGCGTGGCTGGCCAGAGGACAGGGTAGATGAGGAGGAGGAGGAGGAGGAGGACAGCATGTTCAGTCATCGTGTTGGTCAAGCTACTGAAGTCCTGGCTGTTAAGAGTCTGGCGCACATGGCTGACTTTATGGTAAGCTGCCTGTCTCGTGACCCTCGCGTTAAGAACATCTTGGCCGACAATCATTACTGGTTGGTAACACTGTTAGACCCACGCTACAAGGAGAACTTTATGTCTCTTATTCCCGAGGCGGAGAGGTCAACCAAAATGCAGCAGTTCCGGAAGGCCATAGTCACGGAAGTAGGCAAAGCATTCCCCTCACAAAACGCTAGCGGCATAGGTCAGGAATCAGTGGACAACCAAGGTGTACAGCCGAGAGAGGCACAAGTCCAATCCGCCAGAGGTAGGGGAACAGTCTTTAAGATGTGGGACAGTTTTCTCAGCCCCTCACGTACCACAGCCCCTGAGGTGCGGGGTAGTGCCACAAGAAATCCTAAGTTTGCCCAGATGCTCAAGGAGTACCTTGCAGATCGAACAACTGTACTCCGACATTCCTCTGTGCCTTACAATTATTGGGTATCCAAGGTGGACACGTGGCATGAATTGGCTCTCTACGCCTTGGAAGTCCTGGCCTGCCCTGCCGCTAGCGTTTTGTCAGAGCGTGTTTTTAGTGCCGCAGGTGGAATCATTACAGATAAACGCACCCGCCTGTCAACTGAAAATGCTGACAGGCTGACTCTGATCAAGATGAACAAGGGTTGGATTGGGCCAGACTTCACCACACCACCAGCAAATGAGAGCGGAATTTAAAGTTTGTAACAGGAATTTGCCACGTACCTCCACTCACCCATGGGTACACACTTCTGGACTTTGGATAATCGCTGGACTGCTCCTCCTTCTCCTCATGCGCCACCATGATGACCGTTACAATAGTTAGGCCTTTGTTTCAGGTATACCCCCAGTGGTAAATTTTTTCGCCCATTCTTTGCAGAATGGACATTACAACGACAGGAGACCCGCTCCTTTGCAATGGGAACAATGTTTTGAGGTCCTCATGCACGTCTCTATCCAGGGACAACGTGGAGCCTCCCAATTTTTGGCTGCCCTGCCTAAGGGCTATACTATAATACACCCACTTCCTGACAATGGACACTTAATGTTTTGAGGCCCTCATGCACGTCTCTATCCAGGGACAACGTGGAGCCTCCCAATTTTTGGCTGCCCTGCCTAAGGGCTATACTATAATACACCGACTTCCTGACAATGGACACTTAATGTTTTGAGGCCCTCATGCACGTCTCTATCCAGGGACAACGTGGAGCCTCCCAATTTTTGGCTGCCCTGCCGAAGGGCTATACTATAATACACCCACTTCCTGACAATGGACACTTAATGTTTTGAGGCCCTCATGCACGTCTCTATCCAGGGACAACGTGGAGCCTCCCAATTTTTGGCTGCCCTGCCTAAGGGCTATACTACAATAGACCCACTTCCTTACAATCGGCACTTCAGGTTTACAGGCCCTCATGCACGTCTGTATGCAAGGGCATTGGTGAACCTCACAATTTTGGACTGCCCTGGCAAAGGAAAATACTACAAAGACTCACTTCCTCAAAATGGGCACATTAGACTCAGAGGCCTTTATGTACGTCTCTTCTCAGGGACATCGGAGTGCCACACAATGTTTTACATAAAATCTTTCATGTATTAATCTCAAAAAGTAACATACATTAGCTCTATCTCACTATTGGGTATGTGCCCTTAACATTTCCGCCATGAAAATTCATTTTGGTGTCATTTTGGAAGGTTTTCTGGTGAGTCCGTAAAAATGGCGTAAAACGCGGACAAAATTGTTCACAGCTGTGACTTTTGAGTGATAAATGCTTCAAGGGGTCTTCCCCATGCTGTTGCCATGTCATTTGAGCACTCTTCTGAGACTTTTGTGCCATTTTTAGGGTTTCTACATGCTGCCGGGGGTCATTTCACAAAAATACTCGGGTCTCCCATAGGATAACATTGGGCTCGGTGCTCGGGCCGAGTACACGAGTATCTTGGGATGCTCGGCCCGAGCCTCGAGCACCCGAGCTTTTTAGTACTCGCTCATCACTACAGCTGACATTACATAGCCGACATCAATCCACAAAAATATTACTCAATTGCCATCGCACCAAAGCAATCAGAAAGAGAAAGACAAAAAGCCAGAATTGGCGCATCTAAGGTGATGCGCCAATTCTGATGCGGCTGAAGGCTGGCATTTTAGGCTGGGAAGGGCCAAATTCTTGTGATGTTGTTAGATCATGTGAGCCCTGCAGTCAATCAGCGGCTGCTTAACTCACTTCCTTTGAACAAAACTCAAAACTGTCATCCAGAAGAAGTGAGAGCTGTTGCTCTCTGTGTCATCCTGCGGATGTCAACTATGTCTAAAGGAAGTGAGAGAAAAGTGACCTATTTGTGGCAGCTGATTGGCTGCTGCAACAAAGTGACATTAGAATCTGGTAGATTGGTGCCGATATTGCTGTAATGGCTGGAACACAAGAGGAGAGAACAGGCTGTTTTCTTATTAAAAGGGGGAATATAGCAACTGAGAAGGGGTTCCTAAACAGTCCTCCAGCTGACAGCATCCAAGGCTCCCTTCTCTACTGCAGAGTTTAACAGTATTGGCATGTTTTGGATGCTAAAAGTAATAAGTGGCGTTTGCTCGGGTTGGGCCCCACTGTGCGAGTGGGTCGGGAGGACCCCCTCTGACCCAAGTTAGCTACTCTGCTGCTCCTATTGTTTGACGAATGGTTGAGCTTGTTCTTCTTTAATGAGTAAAGAATTAAACAAAGGAGCGCATGTGAAGGGTCTGGGAGATAGTGGTGAGGAATGGTAATAAAAACTGCTCACCTGATGTGGTGGTGCAGCCCTTGCACAACCACGGTGTAAGGCGGGAGTGTGATGTTAGTGCACTTCCAGAGTGTTAGCCCGCGATGTCCATCCAGGGAAGCGAGTTCCTAGAAAGCTGGTCATGTGACGGGTCACTGGGCGTCACTGTTTAGCTGACCTCCGTTCCAAGCAGCTCTTGCCGTGAACCCACAGAGGGGAAGTCAACAGTATTAGATAAAGGCATGGTCTGATAGAGCGCTAAGGAGGCAACAATATTAAAATATTTTTGTAGAATTTATTAGTTTGTCAGCCACAACGCGTTTCGATATACACAATATCTTCATCAGGTCATCTATCAGACTGTGCCTTTATCTAATACTGTTCTTCTGTAATGTCTTAGTTTGCACATGTACCCATTAATTTGTAATTTCCATGAAAGTATGCTGTCGCTATATAAACTTTTTTTTATTATATTAAATTTTGGAAATGTCAAGTGGGCTTCAAGTCATTAATTACTGTATTTTCTATAACTGTTACTTATGAATGTTTGCATATGAACTGACTTGTAAAGTGCTGCGGAATATGTTGGCGCTATATAAAGATTATTATTATTATCTCTGTATCACTGCTAAAGTTTAAGGGATGGCGATAATCAGCTTTCACTTACTGTACACGTATACAGAAGAGCTGGAAAAACGATTGAAATACTATTACACACGCAATATCATTTATAAGGCAAAAATGACATTCCATCATCTTAAAAGTCTTATGTTGACACCAAAGCTTTAGAACACAGTATCACACTGAGCTGAGAATTCCATGGTCAGAATATTATGCAATCCCTTTGAATACAGTACATCTATTTTTGCAGTGAAATTCCACATACTTTTAACGGCTGTCCCCAGCACTAAACCTTCCTGGACACAGTGAATCGTACTGCAATCCAGGAAATAATACGCTATACTCCATAAAGTGAAGTTATATAATTTATTGGCATCTGCTATTTTGTTATAATTTGTTATAGTTTTTGCAGTGAGAAAAATATGAACAGAATATCCTTAGATTTTAAATAAGGAATGATTTTGTCTTTTTATAAGTACAATAAATACCATCATAGCAGATGACAATCCATTATATAACTTCACTTCATATGTATATCTTTCTTTATTTCTATTAGTGATGAGCTAGTACAAAAGTCCTCAGGTGCTCGGTACTCAAAACGAGTATATCGGATGTTCAACTTGGGTACCGAGCACAATAGGAGTCAATGGGTGACTCAAGCTTATTTTTGCCGAAGACGTGGGCTGTTACCTGCCATGACACAACCCCTGGCCACTACAGTCCCATAATCTGAGTGCAACCGGCAGCAGACATCTTCCGGAAACCTCCATTCCGTCTTCCCAGCCACCACAGCCCCTATCTTCTGCTTGCAACTGGTATTGCCTGGCAACTTCCGTTCCATGTGCACCGTCCAAATGTTCCCTCCCAAGCCAAAGTAACAGTGCGTATAGTGCCGCTTGAGTCCTGGTTCCGTAAATATATATATGTCTTTCTTTTCCGGAATGGGGACTCGAGCGGAACTAATCGCACAGTTACTTTGGTCGGAGAACATTTGGACAGCGTACATGGAACAGAAGTTGCCGGGCAATGTGCCTCTGCAAGCGGAGGATAAGGATTGTGGTGGCTGGGAAGACAGAACGGAGATTTTCGGGCAATGTCTGCTACCTGCTGCATGCAGATGATGAGGACTGTAGTGGCCAAGGGTTGTGTCATGGCAGGTAACAGAATGGGGACACGAGCATTTAGCGCAAGCACTTGCAGTACTTAATCATGCACGGTTCGTTCCGAGCACTCTGATGCTCAATCAAGTACATAGCAGCTCCCAGCACGCTCGCTAATCACTAATTTCTATCTATCCAGTTAGTGCTAGGAATAATGAGTACACCCCCTTTAAAAGTAAGATTTTAATCAATATCTCACTGAACATAAAACTGAGGTTTAGTGTTTGGTGTTCGTACCAAATACAGACTTTACCAAAAAAAAAAAAACAGACTTCGGATTCGGAGCCTAGGAGCTTGACGTATGAACATTATTGGCACAAGCATCGCTGTGCTCGGGGATGGTTGGTTCTCAGCCCAGCGCAAGCCGCTTGCATTGTTTGAACAGCTTGCACTGAGGGTAACAACAGCATGATCGGATGTAGTGTGCAGGAAAAATAAATTGGAATACCACACACACCATTCCCCAGAAGTGATCTGTGTATAGCTCTTTGCATGTGAATGGAGATCTAAATGGCCCAATTAGTGACTTCCATTGGGGTTCAGGTCAAGTCCAGGTCATAAACCAAACTTTATTTAAAGTCCGGATGAAGCCGCCGAACCGAACTTCAACAGGTCCGCTTATCTCTATTAATAATACAACTTTCATATAATAAAATCTTAATTTCTACTCAAATTAGTTGATGCAAAAATGAATACACCGCACATCAAAAACTACTATATTTAGTATTTTGTATGACCTCTATGATTTTCAAGGACAGCATTAAATCTTCTAGCCATGAAATGAACAAGTTAGCGACATATTGTGACATCTCTCTTTCTCCTTTTCTTCAAGAACAACCTCTATGAGATCCTGACTGCTGAATTAAGAGTGATGACAAGTTGTTTCTTCAGAAGTCCCCTTAAAGGCCACGTCTCACTAAGCAATATCGCTAGCGACATCGCTGCTGAGTCACGGGTTTTGTGACGCAACAGTGATCTTGCTAGCGATGTCACTGTGTGACATTCAGCAACAACCTGGCCCCTGCTCTGAGGTCGCCAGTCGTTGCTGAATGTCCTGGACCATTTTCTTCAAAGGCAATGACCTGCTGGGCAGGACGCATCGCTATGTTTGACACTGTTTGACAGGGTCCCAATGACAGCAGATATTGTTATACAGGTCGCTACTGCAACCTGTATCGTTACTGAGTCGTTGGTAAGGCCTGACTGTGTGACATCTCATCAGCGACCTCCCAGTGACTTACCAGCGATCCTTATCAGGTCGCGTCGTTTCGGGATTGCTGGTAAGTCGCTAAATGTGACGGGGGCTTAAGTGTTTGATTAGGTCTCCACAGTGCGGCACCCCCGTACATCTCCACCCTCCTCTCTGTCTATCACCCCACCCTTTCTCTACGCTCTGCAAATTACTTTCGACTAACATCCACACTAATTCGAACCTCCCATTCCCGAATCCAAGACTTCTTCCGAGCTGCACCAAACCTCTGGAATGCTCTACCCCAAGAAGTTAGGACAAATCACAACTTACTCAGCTTCAGACGCTCCCTAAAAACGCATCTTTTTAGGGCGGCCTATCACACTCCCTAGCCAAACTAATTTCACCTAATCCCTCTACAACTTCTCAGAACATAACCCCACGACAAACTCCATGGCACCCAAATGCATCTCAAGGCTCTGGCCAACTGGTCCAGGAAGCCATTATCTATCCCCCATGAGATGGCTGGATTGTTATTTTAAATAAGCACTTGTACCTTTGCCCTCCCCCCACCTCATTGTAGATTGTAAGCTCTCACAAGCAGGGTTGCCATTTTTCCCTTTAAATGTTGTATCTTCTATAATTGTTACTTGTTTGTATATGTTTATGTATATGATATGTATATGTATATGAGCTTCCTGAATTGTAAAGCGCTGCGGAATATGTTGGCGCTATAGAAATAAAGATTATTATTATTATTATTATTAGGTTCAGATAAAGAGACATGCTTTGCCACTGAATGACTTTCACCCTGTTCTTTAGAAATGCAACAGTGTCATTAGGTGTGTGTTTTCGATCATTATGTTTGAAAAGTGCACGTCTACCAAGGGCACAGAGTGATAGTCGCATGTTCTGTTTCAATCTAGAGAAGTACATCTTTGAATTCATGATTCCATCAATGAAATGTAGCTCCCCGACACCAACAGCACTCATGCAGCCCCACATAAGGACAAATCTTGTTTGCAATCAATGGCCCACATATAAGGGAGTATTTTGTAGTACGATATCCCATAGAAAATGTTGATTATGAAAGAAAACTAAAGTTTTTCTGACAAATGTTTTGTGGTGTACTCTTTTATGCTTATATAAACAGCAGGTGAAATAAATATTTAACACGTTACCAATTTTCTAAGTAAATATATTTCTAAAGCGGGCTTTACACGCTACAATATATCTAACGATGTGTCGGCGGGGTCACGTCGTAAGTGACACACATCCGGCATCGTTAGTGATATTGTAGAGTGTGACAGGTACGTGCAATTCCAATTGTACACAAAAACGTTGATCGCATACACGTCGCTCATTTTCTAAAAATTGAACGTGCGGTTGTTCAATGTTCCCGAGGCAGCACACATCGCTCCATGTGACACCCCGGGAATGATGAACACCGCTTACCTACGTCCCGCCGGCAATGCTGAAAGAAGGAGGTGAGCGGGATGTTTACGTCCTGCTCATCTCCGCCCCCTCCGCTTTTATTGGCCCGCCGCTGTGTGACGTCGCTGTGAAGCCGAACGTCCCTCACCCTTCAGGAAGTGGATGTTCGCCACCCACAGCGAGGTCGTATGGAAGGTAAGTACATGTGACAAACCGCCCATATCGCACAAACGATGGGGGCGGGTGCGATCGCAAATGCGATCGCACACTTAATTGTAATGTGTAAAGCAGCCTTAAAGGTGCTATTGACATGAATGTCTCATCAGATGTCGGTAATAACCCATCCAATCCACACAGGCAAAGAAATCAATTAGATGTCCATAAATTTAGTGTTGTGTTATAATGATAAATGACACAGGGAAAAGGTATTGAACACATGATGAAAGAGAGGCGCAAAAAGCAATGGAAAGTCATAACTCCAGCTGAAGTCTTAAAGGAATTAAAAAGCAATCCTGCCACTTTATGAAAAATAATAGCTGGTTCAACTGATGGTCTTTAAAAAGCTGTCTCTTTACCAAGGTGCCAAATAAAAAAGATCTGATGATGAGTAAAACCAATGAGTTGTCTCAAGACCTTCACAACCTTATTGTTGCAAAATATACTGATGGCATTGGTTACAGAAGAATTTCAAAACTCCTCAAGGTCCCAGTGAACACTGTTCGGGTCATAATCTGGAAGTTGAAAGAACATAATTTCACCATAAATCAGCCACGAACAGGTGCCTGGAATCTGGAATCAGCAGGTACAATTATTTAAAAGAAAACAATAAGTAATGCTCTTAACCGCCATGGCTGTATGCACTGTCACCTCCCAAGACTCAATTGCTAAACAAAAAAACATGTCCACATGCATTTAAAGTTTGCTCAACAACATTTAGTCAAGCTTGTGAAGTAATAGGAGAATATTGCTTGGTTAGATGAGATCAAAATTGAACTCTTTGGATGCCATAATACACACCATGTTTGGAAGCCAAAAGACACTGTATATCTCCTCTAAAAACACCATACCAACAGTGACGTTTGGAGGTGTAAACATCCCCGTGTGGGGCTGTTTTTCAGCATATGGCACTGGCAAACTTCATATGATTGAAGGAAGGATGAATGGACAAATGTACCGACATTCTTGATAAAAATCTGCTGCCGTCTAGCAGGATGATGAAGATGAAACAAGGGTGGAATAATCCCAAACACACAACCAAGGAAACTCTCATTTGGTTTTGGAAAAAGAAAATAAAGCTGCTAGAATGGACAGCCAATCACCTGACCTGAATCCAGTAGAAAATGTACGGAAGAAACAAAAGCTCAGAGTTCGTAGAAGGAGGTCAACAGGACCTTCAGGATTGCCTTTTGCAGTCCCAATGATCTTAAGAGAGACAAGTGATCACACTACCAATTGCTATTTCTGCATTGAGCTTCCATTATGAAAAGAGCTTCCAGGAAGATGAAGTGCACTCCATCTGCAATACACCCAGTGCTACAGTGCTGGCCAAAAGTATTGGCACCCCTGCAATTCTGTCAGATAATACTCCGTTTCTTCTTGAAAATGATTGCAATCACAAATTCTTTGGTATTATTATCTTCATTTATTTTGCTTGCAATGAAAAAACACAAAAGAGAATGAAACAAAAATCAAATCATTGATCATTTCACACAAAGCTCCAAAAATGGGCCAGACAAAAGTATTGGCACCCTAAGCCTAATACTTGGTTGAACAACCTTTAGCCAAAATAACTGCAAACAGCCACTTCCGGTAACCATCAATGAGTTTCTTACAATGCTCTCTTGGAATTTTAGACCATTCTTCTTTGGCAAACTGCTCCAGGTCCCTGAGATATGAAGGGGGCCTTCTCCAAACTGCCATTCTGAGATCTCTCCACAGGTGTTCTATGGGATTCAGGTCTGGACTCATTGCTGGCCACTTTAGTAGTCTCCAGTGCTTTCTATCAAACCATTTTCTAGTGCTTTTTGAAGTGTGTTTTGGGTCATTGTCCTGCTGGAAGACCCATGAGCTCTGAGGGAGACCCAGCTTTCTCACACTGGGCCCTACATTATGCTGCAAAATTTGTTGGTAGTCTTCAGACTTCATAATGCCATGCACACGGTCAAGCAGTCCAGTGCCAGAGGGAGCAAAGCAACCCCAAAACATCAGGGAATCTCCGCCATGTTTGACTGTAGGGACCGTGTTCTTTTCTTTGAATGCTTCTTTTTTTGCCCTTTAAACTCTATGTTGATGGCTTTTCCCAAAAAGCTCTACTTTTGTCTCATCTGACCAGAGAGCATTCTTCCAAAACGTTTTAGGCTCTCAGGTAAGTTTTGGCAAACTCCAGTCTGGCTTTTTTATGTCTCGGGGTAAGAAGTGGGGTCTTCCTGGGTATCCTAACATATACAGTCTCTTTTCATTCAGACGCCGACTGATAGTACGGGTTGACACTGTTGTACCCTCGGACTGCAGGGCAGCTTGAACTTGTTTGGATGTTAGTCGATGTTCTTTATTCACCATCCGCACAATCTTGCGTTGAAATCTCTCGTCAATTTTTCTTTTCCTTCCACATCTAGGGAGGTTAGCCACAGTGCCATGGGCTTTAAACTTCTTGATGACACTGCGCACTGTAGACATAGGAACTTTCAGGTCTTTGGAGATGGACTTGTAGCCTTGAGATTGCTCATGCTTCCTCACAATTTGGATTCTCAAGTCCTTAGACAGTTCTTTGGTCTTCTTTCTTTTCTCCATGCTCAATGTGGTACACACAAGGACACAGGACAGAGGTTGAGTCAACTTTAATCCATGTCAACTGGCCGCAAGTGTGATTTAGTTATTGCCAACACCTGTTAGGTGCCACAGGTAAGTTACAGGGGCTGTTAATTACACAAATTAGAGAAGCATCACATGATTTTTCAAACAGTGCCAATACTTTTGTCCACCCCTTTTTATGTTTGGTGTGGAATTATATCCAATTTGGCTTTATGACATTTTTTTTATTTTTTTTCATTGAAGACAAATTAAATGAAGATAATAATACCAAAGAATTTGTGATTGCAATCATTTTCAAGAAGAAACTGAGTATTCTCTGACAGAATTGCAGGGGTGCCAATACTTTTGGCCAGCACTGTACATACAGAAAAACTGTTGGTTCCAAAAGTACCAGAAACATTTTCAGTTGAGTCAAATGAGGAAAAGGAGGGCACTTGGAGTCATGAAGCATCTTCCTTTTACGGCACAGACTTTCTGTCAGCAACCTCAACTGAACCACACCTTATAACACAAAGTGATTGAACGATCTTGTTTGACATTTTGATCTGCTAATAAGCTACTAGTATCAACCATAGAGTGATTCAATCCAAAATAAGCAAAAAATGGTCTATAAAAAAAAACCACTTCCCATGTTATGTTGACAAGTGATTTCCACCAGATATTGTGAGATTTATCCATTCACCTTTGATTCTTTTGATCTACTTTGCATAAGATTATTTGGATCCTCTTTGGTGGAATCCTGTTTATTCAATTTATGTGATATAAGGTGCTGTGGGTCATTATAGATGCAACAAGGAATGTTTGTGGTTTTTTCAAGCACCTCGATTTATTGTTTTACTTTTTGTTCTGATCAATTTTAATTAGAAGTGGAGAAACCCTACTTCATTTTAAGGAAAGTGTTAAAAGTTAATTTTATAAAACCATTTTTTGCTTATTTTGGATCGACATTTAGATCTGCCCAAAATTAAGGCTGAGCTGTTAGGTTCTAGGCTACAGCAGAGGGCGATGTTCAGATTTCTTTGCCCCACTACAGTGATAAAGATTTTATCCAATACTTCTTTATGGAGGGAGATCTTGTTGCATGCAACAACATCAAACGTTTTTTGGAAGCTCTAAAGATAAGTCATAAACCAGAGGTTTGGAGGCTCTTCATTGATTTGTCCAAAACAAGTCTAAAAGCCATCTTGCTGCATAATGGCAATGCGTTAACTTCAATTCCAGTTGGTTATGCAGTCCACATGAAGAAACATATGACAACATCAACCAGCTGTAGAGTCGTCTGAACTATGACCAACATTTGTGGCTCCTCTGTTGTGATTTAAAGATATTGGCTTCCTGCTTGGTCTTCAGGGTGGATAGACAGAGTTCTGCTGCTTTCTGTGTGAATAGGATAGTTGTGCAAGAGAATACCACTACCATAAAAGAGATTGGACTCTCCAACATTCACTTCATCAGAGTTAAAATGTCCTGCATCGAACACTTGTTGACCCACATAAGATTTTGTTACCAGCACTGCATATCAAGAAGTTGGGCCTAATGAAGACCTTTGTAAAGGCAATGGAAAAAAATGCAAAAAATTCAAGTTATTCATTGATACATTTCCAAGGTTGAGTGATACAAAAAAAAGGAAGGAGTCTTTATTGGATCTCAGATACATTCTTCAAGCTTGTTCAAGATGAGGAGTTTCTCCAGTTGTTGCGGGGAAAGGAACGGGCTGCATGGCATTCACATTGGTGGTAACTATTTTTTTGGGAGAGACTCAAGTGCAAATAACTATGAAGAGTTAGTAGTAAATCTCCTCAAAACATATAAGTATCTTGACTGTAACATGTCCTTAAAGATTTATTTCTTACATTTGCATCTAGATATTACCAACAAACTGCGAAGCAGTGAGCGATGAGCATGGTGAGAGATTTCACCAGAGGTAAGAGACATAGCTGATCAGGAGAACTATACTACATTTCGAATTGGAGAAAAAACAACAAAGTGAGCCAGAGTATGAGTTGGTGTACATGCAGCTTGTAATCTCATGTTCACATTGGCCACAAGACATAAAAAAACAAAGAAGAAAATAATATGAACATATACCCTGCTGTAACTAAAATAAAAGCATAATGCTATAAAAGAACATAGGGTACTTAGCAAACACTATTTTCGATCAAAAAAACATAAAGCCATCCCACCGCGATAAGGTATACCAATGAGCTTACAAGCTGCATGTACACCAACTCATACTCCGGCTCACTTTTTTGTTTTTTGTAGTCTTTTGTACTCAGTACAAATAGGGTGTGGCCCCCTTCTCAGTGAGGCGGGCATTTCATCTAGTGCTTCCCATGGCCGTGTGTCCAGGTGGGACCCAGCCAGTCTGATGGTTTTGTGATGCGCCCTGGTTTTTGCTGAATTATTAAAAGAATGAACATGTCCATTCTTTTCAGCAGTTTTGCCTTGGTTTTTCACCCTAGTGACGGGTGGACTCGCAGATACCCTGGATCGGCGAGTCTAACTGGGTTCATAAAAAACCCGGTTCCGGCCCGGAATTGATCCAAGGTATCTGGCCGTAAGCCGGTCTATGGGGACCAGAAGCCGGCACCTAAAAATAGTGATAGAAAGAATAGGGGGATTGAAGCACGCGCGCTATACTTACTGAATCACTGGTGCGGCTGCATGCTCCCGCGGCCCCTCCTTCACTTCCACTATGTACCTTCATTGCATATTCACTGCTTTCATCCACCCACCGGCGTCTGTGATTGGTTGTAGGCAGATGCACCCCCAGCCTGTGTGACAGCGTCTGACTGAAACCAATCACAGACCCGGTCTTCAGGTCTATCGTACTGTAAAAAAATAAATAAATTGACATAGGGTTCCCCCATATTATTATACCTAGAACACATAAAGCCTATGGCTGCAGGCTGCAGCACCCAGCCATGTGCTTATCTTGGCTGTGTATCAAAATATAACAGACAGCACACCAATAAAAACAATTCATGTGTGAAGGAGCCCTAAGGAGAAGGAGGATACTTGTGAAACAGTATATCTGTATGTCAGTCCCTGCACCATTGATATTAGTATATGGAGAGTAAAAAAGACTTGATCAAGATGATAAGTCAAGTTCCAAAAGTTGTTTTTTTTTTTTTCAAAACAGTGCCACACTTGTCAATGAGATATTACTAGAGATGGGCGAGCACTAAAATGCTTGAATGCTCATTATTCAATTCGGGCAGGTCAGACGTTCGTACAAGCTCGATGCAAGTAATAAGCATTATGGAAAGTCAATGGCTGTTTGGGTCACAGCCAACCATAAACAGAGCATTTCCAGCGGGAGGGAAGGTGGGGTTTGTTTGTGTTTTTTTAACAGTACATCCAAGAACATTGTTTTATCCCCCAGGAGAACTTTTCAGAGACTGTGAATGGCTCTCACTCACTGGTCTTCCTGCACACATCATACAGTGAAGCAAGCCTGTCCTTTGTGGTCCTTTGTGGTGTCCTTTTGTTTCACGGACAACACATCCAAGCAGCCATGATACTCGACCGGGCACCACCAGTACCCAAAACACTGTACTGCTTGATTACCGAGCAGTGCCCATCACTAGTTATTACAGGTATTTCAGATCATCTCCATTGAAGTGAATGGGACTAATCTGAAATACCACACACAGCCTGTGGACAGATGTGGCACTGTGTTTAGAAGAATGCAGGAATTTTAGTTTTAATTCTGGACAATGCCTTTAACTTCAATATCTCTTTACTCAGTAAACTTAATGAAGCCTAGAAAACTGAGCCAATTGGCAGTTTTTAATGGGTTGTCTAGGCCAGGTTCATATGAGGGTATCTCATGGTCAGTATATAGACCGCACAACTTCATAGACACATAAGGCGAGATCTGCCACTAGACAGGGAATGGCAGTCTGTATGCAGACTGAAATACACTTGTGTGAACCCAACTTTGAACAGGCCAAAATTTTATGTGCACAATGATCATCATATTGTGAGGTAGACTAGGGTCACATGATAGTATAAAAAATGGGTCCCATTCTCATCCAGAAAAGTGGGATGCTTTTTTTCATAACTTGTTATCCCTGTGCAGTTCATGGGACTAGGGTAAAATTATTGCATCAGATGCATTTTGTTCATTCATTAGGATGATTGGCAGCCTGATTGTTGGGAATGAGAATTACAGTTATTACAGTTATCGATCTGACTAAAGCCAGGATTAAGTATAAGGAGTTGTTTCAATATCTGAATTGTTGTTTTAGCTATCTCTGTTGTTGTTACATTTAGGACGCAGTCACACGGCCGTATCACTCATCCGAGGATCGCATCACAATGCTGACACAGGCCGGCAGCTCTCCTGACCTGAGCCTGAGAGCTGCATAGAAATACATGCTGTCATGCTTGGCTCAGGAGAGCCACCCGCCCGGTCCAAGCATTGTGATGCGATCCTCGGACGAGTCATGCCATGTGACTGCACCCTTAAAAAACACTGGGGTAGATTTATGTATGAGCAGTTGAGCTCTATCTCTTTCCAATAGTTCACTTATTAACAGGTTTATTACCTCTATATGAATGTGACAATGGTTGAAAACAATGCCCAGTATGACCTGATGTTTTTTTTCTGCCATGATTCACAAACAAAAACTAGAAGAGATTGATAAGGCACCTAAAATAAAGATTAAAGTCAAATGAGCCCACTGATTTTGGCAGGAACAGACAGCCATTAAATGTTAATAGGGTGACCTTATGACTTTCTGCCGAAAGGTAATGTCAGGAGGCAGTGGTGAAACTAGAGTCTGATGGGCCTGGGTGCAGAATTTTCACCTGTGGGCCCTAACCTCCATGTTGGTCACATGTATGGGCCCTTTTAGTGTTCTAAATGCTATAAGGACATGTGTTGCCCTAAACACCCCCCCCCCCTCTAATAATGTAATAATGCGCCCATTTATTTACTAATGTCACCATCCTGGGCCCCTTCCTCGTATAATGTTCTCCATCCTGGTGCCTTCCAATAATAATATACCCCATCCTGTGCCCCTTCCAGTAATAATGTCCAACATCCTTTGCCCCTTTTTCTGCTCCGCAGTACATTTCAGATGAATGTGCTTCCTATGAATAACATCTCTCTGGAATTGGCATTGGTGGCCCCTCTCTCGCACCGGCCCGTTTGCACCCTCTATGATCACGATCATTACACACCTATCTGGAAGAAGTTGGGGTAAATCAGGCCTAGTGAATTACAATGGGAAATCCTTTTGTTTTTACAGGAGATAAGCCACTGGTAGAATATATTAATAAATCTACTTCTTTCCTTGACAATCCTAATAAAATTGTGCCATTATAGAGTTAAAAAGTCCATAATAGATTATTTCACCCTGTAGAATTATTATTATTTCCCTAGAATGAAAATCACCATTGACCACAATGTCCCCAACACACAGAAAATAGATCTATGACATGAGGAACCATGGACAGGATTCTCCATTTATGAGCTTTTTGCTCCCTGGTATACAGTATGTGATAAGGAGATAATGGGTTATCGAGGATAACTGGAGTCACATCTGTAATTTCAGGATTTGAGTACAGTCAGACTATGCTCACAGGCAGCTTTTTTTGGCTGTGTTTTCTTAATGAAAATTGAAAGCTATGTTTAAAGCAAAAGCTACAAGATATCAGAAATATTAATAGAAAAAAATTGAGTCATATTCCATATTGTGAATAATATACAAATTAATTTTTATTAACAACACTGATTAAAATACATAGGTCACACAAGTAATAAGGGGAGAAAAAAGTTCAGGAAAAGGAGAAGCACACATCAGGGGACACAGTGAGGACTGGTATAAGAGCATGGATCAAAATTAAATAAATAAGAATATTGCACAATGCCCAAAAATGATTATTGTATTATTTAATTGTGTCTGGTGGTATAGTATAATCAAACAATCGGATAAACCTCAATGTAAAAATTGCACTATGCCCAGTAGCCAAGTGGATTGTTAAAAATGACCAAAAATATTTATACATAAAGCCACTAAAGCCTTATGTATCACTCTAATACACGTATAAATAAGATCAACAACCAGTGTCTAGGGTACTAGGTTTAGTAGTGAGTGTGACCAATAATGTGAGTAGAAGGACACATAAAAATTAATTGTATGAATGGAATAGGTAGCACAAATTACAGAGTAGAAGTCAAAAACCAAACCATTTACATACAGGGTTGCAGAATAGAGAACAACCACAAGAGGGCAGACCACCGCGTGCAAAAAATATGACAATGTAACAATCATCCAGCTCACCTATGTTATCCTGTCCCAATGATAAGCACTGTCCTGGGGGCCCCGACGCGCGTTTCGTGTTGGGCTTCCTCGGGGGCCTTTACCAGCTGGGTGAAAATTTCAACCTGGGGACAAACAGACAACAAGGAATATCAAAGAACTGACCCGCACATCCAACAAATGTAAACAGGTGCTAACTGAAAAAACATAGTAACTATAAATGCAAACAGTTGCACACTGAAAAAGCCAAAAATGTACTAGGGAAGATATGGCACTGCATTACTGCAAAAGAGAGATATTTAGTTTATGTATTGGCCAATGCATGTAAGCTCGGAAACCAAACGGCAAGGTATATCTCTGTAATCCGGGAACCTAACTTAAATGCCACTATCTAGGTTAAAAACATCCATATCTGGGCAAAATGCCACTATTTGGACTGCAAACCTCCATGTATGATAGAAAGAAAGGCGTGCACACTAATAGGGGGATGAGGTGCTAGTGATGGGGAAGGTCCCACACAAGTACATATATAGTTACACTGCACACTCAAATGTCAATAAATGATGATTTTATTCAGAATCAAAAAAGCCAAGCAAAGGAATAGAAGTTCTTTGGGGTAAACAAGTAATCTCTGACGTTTCGGCCTATGGCCTTATTCACAGAGTTAACTATGAGAAATGAGATACAAAAATAAACGAAAATAATTACATAAAGGAGGAATCACATTTCTTTACAATCAACTAGGGAAGAACACAGATACAGCTCTTGTCCATAGTAGAGGTACGGGATTTTTTAGAGGGAATATACATATTCAAATAAACATACATATATATAAGCCGTATGTCAAGTCCAGAGTAACTGTGGCGCCCTAGGACCTGGTCGCCACAACGGCATTGCCCTCCTGAGGGTTAATGCTGAGCCTGGAGGTAATGGGGAAATCTACTGGCCAGTAAGTTAACATCCACCGCAGTTTCTCCCTCAGGCCAGTAGGGGGAGCTCTGAACCTGAAGTTTCAGGGAGCTTCCTTAAGCCTGACCTGGGGGAGGAGTTAGTTAGTCTGTAGGGAGCAGCAGAAGTGAACAGACACAGAGTGAGCTGTCCTGTGAATCTGGGGCCTAGAGCTGGAGCAGTTTGGCCCAGAGAAGCAGGAGTAGCTGAGAGGCAGCAGAGAGACTCGGACATCGGAGTCTGTGGTTGCCAGGGTATAAAATCCGTCCCTGGTAGCCGAATCCGAAGGGCAGGGGAGCTGCAAGCCCCTGGCCCAGACACATCCAAGGTACAGCTGCAGCATCAGGGCCCGGTGTGGACCCCAGCGGAGAAGCACCAGGGAGTGGGCCTGCGCAGCCACCTACAGAGGGAAGGGACGTGCTATTGGTCCCAGCAGCGAAGAGGGCCATTGCTGGATTCAGAGAAGCAGGGTCCTATCATCACCAAGAAAGGTACAGGAGTAGGCCTCATACTCAGCTGGCCAGAAAGATCACCCCAAGTACTTCCAGGCCGACCGGATCCCCATCACCACCTGTAACGGTCTCCCAGGACTGGACTGTTCCCAGAGTAAAAGAGGAAAAGGTAAAGAGACTGTTGTTTGTGCCTGGTTCTTTCCTCGCCTGTCGGCCCTGCACCGTGTTAGTCACACAGCACCATAGACTTTCACAAGCACCAACTGTGCCTCGGGCATTGCTCCACCTGTGGGGAGCAGTACCATCATAGCTGCCATAATATCATCCCGGAGGCCTCACACAGTAGCGGCGGCTTATTAGCCGCATACCACAGGTGGCGTCACGAACACAACCATTAACAAGCAAGCCACATATTCTACTGACACCCACCAGGGCCACGGAGCCGGGCCCAGCCACCACTGACTACCACTGGACTAGTCCAGCCCGGCACCGGGTGTCCCATAGCCCTGGGGTGGGCGAGTCAACTTTTGGCGTCACGAACAGGATTTCGTGCCCGGTCCCACCGGGTACTGTGCGCCTGCCGGAATTGTGCTTAAAAGATTGTGTACTGGCTGCAGACCACCGCCGCCATTAGCCTCGCCGAGCGCAGGAAGAAGGGGGGCGTGCCTGACAAAGAGCGCGAAGGGAGCGCGCCATCAGAGCAGAGCGCTGTTAACCCCGCGCGACCCGGAAGAAAATTTGAAAAGTGAACGGAGCCTGGTAAGGTTCACTAAGGGGGAGGAAGATGTCCGACTCAGAGGGAGGGCAGGTGGCTGCCATAGCCCGAGACGCCGCAGCACCAGCAGAAGCAATCCCAGTCGCCGTCGCCCCGGCCCCCACTGTAGCGCCGGTAATGCCGATCACCATGCCATACATACCGGGAGCAGAATGGCTGCCGCAATACTCCGGGGAGTCCCATACCTTGAGTGACTTCAGAGAAAGCCTGCACAGCTTATTCCGGGTGTATCCGCTGACTGAGAGCCAGAAGGTGGGCATATTAATGGGACAGCTAGCCGGCGCAGCCCAGCGTGAAGCGAAGTCATGGCCTGATACAGATAAAGGGACAGCAGCCCAGATACTGGCCAAGCTAAAGAGTACGTTTGACACTCGCACCGCAGCAGAGATAAAGATGAGATTCTTTGGGTGCAAGCAGCGGGCCACAGACAGCATAAGGGACTATGCCCTAAACCTGCAAGAGGCCCTGAAAGCAGTTAAACAGGTGGACCCAGAGAGTGTACGTGAAGAAGACAAACTCCTAACTGAGCAGTTCATAGAGGGGCTCCTGTCAGATGCCCACAGGACCCAGCTGCGTATCCTGGTCCTGCAGAACCCTGCTCTGGACTTTGCCAAGTTTAAGGACCAGGCCATCAGGGTACTGAGAGAATCTACGCCGAATGACCCAGTACCCCTCCGGCCTCCTGCTATCACGTACCCCGGGGTGGTGCCTGCAACACGAGCCACTGCAGGGGCTGAGGCGCAGTCCCTGGATAAGGATCCCACTGCGGAGCTCAGACAACAGGTCCAGGAGCTGACCAAGACTGTGGCTGCCCTTGCCAAGACCGTGCAGTCTCTACAAATGACCCCCTCGCCTGCGAAAATCGAGTTGGCCTCCAGCCCAGAGGACGTCCCATGGATGCGACAGAGAAGGATTCCGCCGACCCGAGGCAGAGACACAGACCGGTATGATTCAGCAGGACAACCGATCTGCCGCCACTGCAACCAGGCGGGCCACATTGCACGACGCTGTCCTTTAAATGGGCCGAGCCTGGGGCCAGGAGCCGACCCCCAGGTGTAAGGAAGCCCGGCTCAACCCCCAGCCGCAGCAAGTATGTGGGAGGACGACCGGTCCTTCCTATTGTGCTGGATGGAATCCCTTTGAATGCCCTCCTGGATACGGGGTCCCAGGTAACAACCATCCCCCACAAACTGTACAAAAGATATTGGGCCGATTCAGACATTGACCATGGCCCAGATGATGATTTAACAATTGTGGCCAGTAATGGTCAGCCCTTACCTCAGATTGGGTACAAAGAAGTAACCATTAAAGTGGGGCGGGTGGAATTGCCATGTCAGGGGATGATAATTGTAGATATTGATCGCAAAGAATCTGACCCACTGCTAACTCTTGGTACCAATGTGATAGAAAATTGTATTGCCGAAGTGATAATTTTGTTACAGCAGGCGTCTGAAACTGCCAGCTCCGGGCAGCAGCGTGTCCTACAGAGGGAGATCAGAGCCCTGATGAGGAGGCAGCAGGTAGAGCTGGCCGGAGGAGAAATTGGCAGTGTGAGGGTAAGTGACCCCCTCCCCATTGTAATACCCCCAAGAAGTGAAATGTTGATATGGTGTCGGGCAGCAATAGGCCTCAAGGGTCAGGATTACCATGCCTTGGTAGAACCAATGTATTCAGACAGTAGGCCTGGAGTCCTGATAGCCAGAGGGGTAGCGGACGTCCGCAAGGGGAGAGTGCCCGTCCGTGTCCTGAATTGTGGGGAGGAGGAGGCCAAATTGCCCCGGTATGCCACTGTGGCAAAATTGTACACTGTCAGCAACAATACCATTAAAGCAGTGGAACCCTTGATCCCGTCCGACCAGGCGGAAGACAATGGCTCCAAGGGGCAGCCGGAAGACTGGTGCCAAAAATTACATGTGGGCACCGACTCCACCCCCTCACACCAAAAGCATGGGGTTTACCGGGTGGTACAGGAGTACGAGCGGGTCTTCAGCAAACACCCCCTAGATTTTGGGCAGGTGAAAGGGGTTCAACATCAAATCCCCACGGGTGATCATCATCCCATTAAAGAAAGATACCGCCCTGTACCCCCCGCACAGTATCAGTGTGCCAAGGAAATGTTACGGGAAATGAAGGAGGCTGGGGTTATCAGAGATAGTTGTAGCCCCTGGGCAGCTCCACTAGTGCTCGTAAAGAAAAAAGATGGTACAATGAGAATGTGTGTAGATTACAGGCAAATTAACCGCATTACACATAAAGATGCCTATCCACTACCCAGAATAGAGGAGTCACTAACAGCCTTAAAGTCAGCTAACTATTTCTCCACCTTGGATCTCACCAGTGGGTATTGGCAGGTTCCCGTGGCAGAGGCGGACAAGGAGAAGACTGCATTCACGACACCAATGGGTCTCTGTGAGTTCAATTGTATGCCATTCGGGCTCTGCAACGCCCCAGGGACATTCCAAAGGTTGATGGAGTGCTGCTTGGGCCACCACAACTTCGAAACCGTGCTGCTGTACCTGGATGACGTAATAGTCTACTCCAAGACTTATGAGGACCACCTGAAGCACTTAGCAGAAGTGTTTGAGTCCTTGTCGAAATATGGCCTGAAGATCAAGCCGTCCAAATGTCACCTCTTGAAGCCAAAGGTACAGTACCTGGGTCATGTGGTCAGCGCAGAAGGCGTGGCACCTGATCCGGAGAAAGTCACGGTAATTAAGGACTGGCCAAGACCCACCACGGTGAAGGAGGTGCGGCAGTTCCTTGGACTGGTGGGCTACTACCGAAGGTTCATTGATGGGTTCACCAAGATAGCAGCGCCCCTTCAAGATCTCCTGGTGGGCCAGCCGAAGCAGGCTAAGAAGCAGAGCCCTCCATTTGAATGGGGCAGCCAACTGGAAACATCCTTTGTCCGGCTGAAAGGGGCTCTCACGGGAGAAGAAATTCTGGCCTACCCTGACTACAGCCAATCGTTTATACTGTACACAGACGCCAGCAACGTGGGACTGGGAGCAGTTCTGTCCCAGGTACAGGGAGGCAGAGAGAGGGTAATAGCGTACGCCAGTAGGAAGCTTCGGCCCACGGAAAGGAATCCAGAAAACTACAGTTCCTTCAAGCTGGAGTTCCTCGCTATTGTGTGGGCAGTGACTGAACGCTTCAAGCACTATCTGGCATCGGCCAAGTTTACCATCTTCACGGACAACAATCCGTTGACACACCTGGCAACAGCCAAGTTAGGTGCGATGGAACAGCGATGGATGGCCCGGCTGTCTAACTTTGACTTTACCATCAAGTATCGGGCTGGCAAGAAGAATAACAATGCTGATGCGCTGTCCAGAATGCCTCACTTACCAGAGTCTGGAGAAGACCTGGATGAACTCGAAGAGATAGAGTTACCGGCTTTCCATCACCAGGGTGTTTCACAGTGTGAGCATGCTGTGGGAGTGAAGCGCTTAAACCAGCACGAGGTCTCGGTCAATCCATTACTCCACCATAATTGGGAAGAAACACAGAATGGTGACCCGGCCGTGCGATTGGTCAAAGAGAAGCTAGCGCAAGCTGAGACCCATCTTGGCCCAGACGCTCCAGAGGAAGCCCAGCAGCTGTGGAAGGAGAGGGGACGACTGTTCACCTACCAGGGCAAGCTCTGCAAGAGATATGTCAACTATCGAACAAATGAACTTGTCTGGCAGATAGTGGTTCCGCAGAGGGATGCTCCAATGGTCCTAGCAGCGTATCATGATAACGCCGGGCACTTCGGGTGGAAGAAATTGGAGGCCTTACTCCGTGATCGGTTCTACTGGGTGCACATGAGAAAGATGATCGAGAAATGGTGCCGAGACTGTGGCCCGTGTAACTTGAGGCGGAAGGATGATGCCAGCCAAAGGTCTCCCCTACAGCCAATTGTCACGAAGCAGCCCCTGGAGTTGGTGGCCCTGGACCACGTGAAGTTAACACCAAGCCGGTCAGGCAATGTGTACGCCCTCACCATTGTGGACCATTACTCTCGTTTCCTGGTAGTAGTGCCTGTGAAGGACCAGACAGCCAGGACGGCAGCTAGAGCGTTCCAGGCATCCTTTTGTCGACCGCACGGCTATCCGGAAAGGGTACTGACGGATCAGGGTCCTGCATTCGAGGCTGAAGTGTTCCAAGAGTTCTGTAACATGTACGGTTGTAAGAAAATTCGAACCACACCGTACCACCCCCAGACCAATGGACTGTGCGAGAAAATGAACCATGTGGTTATTGATATGCTGAAGACCCTACCGCTGGAAGAGAGGAACCAATGGCCAGAAAAGTTGCCAGATCTGGTAGACTTGTACAACCACATCCCAGTGAATTCGACCAACTGCAGCCCCGCTTACCTGATGCGAGCCAGACCAGGCAAGTTGCCTGTAGACTTTGAGATGGGGACTGTGTCGCCTGAGGCGGTTCAAGAAATAGAGGATTGGGATGCAGAACGGCAGCAGCGGTACCGTAAGGTCCAGGAGTGCGTGGAAAGGAGCCTGTCTCAAGCAAGAACGAGACAAGAACAGCATTACAATCAAACAGCCCCAGCAACTCCCTTAGCACCTGGAGAACAAGTCCTCAAGAAGAAGCGGAAGACGCATAAGTTGGATGATCAGTGGGAAAACGAGCCCTACACCATTATCCCCTCCAACTTTGACAATAGTAAGGTATGCCTCATAAGCAAAGATGAAGGCAAGACCTGTCAAGCAATTTCCCGAGACCGCCTGAAAGCGTGCCCTGAACGGTGCCGAATCCAAAGAGAAATGGAAGGAGTACAAGGAAGTCCCCAAAGTCAAGAGAAAGAAGGGGAGATGATTCAAACCATCCTTGGGAAGTTCCCCAAAACTTGGACCCGAATCAACAATGCCATAGTGGTACCAGTTTTGGCGTTTCCGCAGTTGGTCGAGCCAGAAACAGAAAAGGTTCCGGATCCACCTAAAGAATCGTCCGCTCCAGCACGAGATGACACGCCAGCAGTGGAACAGGAGGATCAACCCCCTGTCAGTGGTGAACCTGTCATACCCTTGGCGACTCCTGGACCACAAAGGCAACCATCACGCTTACCTATTGGGGTTAGGCCCACCTGTAGTGCTGAGATAGAAGACGTACCACGTAGTCAGGGGCAAACACCAGAGCTACGTAGGTCCCAGCGCAGCACTCGGGGACAACCCCCTCTAAGGTATAGGGAGTCTACTGTATAAAGTAAAGAGTACTTATTAGAGTGTAAATAGTTATGCAAAATGTCTGTCATGTTGTGCACAAAATGTTTTCTTTTTCTTTGATTGCGAAAATGGACAATTGGGCCACTGGACTATGGGTGGCCAACACCTAAATTGTTCATAGTTAGCACCAGTGTGCTCAAACACCCCTGAAGAAAAACCCGTCCGGCGTGCATAGAGTGGGGTCATCAATGCTCTGACGCACGCCCAGAGCCTACGTTGGGGGTTTGATCGCGGCGGGTCCCCCATGGAGCAGTGTAATGGACACCCGGCAGGGAGCCACACTGGACTCTTATAGAAATGTTTAAGATTGTAACGTTAAAGAGAATGTGCCTCCCATATTGGGATGAAATGTATGACATGTTATGTTTTGTTTCTACAGTCCGGGAGTACTGAATTTAACTAAGGGGGAGTGTGGCGCCCTAGGACCTGGTCGCCACAACGGCATTGCCCTCCTGAGGGTTAATGCTGAGCCTGGAGGTAATGGGGAAATCTACTGGCCAGTAAGTTAACATCCACCGCAGTTTCTCCCTCAGGCCAGTAGGGGGAGCTCTGAACCTGAAGTTTCAGGGAGCTTCCTTAAGCCTGACCTGGGGGAGGAGTTAGTTAGTCTGTAGGGAGCAGCAGAAGTGAACAGACACAGAGTGAGCTGTCCTGTGAATCTGGGGCCTAGAGCTGGAGCAGTTTGGCCCAGAGAAGCAGGAGTAGCTGAGAGGCAGCAGAGAGACTCGGACATCGGAGTCTGTGGTTGCCAGGGTATAAAATCCGTCCCTGGTAGCCGAATCCGAAGGGCAGGGGAGCTGCAAGCCCCTGGCCCAGACACATCCAAGGTACAGCTGCAGCATCAGGGCCCGGTGTGGACCCCAGCGGAGAAGCACCAGGGAGTGGGCCTGCGCAGCCACCTACAGAGGGAAGGGACGTGCTATTGGTCCCAGCAGCGAAGAGGGCCATTGCTGGATTCAGAGAAGCAGGGTCCTATCATCACCAAGAAAGGTACAGGAGTAGGCCTCATACTCAGCTGGCCAGAAAGATCACCCCAAGTACTTCCAGGCCGACCGGATCCCCATCACCACCTGTAACGGTCTCCCAGGACTGGACTGTTCCCAGAGTAAAAGAGGAAAAGGTAAAGAGACTGTTGTTTGTGCCTGGTTCTTTCCTCGCCTGTCGGCCCTGCACCGTGTTAGTCACACAGCACCATAGACTTTCACAAGCACCAACTGTGCCCCGGGCATTGCTCCACCTGTGGGGAGCAGTACCATCATAGCTGCCATAATATCATCCCGGAGGCCTCACACAGCAGCGGCGGCTTATTAGCCGCATACCACAGGTGGCGTCACGAACACAACCATTAACAAGCAAGCCACATATTCTACTGACACCCACCAGGGCCACGGAGCCGGGCCCAGCCACCACTGACTACCACCGGACTAGTCCAGCCCGGCACCGGGTGTCCCATAGCCCTGGGGTGGGCGAGTCATAACTATCATTAAGCATGAAACATTGGGAAAAATAGGGGCTGGAGAGTGGAAAAAGGGGGGGGTAGAGAGCTGGTATCAGAATATACTGAGAGATATGTGCACAAAAGTTAGTATCGGTAGGGAAGGAGTGTTTAGAGACAATGGATTCAGGTATAATACCTGTCCCCGATGGTTCATAGTTCCAAAGAAAATAGCTGAAGAAAAAAAGAATGTGAATAAGAAAAAACAGGAGAAAAAAAAAGGGAAAATGACAATTTGAATAGTGAGTGGGTGTTTTACCTGTGGCTATAGGTTTCGGGGTACAATTAGACAATAGGGTCCTGTATGCCAATGGCATGTAGTCTGCATGGAATGAAAAGTACATCATGTATAAAAGTCCAGTCAGGCAGGCAGGCAGAAAAGGAAAAAACTCCAGAGAGTATAGCCTTACCAGAGGCTATGTGGATGCTCCCGTGCCTTAGCTGTGTGTGAAGGCTGCTAATCAGCTGTAGCACGTGGCTTTAAATGTGCTGCATGCTGGGAGGGGTACGATGTCACGAACAAGTGTGGTAACGCCACTTGAAGTTATAGAGATAGGAAGTAATCACATTGGCCTAAAACGTAGGCACAGTTAGCTGTACCAGGATTCTATGGTGACATTACACTAGCTGACGCTGTGAGACAGGGTCATGTGTATCTGGGAAGGGTGACGTAGCGCACGTGTGCAGCGATCTCCCAATGCTAGTAGTAATGGAAGGAGTTGAAGATCGGTGGACAGCGTCGCGCACATGCGCGGCTGTCATCACCGTCTCTGTTGTAGGGAATGCAGTGGGTGGAGTATAAGATGACGTCGGCATCTAAATGTTCAGAGATGAGAAGGAGGGGGAATAGAATGAAGGGGGCGGTGAAAAGGAATGACAGGCTGGCGAGTGATGTTGCACGCGTGCGCGGTAGTAGTCTTCGCCTGTGGTATAGAGGATGTAGTAAAAAGTATTTAGAGTGACATCGCGCGCCTGCGTGGTCGGCTTTCAGCATGTGAAACTGGGATGGAAGAGAAGGAGAGGTGGATAGGATATAATGGTGCAGATAAGGCGCCCTATAGAAACGCAGATGGAGATCGCTGCACACGTGCGCTACGTCACCCTTCCCAGATACACATGACCCTGTCTCACAGCGTCAGCTAGTGTAATGTCACCATAGAATCCTGGTACAGCTAACTGCGCCTACGTTTTAGGCCTGCAACACACATCCGTTTAAAACGTGCGTGTTTGGTCCGTTTCCGTACATACCGGAGATACGACCAAACGTGCACATATGTTTTTTATGTTTAAAGGCACACGTGCGTGTTATTTGATCTTCCGTGTGTTCGTGTGCGTCCCACGTTTTTTGCTCCGTTTGGCACGGAAGCATGTTCGTTTTTGGGACGGAGGACGCACACACGGACATAATGTTAGCCTATGGGAGTCCAAATAAAACATTCCTTGCACGGATGTGTGGCTATGTTGTCCTTGAGAAATGTCCGTGCGTGATGCAAAATGTCGTTTACTACATGTCGGAAGACAGAGTAGCGCGATGAGAATGAACTCGGGTGAACTTCACCCGACTTCATTGTCATGCCGCGGCTCTGTCTGTGTGCCGTGTACTGATTAGCGGTCACCTGTGAAGGATTCACCGGTGACCGCTAATCCCCCGAGTGACTGAAGTGTCCCCCCCGCTCTCATACTCACCGATCCCCAATCACCGGCGCTGCACAGCATTCACACTGCTCCGGCGGCTTTTTCTAATTTGAAAAAGCCGGCCGCTCATTAAACAATCTCGTATTCCCTGCTTTCCACGCCCACCGGCGCCTATGATTGGTTGCAGTGAGACACGCCCCCACGCTGAGTGACAGGTGTCTCACTGCACCCAATCACAGCAGCCGGTGGGCGTGTCACTATGGAGTATAGAAATAAATAAATAAATAATTAAAAAAAACGCCCCCCCAAATTTAATACCAGCCAGATAAAGCCATACGGCTGAAGGCTGGTATTCTCAGGATGGGGAGCTCCACGTTATTGGGAGCCCCCCAGCCTAACAATATCAGTCAGCAGCCGCCCAGAATGGCCGCATACATTAGATGCGACTGTTCTGGGACAGTACCCGGCTCTTCCCGATTTGCCCTGGTGCGTTGGCAAATCGGGGTAATAAGGAGTTATTGGCAGCCCATAGCTGCCAATAAGTCTTAGATTAATCATGCCAGGCGTCTCCCGGAGAAACCTTCCATGATTAATCTGTAAATTACAGTAAATAAACACACACAACTGAAAAATCCTTTATTAGAAATAAAAAACACAAACACATTCCCTGGTTCACCGATTTAATCAGCCCCAAAAAGCCCTCCATGTCCGTCGGAATCCAGGATGGTCCAGCGTCACTTCCAGCTCTGCAGCATGAAGGTGACCGGAGAAGCAGAAGAAACCGCCTCTCCTGTCACCTCCACGCAGCACCGTTTTTTGTGGCATCTTTGAATCATTTTTGGTGACTAACTTCATTGGACGTGTACTGTAGATAAAGAAGACATAATCCACACCCAAAAAATGCTGAAAAAATGAAACAAAAACACTGCAAAAATTGCAGCGAAAACACAGGTTCTGAACACAGTGTTTATTTACTGCCAAGAAAGGAGGTATTGGCTGCAGAAAAAAAATGCACCAAGAATGCTGTATGGGAATATAGCCTTTTAAAGCAACACTCCAGTGTTTAGCTTTTTAGTGCTGGCGTGGGGCTTTAAATGTAAGCCCGTCATATACCCCCCTTCTGACGGCTTCACCTTTTGCCGACGCCTCTACGGTCCTGTAATGCACTGCAGTTTTGCAGCGCTGGGGTCAAATACCACCAAGGACACATCTGCAAGGAGTTTGTATGTTCTCCCTGTGTTTGCGTGGGTTTCCTCTTGGTACTCCGGTTTCCTCTCACATTTCAAAGACATACAGATAGGGACTTTAGATTGTCAGCTCCAATGGGGACAGTGTTCCTGATGTATGTAAAGCTCTGCGGAATATGTTAGTGCTACATAAAAATAAAAACTTGATTTGATTTTTATTTTTGATTTTGTGACTGTTACTCCTGGCTGCCACACGTCAGAGGTTACATCACAAGTTGTCATTGCATCTCTATGTGAACTAGAACAAGGTAGACCTGTGGTGCCCTGGACTAGCCAGGTCGTCACAGGTACTACAACATGACACCCCCCACCCCGAGACAGGCACATCAGTCAGACACAATCCTTGTTGCCTCCCTCCAGGGGCTGATGTCCACACCAGGTGAGGTGGAGCCGGGCAGTTGGCCCCATACACTGAAGTGTTCACGGTCCTGGAGGCGGGAGAAGGAAGTCAGTTGAGATGAGCTAGGAAAGTGAGAAGAAGTGAAGTAGCAGTGGAGGAGCAAACTGACTGTCCGGGTACGTGGCCCGGGCACTTAGAGCAAGGTTGGCAGACGGTGGTGGCCCCTCGAGTCCCTGGATCCGGCCCACCGCTCGAGCCACCGAGCAGCAGCAGCAGCGCCGGACCCGAGCGTGGTGAGCGTAGCGCCCCTCCACCCATGACAACTTGGCGTCACGAACAGGATCTTACCGTTATGCCGACTGGTAGAAGTGCGCCTTGTGTCCCGCCGGCGGTGTCCGGCTGAAAAATTTCAGAATCCGCCATCTTGGGCGCGAAGATTTTCCCGCTCGAGCGTCTTCTCAAACAGTGGAGGCGCTAAAGCCGAAGCCCCGCCCCTGAAGAGGAGGTGCTGAGAAAAGACCAAGGGGGGTGGAAACAGGATGTCTGCGCCTGACGGAGAGAAGATGTCCGTGTCTGGCGGAGGAGCGCTGGCCGCAGGAGCGGCAGGGCTTAGCGGCCGCATGTAATTAGTGCCGCAGAGGTGCAGGACGGGAGGACTCTGCCGGAACACGTTCCTGGACCCAGCAGCAAGACGTGCCAGGAGCTCCAGGCCACGGTCCACTCCATGATGGCAGAGTGGACATCGGAGAAGAAGGGCCTGGCTGCAACCGTGTGGGCATGCGAAGTGGAGGTGGTTTCCGAGGAGCCGGTAAGCGACCCACGCCCCTATGTCCCTGAGGGAACGGCCGCTGCGTCTGAGGGACACGGCCTGCTGCCATTCACTACGCCACCTCCCTTTCTGCCCATGCCCATGGCCACCACCCCGACCGACCCGTTACCACTGTCACCGGTAGCGGAGCCCGTAGCGTCTGTGGGAGAGGGCCCAGACCTGCGGCCCCCGGGCCTTACCTTTACCACCGCCCTGGTACCCGTCCCGGCTTCCATCCTGGCTGCGACGGAGATGAGGATGGCTCCGGCAGTCCGCCCAGCTGCAACAGAGGCGATCCTTGACCCGACGTCAGCACCGCAAGCCACGCTGACCGCTTCCAGACACCCGGCCTCGGATGAGGCACCGCGGGGACGTAGCTGCCAAGCGGCAGAGCAGGCCACGTCACAGCGGGGCCCCTCACTACTGGAGGTGCCGGTCGTAGCCGGCACAGAGGGACTCCGGCTGGGCCCGTCCTCCCCACACCTGTTGACCAGGAGCGGCGGCCATGCCAGCTGTGCCGTAAGACTGCTGCTTGGAGAAAAAGGATACGGCAGCGGTCCACTGTTGCAGCAGTTGTCCCCGTTGGGACCACCAGTACCGTTAACCTGTTAAATGAATGACTGTGAATCAAACCGAGTAAATCATCTGATTATCCGTCCGAAGAGTACCGTCCCCGTTGGGACTGGAGTTGTTGTCCCCTGATTAACCGTTGATTACCCCCCACCGTGCATATGAAACTGCTTATGGACATGCCTGAGAACTTGCATGGCACCCACGAACTTGTGGGATTGTAAATAAGTTGGGGCATATTTTCCGTTGCCGCCTCCGGAGAGGCAGGTTTGGAGGATGGGCCTGGAGGAAAGAGATGGCCCAGGCCCGCCACTACCGCAACCGGTGGCAATCCTCCGGGAGTCAGGGGTCCCCCATGGACGTGGGGTCCCCTGAAGTGACAGTCGGGTGCGAGATACCGTACCCGTTCCCGCTCGGGCAGCCTGGATCTGGACTGGGGTCAAGGGATGCTGCCCATTTTCTTAGGGGCAGCATCAGGGCCAGGTTGCTTGGGTGGGAGAGCGGAAGCCGTCCTTTGTTATTAAAATGTGTATATATATATATATATATATATATATATATATATATATATATATATGTTTTGCAACGTTCAAGATGACCTGAAGTATGCTTAATGTTTACCATTACATGTTATTTATTCATTTTTACAGTTTGAAAAATAAAACCGGTGATGGACGGACAGACTGCATTTAACCAAGGGGGAATGTGGCGCCCTGGACTAGCCAGGTCATCACAGGTACTACAACAAGACATCCCCACCCCGAGACAGGCACATCAGTCAGACACAAAATCCTTGTTGCCTCCCTCCAGGGGCTGATGTCCACACCAGGTGAGGTGGAGCCGGGCGGTTGGCCCCACCCACTGAAGAGTTCGCGGTCCTGGAGGCGGGAGAAGGAAGTCAGTTGAGATGAGCTAGGAAAGTGAGAAGGAGTGGAGGAGCAAACTGACTGTGTCCGGGTACGTGGCCCGGGCACTTAGAGCAAGGTTGGCAGACGGTGGTGGCCGCCTGCAGGAGAGGCAGATCAACGCGGAACTGTAGGACCGGGGACGGGCGATGGCCCGCCGGTACCGAACCGAGGAGCAAAGTGAAGCCAGCACACACAGGCAGGGCCTGCGGACCCCGACCAGGCTTGGAGTCGCCGTTAATAAGGTCAAATCCGTCAGTGACAGGAACCCCAGGGGTTTCCTAACAGCCAAGACCCGATTGAAGGCAACCATCCAACCAACAAAAGAAAATACAGCTACCGCCACAGCTAGAGTTCCAAGGGCCAGGGCCTGCGGGCAAAAGGGCTCCTCCGGCACATACACACGCTGGGGAGCGGATTACCGGTGGGAAGCAATCGGGACCGAACATCCACAAAAGGTGCAGGGAAAGGCAGCCACCACCAACCGTCCGGGAGAAGTCACAGCAGCCGGCTGCGGGACCCGTCTATCCAGCCATTTGGTTAACGAGAGACTTTGCGTACATTTGTGGCTGAGTGAGTACAACCGTGCCTTCCGGCACCGCGCTGCGCAGTCACCGCGATCCTGCACCTTGCCAGCCCTGCCTCCCCGTCACCTCATCGGGCCCTGGGACCACCAACCCCTACCCACGGAGGGGGGAAACAACATCCCAGCTGCTCCCTACCATCGCCCCCGGGATCCCCGTCAATAGCAGCGGTGGTGCCCAACCTCACCACAACCCGTGGGTGGCGTCACGGACGAAATCACCAAACCACCCCCTTTCACTCATGGGCGAGGAGCGCCGCTCAAGTCCCCGGATCTGGCCCACTGCTAGAGCCACCGAGCAGCAGCAGCGCCGGACTCGAGCGTGGTGAGCGCAGCGCCCCGCCGCCCGCGACAGACCGACCAGCATGGTGGGGATAAAAGATGAAGCCGTGGGAGGGTCAGTATAATTATAAGGGCAGCAGACTTACTTTTAAGGCAGGGGTGGGGAACCTCTGGCCCGCGAGCCGCATGCAGCCCGCCATTATCTTTTGTGCGGCCCCCAGGCAGATTCCTGGGGGCGGCAGTGCTCCGGCCACCGCCATGGTCTTACCGGCCGCCAGCCATTTAAATCTTCACATGCGCTGCTTGCGCGCACCAATGAACTCTTTCGCTGGCAGATGCCAGCTAGTGATGGGCAGTCCGGCTTTTTTTGGTGGTCCGGTTCCCACGGCTCCGCTCACCAAAAAGAGCCGGATCTTTCAGATCATTCTCGCCTCCTTATTAAATATGTGTTCACCCCAAGGTGAACACAGATTTAAGATTATAGTGATGCTGCTGAAACCACGCCCACCCGTGACTAAACCCCACCCACTTACAAGGGACCAATTAGATCGCAGAGTGGGCGGGGTTTAGACACGGGTTGGTGGGGTTTCAACGGCGAAAAGAGCCGTTCAGCGATTTTAGTGGCTCACTTTGGGGATCCGGCTCCTGTCGGTCACAACAGAGAGCCGGATCTTTGTGTCGGATCGTTCTCGACCAACTCATCACTAGTGCCAGCGTGCTCAGTACTTACTTTGTGGGCGGGTTTAGCACTCTGCGCTTCCATCCCACAGCAACTTCACCGTTTCCAGCATTGTGCCGCCCGCTCTCCGCCCCTTCTCCGGTGCAGCGTGCCCCCATCAGTGCTGTGTGCAGGCCCCTCTCCGGTGCAGCGTGCCCCATCAGTACTGTGTTCAGCTCCCGGCGCTGTGTGCCCCATCAGTGCTGTGTGCAGCTCCCAGTACTGTGTGCCGCCCCTTCTCCGGTGCAGCGTGCCCCCTGCAGTGCTGTGTGCAGCCTCCCCAGTGATGTGGATCACCCCCAGTGTTGTGTTCTTTCCAGTGCTGTGTACCCCCCTAGCGACGTCTGTGCTCTGCAAGTGCTGTCCGTGCCTCCTAGTGATGTCTGTGTGTGCCCCCCCTTAGTGATGTCTGTGTGCCCCCCCCGCCCTTAGTGATGTCTGTGTGCCCCCCCCTTGGTGATGCTTGTTCCCTCATAATGATGCCTGTGCCCACCTAGTGATGTCCATGCCCCCCCCTAGTGCTCTCTGTGCCGCCCTAGTGATGTGTGTGCCCCCCCCCTTGCCATCTGAGCCCCACAACAATGCTTATGCCTCCCTGTGACCTAGTAATGTATGCTCCCCAGCGCCTCTTGTCATGTATATGCCCCCAGCATCTCCTGTCATTTATATGCTTCCAGCCCCTCCTGTCATGGATATGCCCCAGCGTCTCCTGTTATGTGTATGCCCCCAGTGTTTGCTGTGATGTGTATACCCCAACCCCTCCTGTGATATATACATTACACGCTGGGGTATATACATCCCATTGGAGATGCTGGGGCTGTACATATCACAGGAGCTGCTGGGGGCATATACCTCACTGGAGAGGCTGGGCGCATATACCTCACTGGAGGGGCTGGGCGCATATACATCACAGGAGGCGGCTGGGGGCATATACATGTCCCCAGCCCCTCGTGTGATGTATGTGCCCCCAGTGTCTCCTGTGATGTATATACAGCAGTCCCACTGTCTCTTATGTGATCTATATACCAACAGCCCCTTCAGTGATGTATGTGTCTCCTGTGATTTATATACACCAGTCCCTGTGTCTGTTGTGTGATGTATATAGTCTACCAGTCTTATTATAACAAAAAGTTGCCTGCGCTCCAGACCATGACAAACCTGGAAAAGAGAGAAGCAACACAAGTATCACCGAACATCACAGCCGCACAAAAGAGAAGCCGCTCCGGCCACCACAATAGGGGTGAGTTAATTAACTGTTTGACCAAATATAGCCGGTTCATTTTCACACTGATAATTTTGTGCGGCCCCCGAAGGTTGGCAGAAATTTCCAAATGGTCCCCGGAAGTAAAAAGGTTCCCCACCCCTGATTTAAAGCGACACTCCAATAAATAAAACCCTGGGGTGGTGTTTTAAGCTTTAAATGTCAAACTGAAGCTGAAGAAATTTCAATAAAAAGCACATTTAATAATTTTCACCACCAGATGGCGATCAGTCACTAATTCAGGTGCTAGAGGCTGCAGAGTACAAATCATGGCATCAGTATACCTATACTGTATATGGGACGGAGATCGGGGGCTGCAGGCCCCTCAGGATCAGTGCAGGTCTTGGCAGTTGGCTCTCCAGTGATCAGTAAGTTATCTCCTATCTATAGATAATAAAGTAAAAAATGTATTTAAAGGTGTCTCTCATACTATACAGTATTTGAAGGGGATTTTCTTTATATAACGATAAACATTCTAAATTCTATTAATTAGTTTCATCCCTGAACTGACCCCTTAAAGAGAATCTGTCAACAGATTTTGGCATCTCACCTGAAAAGAGCATTATGTAGGGACAGAGACCCTCATTCCAATGATGTATCAATTATTGGGCTGCAACTTATTTTTATAAAATTACGGTCTTATCTGTTGCAGATCTACCAGTTCTTCGAGCGCTGCATAACCCCCATCAGCACCACTTTCTTTGCATGTTGTGCATATACAGAAAGCTGCCAATTAGTGATGGTGGTTTTATACAGAGTTCAAGAATATGGAGCACTACCTGCAGATACGGAACCAGGTTTTCCAGCACCTGGGGCAAGAATTCAGTTTTAAACTGCTCCCACCTCCTGAATGCAGTTTGATTAGTCGCCATATGACCGCTCATACAGCCATGTGCCGATGAGCTGCTCTTCATAATTCACTATTCAGTAGAAAACTACAGCCTCTGCTTCATTGAGAGAAGCAGGAAGAACAGCTAAATGTTACATGACCATCAACATGAAAACTGCATATGACGGGAACCAGCAAGTCGAGCTAAATCCTAACTATGAGTATATTACACGCTGTTAGAATTCAGCATGCTACAATTCTTAGTTCTATAATTAAAGAGCTTGTCCAGGTTTATTATGAAAGTCTGCAGTCACTCTAAGGCGGGCTTTGCACGTTGCGACATCGCAAGCCGATGCTGCGATGTGGAGTGCGATAGTCCCCGCCTCCATCGTACGTGCGATATCTTGTGAAAGCTGGCGTAGCGAACATTGTCGCTACGCCAGCTTCACATGCACTTACCTGCCCTGCGACGTCGCTCTGGCCTGCGATCCGCCTCCTTACTAAGGGGCAGGCCGTGCGGCATCACAGCGACGTCACACGGCAGGCGGCCAATAGCAGCGGAGGGGCGGAAATGAGCAGGATGTACACATCCTGCCCACCTCCTTCCTTCTCATAGCAGCCGGGACGCAGGTAAGGAGATGTTCCTCGCTCCTGCAGCTTCATGCACAGCGATGTGTGCTGCCGCAGGAACGAGGAACAACATCGTACCTGTCGCAGCACTGGCATTATGGAAATGTCGGAGAATACACCGATGATACGATAACAATGCTTTTGCGCTCGTTCATCGTATCAAAAAAGGTTTTACACACTGCGACATCGCAAGTGACGCCGGATGTGCGTCACTTTCGATTTGACCCCATCGACATCGCACGTGCGATGTCGCAACGTGCAAAGCCGCTCTTAGTGACTGCAGAATTCTAAATTCTCACAGCTTGCAATACACTTTTCAGATTTTCCCATGCTAGTGGCAAGAGTGGATGGTCATGTGAGCGCAGGTATGTGATTTGTATACTTCCGGCCATATTATCCCCTAGACGTGTCACTCATATTTGTACTGAGCAAGGCCACGTATGCCTAGTTGTCACATAATCGCATGTATGCAAATCATATAGGTATGGTTTCGTGACCTCCCACCATTGGCAACAGAGAATCCTGAAAGTGTGCAAGGTGCACGCACTGTAAAAATTCAGAAGTCTGCCATCAAACAAAGTGACTGCAGACTCTTACCATGTCAGATGGCACAATATTTTTTTAACATAGCCATGTATAATGTAAACTTACAAGTTGTTACATACAATATGTACAGGATGAAAACTAATAGCACAGGAATACATCACCAGAACAACCACAACCAGTAGTATTGAAATGCACCACTAGAACCCTCATTAGTACAGAAACACATCACCATAACCACCAGCAGTACACGGTACATAAATTGTAATGTCAGCTCAGACCCATATACATTTGTATCTCATGAACCTACAACTCCAAGTATGTATTTTACAATGGTAAGGAGATACTGGGAGTTATTGTTGTCAGTCATCATCATACTGCAGACCATACAGGAACTACAGTACTGACGAGAATTAGTCAGTATCACAAATAATCATTTGCATATAGGTACCTTATAGATATTTTTGTCTCTGTTTGGAGTTGTTCTTTCTTTTCATCTTGTCAAGATGTCATGATGACTTGCCACATTCATAGCTCACCTATGCTGCTGACTTCCATCTTCTCCGGTCTTCTGCAGCACATCTCAACACAATGCCCTTGAAAATAGCAAAGTGAATGTAATGCCTCTGAATGTAAATATATGCTCTACACTGTGCACCATCTGAATAAATAAGTGCCCCTCATTATGTTCCCTGCACAAAATATAACTCACCCTCTTATGGTTCATGCCCTCCACACTACTTTCTCCTTTCCATACTGAGCTCTCTCTTAACACTGTTCTTTCACACTGTGTCTCCAGTATACTTGTCAGTCTCTATACTGTGCCCACTTATCACACTCTCCCTCCTCAGCATAATGTCGCCTCCAGGCTGGGCCCTTACTCTGTCATCCATGTGTGAAGCCCCGCAAGTGTGGTGTCGGTGCATTACCTGAAGGGACTCCACGTGGATGGAACAGTCTGGTCACAGGTAGGGAACCTTCTTTCTTTGATTGTCGTGACGCCACTCTCAGAACTGCGGTCAGCGGGGACCGCCACTGCAGATTAAGGGATGCCTGGGGCTGATGGTGGGTGCAGTCAGTATATTAGCCCCCTGAGAGTGAGGCAAGCCCCAGGCCCCGGTGTATGTGTGTGGGACCACAGGTCGCAGAATGACTCAAACACAGTCCAAGAAGTCTTTCAACGTGTTTACTCACTGTTTGGAGGTCACGGTGAGATGCCCGGGCGACACTGTGATAACCAGGTTGAACCAGGAATTCCAGGAGGCCGTTCTGAGGGTAGCTGTCCACTCGCCTTCCTTGCACTCTTTCTGTTTTAGGAGGATCCTTTGCTTGAAGCGTGGTAGGACCCCTCCAGGGAAGCTGTTACCACCCTGCTCCCCTCTCTCTGGCTCGTCTGCCGGCAGCGTGGCCTTGGTGGGATGGCTTCTGGCCCTGTCCCCTTATGGGCCCGATGATTGCTGCTTGGCCCGAGCTCTGCGTAGTAGTGGTGAGGGCATGAAGTATCCCCACCTGTGGGTTGAGCAGCTCTGAATGATTTGCTGCCTGAACTGGGGATCTAGTTCCCCTTGTGTGCTCGGATACCGGGATCTCCGTACTCAGCCACCCTTCTCTCTGGATGATTTTCAGGCCGACCCACGGTACTCCTTTCTCCCCCGCTTTCAGCTACTGCACTCCTCAGGACCTGTCTCACACTCTAGAGCTCCTCTGCCCTGCTTCCTCACACTTCAACTTCTTCCTCTCGACTCCCCTCTTCCTAGCAACCAGCCTCTGAACACACCCCTAGCTGGGAATTGAAAGTTAACCCCTTCTGGCTACCCAAGGGTCCCCTCTGGTAATGTGGGAGGCCTGGTCACTATATGTTTGTGTGTGCACCTCATCCTGGCCTTTGGAGATTACCTGGAAGCATTGCTCCCGCATGGGTGCAATACTCTGTGGTGCCTGACCAAGTCAGGGGCGCCAAATTCCCCCTTAGTTATCATCAGCACGTCCTCGGGCTGCAAAGACAAGAGAAAAAGGTAAATACAAACTTTTCCCACGCAG